>NW_024524266.1:2454309-2465066 GCF_017590135.1 Pyrgilauda ruficollis | reverse complement strand
ATTGGGTGGGGAAATATTTTCTGAAACCCCCCGGGTTTTTTTTTTTTTTTTTTTTTTTTTTTTTTTTTTTTTTTTTTTTTTTTTTTTTTTTTGTCTTTGAATCAGGTTCTAATGCAAGACCTTTTAAATTCTCTACTATTTTTCTTTGCAAAATATTTCCATATTAATATCCTCCACCTGGTAGCAAAGGGGTTGTAGGCCTGTGCAAAAGAAAGAAAAAGTGACTGATGTATGTTATACAGCCAATCCACAGCTTACAGAGGTCGATTCAATTCTTTGTTTTGGCTTCTGTTGATATTGGGATCAGAATCTACAGCAGGATTTGAGAAACCTTAAAAGCTTATTTTAAATAGGAAAGATGAACTGCAAGCCAAACAATTTATTTGTAATAAAGAGAGAGAAAGAAGAGCAAGTCAGAGATTATTCTTCTTTCCATGCTGTGGACTGTGGGGAAACAGCTCTATTCATAGTTTTGCTTTAAAAATAACTTCATTGCCCATCTGAAAAAAAAATAATTATAATGATAATAATGTAATTCTTACTGTTATTATTATTGTTATTCACAAGAAGCAATGCTAAGAATATGAAGGATATTTCATACCTTATGAGGCAATAAAAATTATGAAGGCTCAAATGCATGATAATGTGGTTTCATAATTTAGAATTTCTGCCTTTTTGGTAATTCTCATGAAAATAGCAATTTTAGATACCCAAAAACCCTTTGGATCACACATGTATTTGAAATCTGAATTTCCATTGCATACTTAATTTATCCCAGCATTCTTATTGAAAGTATTGAAAGCAACAATTTAACTGGATCTCATTATCTGTTCAGCTCATCTCAGAGATTCTGTTCCTCCTTTGCTTTATCTGGCTGTATTTTCCGAGACCTGTTTCCCATTAAGTGGAGAGCTCCTGCCTTTGGAACAGCTACTGGAGGGCTTAAAAGTTCATTCCAGCGAAGAGTGATTCAAAAGCAGATTCCTGTGTCTTAATGGACTCTTTCTTCCTCTTAAGACAACAATGGAGCATAGATATTCTCATCCCACATCAGACAGTGACACCACACCACTGACACCACACCACTGACAACTTTTGTCACTGGGTGTTTGTGACAAAAACACAACGGGGCAGTCAGAGACACAGAACTCATTGAGAACTTTCCTTGGGCTGACACCATCAAGGAGCTGGCTTTCATTTTAATGCTTGAGGGGTTTTTGCTCTTGATATGATGACTTATAGTTCCACTGGTTACACATTTTTAAAATACTTTTAATCCAGTTGTTCTCAAATTCATTAGAATTCCCTAATTACTGTAATATAAGGGGAATCTTAGTTACCTTTTCCAGAAGGTTAAGTGGTTTTTTCTTCCGTCTCACCTTATGTATTTACGTTAACAAGAAACAGGTCTAATCTTTCTGATATTCCCCTTGTCTAAAGAAGTCTAAAGAAACCACTTTATATTTTTACAGCAATGTTCTATGTCTTTGTATAATTTCATCTCTGTGTGTAATAACATACAGTATCTTTACAAAAACCGAGAGTATTTTAGCTAGAGGAATTTCATTTATTTATCCAGTAGCAATGTAATCTCTTCCATTGCACAAGCTGATTTACTTTCTTACAAAGTTTGTCTGGCATGAGACAAATCTTTTTGTGAATCAGTTCATTTCACAGACTGAATTTCTTGGGTTTTCAGGCAGCAGAATTTTGATTGGTTTTGAATGGTGGGTGTCACCACTTCATTATTCCATGAGCTTTGCCAGCTCTGAAAACCAACCAAACAAAATACAAAAGAAACTGTACCTTTCATAAGTCACTTTGTTGCTGATTATTGTGTAGTACTTTTCTCCTTGAGAAAACAATGTCTAAACTATATCACATTTCTTCACATTTAATATTTTTTCCAAAGACACGCTCTCTGGCAAAATGAAGGCTCTAACTCCTGCATGTGATTTAAAGGATAAACAAAACGGGGGGGAAAAAAATCTTCTGATTCAATAAAATAATTCTGCCAGAGGAAAACCATAGCTAATGTCAGATTAGTGTGAAAGCCTGCTTGGGCTACTTGTGCCTTGTCTTTCCTTGAGGCTGTCTTTCACAGCAGGATGGTGGTCCCTCTCTCACCAGCAGCCTACCTCCCACTTTAACTCCTCAGTTTTGAACAACGTTTCCTCTCCCTGTCCATAGCAACTTATCCACAATCACAGCAATGCATAAATTGTGTGGAGTACAGATCTTTAATTTCCTGAGTAACTGCAATGAGAACCTAAAGTGCAAGCTCAGTGCAGAACATCTCTCATGGCAGACACTTCCAGCAGCTCCCCTCCACACAGCGTGGAAATTACCCAGGTATCTCCGTATCTATTGACCAAGAAAATACCTGACTTTTTTTTCAAACATTAATATTAATTATTTTTACACTCTCTATTGTACATCCTAATAAAGGAAAAAATGTCATCAAAAATGTCAATAAATTTGTGCCAAAATTATTTACTGAGAGCCCTTTCTACATCAAAAGTTGTTGCAGTAAAGTTCATCCCCTTAGGGGTTCCAAGGTAAAAGCACAGACAGAATTAAGGACATAATGTGTAACAATACCAGCCATGGTTACGGACTAAAACCACCACACCACAAACTGTAACCTGTTCTAATCCCAGTCCAGGCTTGGAAAAAGCCACCAGTCTCTCAAGGGGACAATTGACACTGACATGGAACAGTTATGCAGTTGGATATTTAATGCTTATAATGGCTCCCAGCTACCCATTAAGAATGCATATATTTTTCTTCATTTATTATTTATTGAACATGAGTATCTGTGTATTCAGAAAGGATAAGCATATGTTGCTCAAATCCAAAGTTAAGGTAGAGTTCCTTGGGATATTAGAGCCATCACTATCAAATGTTGGTACTTGAAATCTGGAAAAAAGTATTCAACAACTATTAAAACTGCATCCAGTATTCATCAGTGGATCCAGAGACCCAATCTTACTCTCATTCAAAGGAAAATTTGCTTTGATGTTTCAAAGTCTTTTATTTTAGCATAATCTATATTTAAAAGTAGGATGGAAAAACAAAGTTTTGTTGTGATCTGAATTGTAACATACATTCTGATTTGTTAAAGTTAAATTTTAATTCTAAATAATAAAAGAATGGTTATTTTTTGTAGATCTATTTTTGTCATGTTCTAAAATAGCAGCTGACTTAATTTTCCATACTTGAACTCTGACCATGGCCACTTTGGAGACTGTACTCAAAATGCACATAAACCTAAATCTTAAACAAGCATTAAGTTATGCACTGGCTAACTTGATTTCCACACAAATTGCACTGGTTTCTGAAAAACACAGCCAGAGCAAAATTAAAATAACAGAAATGAGGATTATTTTAGCAGTACTACCTTTACAATCAAACTTTTTACAATCCTAATAGTAGAGATTAACATAGTACAAAGTAATGCACTTGGCCTTCTAACAGAATGGTCATATCTTGGATCATAATCTTTCTTTAGAAGAAAATCCTGCCTCTCAGAAACCAAGTATGTAATAACTGTAACTTCATATCTGACTTTTCTGACTGGTCCTGGTTCTTGTCATCCCCAAGCTGATATAATATCTGGTCTTCATTTTCTAAGAAAAATATAAATGTTTCAAATTTTGTGGTTTTTCAGAGCAAAAGTGAAATGAAAGGAGTTACACTTTATCCCAAAGTTCTCGTGATGAGATACAGTAAAGAATACAGTGAAATTGTTGTCCAGAATTTTTTATAAGGGTTAGTTAGCTGGATGAAATTTAAGTCATATCTCAAAACTGAACCATAGGTTTCATGCAGAGTTCATGGTAAGGCAGTAAAGCTCCTTTTTAAGGACTTGCATCTACTTTTATGCAGCAGATTGGATTATAGCAAAGATTTTTGTGCAGCTCTAACATTCACTGCTACTTTGTCTTCCAAAACTGAATTCCACAGCTGTCAAGAAAATGCTGTGCATTCAGCAAAGGTCTGATTTTGGGAGGCAATGGACCCAGTGAAACACTAAATCCAGGTCCACACAGCACTGCACGGTGCTGGTTATGCGTTTCAGCAGAGCTTTGAACTCTCATTCCAAGTCATGTCCATCAAAATTCATTGTATTGGGAGCGTGCTGGGATAAACACATTTTTCTTACATTTGAGACTGCTGAATCCCACATGATGAATGTCAGACTCAGTCAAGCTGCCTTTCACCCAAAATCCTTGCCTCAGTGCCTGCATCTCCCTTTTTGTGGTGTGATGCCGCCACCTCTTCCCTCTTTGTGACCTTCCCATTTGTCTGCCAAAACCCACCACAGCCAGAGCCACAGCAGCCCATGTGCTCAGCAACTGTGTCCTTGTGCATTTGGAACAATCTGCCAAATATTTATCCCATGGG
This sequence comes from Pyrgilauda ruficollis, assembly GCF_017590135.1. Classification (NCBI taxonomy): domain Eukaryota; kingdom Metazoa; phylum Chordata; class Aves; order Passeriformes; family Passeridae; genus Pyrgilauda; species Pyrgilauda ruficollis. The sequence continues at coordinate 2,460,659 of NW_024524266.1, read as the reverse complement.
TCAGTATTTAAATGTCTTAATGTGTCCCCACTTTTCCAGTGTATTTCCCAAACTGGATGTCTTCAGCAGTTAAACAATGCTGTCTTTAGGCAGCATGTTGCATTCCTAATATATGTGCTTCTATTTTCAATGAGAGGCTTATTTGCTATTCAGTTTAATAGTAAATATTAATACTTTTCAAAGGAAATAGAAACATTGGAATTCTGCTGTGGTTTTCCTATGTTTTTGGCTGGCTCTCTGCAATGGAGAGGGTGGCAAAAAATCCTAACATGCCAGTGGCATTGTAACACTTTGCAGCAATGACAGACATGTCATTCTGATGTTGAAGTAGTGACATTTTGCAAACAAAAAATTATTCTAAAATCAAAATTTACTGTGCAGGTCTAACTTAGAAGTTAGGAAATGTATTGTTTTCCTAACTTTGTTTGAAGTCTCACAAAACATTCTTTATAAAAAGGACATAGGTGGCAAAAGAGAAACAATGTGCAAGTTTCTGTAAAATATCTTGATGTTAATGTGACATTAACACCTGAAATTACAAGAGTCACAGCTGAAAGTGTGAATCCTATTTAATGAAAATGTAGGTCAAACTAAAAACTATATCTTTAAATATAACCAGAGTGATACTTCAGTAACACAACCCTTAAATTTTTCTGTCCTCTCCTGACATGTTTTTATTTTCCTTCCTATTATTTTGATTTAAATAATATAAAAATAATAAACTAAAATTTGTTCTGCTTTTACAGAGAAATTGCCACGTTTGGAAAGTCATAACTACAGAGACAGAAAAGTAACAGACATACAGCAAGACAAAAGAAGTAATTCAAACTCACAGAAGGAAAATGAAGGCAGAGGTATCCCTATTAATTTAATGTTCATCAAATAATGTAATGAAATGACAGGAAGCAGATCATCCATAGTACCAAAAAACAAAAAAGAAATAACTGTGAGGTCTAGAGAAGATGAAATAAAAAATCAACAACACAAAATCAACCCATGAGCAACCAGTACAGTGAAATCTGTACACCAAATGAACAATTATCTACTTGTACTGTACACTGCTCAAAAACATAGTTACTGCAATAATCAGTAATAAGGGGTATGTAACAAACCACATAGAAAATGTAACAATTTACAGAGGAAAATATTCAGTCTATATGTTACTGTCCTCTCAATCTAAGTATTAAAAAAATAGATATCCATGAGCAGAATGTGTTTATAAATATCTGAAGATAAATCATACAGACACAATGGTGCAGAAGAAAATTTCCACAGGTTTTAAGAACAAGGTAGTTCTAGTAACACAAAAAAGGCATGATGCTCAATAATTCCCCAAATTTAAAGCAAAATAAAACTAAAAGTAAACAAACAAACAAAACAAAAAACCCAAACAAACAAAAAGAGAAAAAATAAGTTGGTTTATCTCCAACTGAACTAGCAACTGACTTATTTTAGAAGTATAACCTTGGACCTATATATCTGAAGTCTATATAAAGTCAGAATCCGATATTTTATTTTTTCAGTGAATCAAACTGTTTAATTCAATTCTCAATTCAATTTTTATTTTTCATTTAAATTCTTCTCAGCTGCCAGAAGTCTCTGTATATGATACATTTTGTCTTCGGTTTTTGTTTTGCTTTGTTTTAAAGATTTGTAAGGGTTTTCAATAATTTCCTCCTGTGACTTAAGTCTGCTACCCAGATACACCAGAAATGAGTGAACTTAAAATGGTAGGATGTTTTAGTGAAGTGCATAAATCAAATATTTTGCACATAAGGAGTAATCTTTATAACACAAGCTGTTCCACCTCCTGTTAGTATGTTCCTATTTCTAAATTTGTCAACAGCATGAATAAAATGTGGACTCTGAGAGCTTTTAAGTTTGAGGCATCCAGAAACTTCCAGGCTCAGTAAAGGATCCAGGCTGTGACATACACTGGAAAGCACCCAAATGAGGCATGTGCTCTTTGACCTATCTCAAAGGGACAGGGAATATCAGAAATATCTGTGCATCACACAGAGAAAATCTCAGGGGCCACTTGATGGGGATCGGCTATGAGCAGGAGAAGTGAAGACTCCAGCCCTTTGCATGAGTCCCAGCTCCCTTACAGAAGTATTTTCCTCCATCAGGGCCTAGGAGTAATGCACAAAGAATTCCCATCTCTTCCTTTTTGGATGCCCACTAGTGACTTCATCTAAACGGATGATTCACAGTGGCTTTCTTAAGAACTTGATGGAAAAAGAAATTAGGTCAGATTTAGAAGTGTACGGAAATAAACACATTGAACAAACTGGTAAATCGAACCTGCTCTCCTGAGTGGTGTGACAGTGACCTACTCCTCACACCTCCTGGGAAATGTGTGAGTGTCTTGGAGTCATAGAATCATAGGATCATAGGATCACAGAATCATTAAGGCTGCAAAGACCTTTAAGATTCAACTGTTAACCCAGCACTGCCAAGCGCGCCACTAAGCAATATCTTTCAAATACCTCCAGAGATAGTGACTCAACTACTTCCCTGGACAGCCTGCTCCAGTGCTTCACAACAGTTACACTTTCCATTAAGAAATCTTTCCTAATATCTAATCTCAATCTCCCCTGCTGCAACATGAGGCCATTTCCTTTCCCTTGTTACTTGGAAGAGACCAACCCTCACCTAACTACAACCTCCTTTCAGGAGCCTTCTTTTCTCCAGGGTAAACCACACCAGCTCCCCATCAGAACTGTGCTCCAGACCCTTCACCATCTCCATTGCCTTTCTCTGGATGTTCTCCAGCACCTCAAAGTCCTTCTTGTGCGAGGTACCCACAATCGAACACAGAGCATGAGGGGCAGCCTCACCAGTGCTGAGACAATCACTGTCCTGCTCCTGCTGGCCTCACTATTGCTGAGACAGGCCAGGATGCCAGTGGCCACCTTGGCCACCTGGGCACACTCCTGGCTCGTGTTCAGCCAGCTGTTGACAACATCCACTCCTATACAACACTCCTTGTGTTACCTCAGCGCTTCTCTCCTTACAGCGTCTCTTTTAATCAGAGTAAATGATTTGTAGATGCTAAATATGCTTTGTACATCTGCTCTTTACAGAATGCATGCAGACTGCAGGCAGAGACAGTGCTGCAGAGGAAATGCAGATTTAGTTGCAGGTAAAAACACAGAACTCTGGCTAGAGCCTGGAAAAGCACACAAACTGCAGACTGAAATGGCAAGAGGAGTACAATGGCAAGGAGTACAATGTCTCTGTGTATGTGTGAAGAATTTAGGGGTGAGCAGTTGCAATCAAGTTAAAACAGATTTGTAATTCATAGGAAAGTGGACTTTCTGAACCTTGCCACTGTCAGAGAAAAGGAAGGTGTTGAATTGGAAAAGTAGGTGTAATGTCAGCAAAGAAAGAGACCAGTCAAAAGGACGGCTTTTCTTATTAAAGAGCTGCAGTCTGTGGGACTGAAGTACTTGACATAAGGAAATGGTAGGGAAGGGGGTAGAAAATGTCTGAATTCAAGATTGGAAGAGATGCATTGCGATGGAAGAGGAAAGGGGCACAATGGAGTTTGGTAGGAACAGAGTAAAAATGTAAATGAGATAATAAAAAATGTTTCTTTTCTAGCTGAAGTTTGTTGCCTTTTTTTTGAAAACAGTGATAAGCCTTGAAAATCAAGAGGTTTTCTGCTTTTAGACTGAGAACTAAAAAACTGCAGAGCATCTTTAATTATCAATGGTGTAGCTGTGCCTCCTCGGCTGCTTCATTATCTTTACTCTGTGCACATCAGTGGCTCGCAAAAAGGATCACAAACCCATTAGGCTGGAAATGAGAGGGAAAGTGGAGTTCTTGATTAACTTTCCACTTGGGGAACTGAAAATAAGCACCCTAGTGAGTTTTTAGAGGTACTTGATACCTTTTTATTTATTTTGTGAACACCAGCTTACAGCCTTGTCATTTGAATGGACTCAGTGAGTGCTTTCCTGGACTCAAAAGTACTTTCACACTCAGATGCCAGTGATCTATGAGGGCACTGTACATCAAGACGAAATGCTGACAGGTCTACAGAAACACTAATGGTCATGAGAAACTAGAAATAGATATCAGCTGCCTGTATGGGTTATATCTAAACAGAATAAAGGTCTCATCTTAAAATAATTGTGGTTCTTGCACTTTTATAGGACATTAATGAGATTTTTCATAATAAAAATTGACATTTCTACATGTGCTTATGCCACCTTCCTATTCAGGGGACGAGCAAAAAGGAAGGTATCCTCCCACCTCACCTGTTCACCTCATTTCTGGATGAGCAGTATTTTTCATTTCAGGAAAAGGAAGTATGAATGAGGACGTTATGCTGAACAGAGCAGAGAGCAAGGAAATGTAAATATTATTCTGGAATTTGCCAAGAGTGACATGCATCACCACTTGATTGATTGACGTCACTCTCATGTAGGTGAGCTTCATAAAGGCTCCTTTATGGTTCATGGGTATGATTTTGTATGAATATCACTGAAACAAATCAAATTCCAAGGCAAGGCTTTGACAATCAGCACAAAATCTAAATTAACCATATCTTAGATAGAAATGCATCACTGAAGCAGTTGAAGTAGTTTAAGTTTGGCTTCAGCAAGGCGCCCTTGCAAGACAAGCAGCCTAGGATACCTTGTAAGGTACAATGTGTGTTCAATACTTGCAAAGATACATTAATGTAGTGAGATGTTTAAAGCTCAGGGGTGGTCTTGGCTAATAGGACTGTGTCTATTCAGAGCTTTCACACAGAAGGGTTATCACACAACCATAGAAGCACAGAATGGTCTGGGTTGGAAGTGGCTTTAAATACCATCTAATTCCAGCACCCCTATCCTTGGCAAGGACATCTCCCACTAGACCAGGTTGTTTAAAGACCCACTCAACCTGTCTTTGAACACTTTCAGGGATGAGGCATCTAAAGCTTCATTGGGTGGCACCTTCCAGTGTCTCACCACCCTCTCAGTTAAGAATTTCTTCCTAATTTCTTATATAAATCAACCCACTTTCAGTTCTTTAGAAATACCTTAGATCTGATTCTGCAGAAGATGAGCACTTTTCAGTGCTAGACTATAATCTGGCCAAAAGCACTAACACAAACCTTAAATATCTCCAATTATTTTAAGGGACTTTTTTCTGACATTTAGCTGAAATATTTTTTAAACACCTGTGTCTTAACATAGACAGGTGAACATACATTTAAGTCATGTTACTCAATTTCCAATTGCTTTACCATGTGATAAACCATGCCAAACAGAAATCCAAATGTCATATTTTTTTTCAAAATTCCCATCAAAGCAAATAGAAAAATATTAGTGTTACAGGTAAGGGGGAATGTCAGCATAAATTAATGATGAAATCCAAATACTGGCATTCTGTCATGTTGGCAGAGCCAAATAAGTGAGCATAAGAAATAAAAATAGTAAGTGAAACAGTCTTTTCCAATACTTTTCTCCATTTTCAGTTCAGTTCTTTCAAATTTATATTAGCTTATCCTTTCAAACCCATTCCTGACCACTGCATAGGCATTTTTTCTCTAGATAAAATTAATTAATTCTGAATGGCATTTCAACAGCTCTTGAGCAGATGTTTTTAGTTTTAAGTGGACCCTGCAGACTCAAAACTAATTTGCTGAATTTTTTCACCATAGAAAGGAAGTTAATGAGTGTCTACTGCCACATTCCTTTCACCTTCAGTCAACTTACTGTTTTACAGTGTTTTTAGCACCCATGTAACACCAGTCTCATATTTTAAAAACCTCAAAATCTAGTAACAATTCACTTTGATATATTGCATGAAAATTATTGCTTGTAGGGTTTTTTCATTAGAATATGCTAAACCTTGTATGATATCATTTTATCTGAATGACTGACAAAATTTTTTGGCATAAAATTTATTCAATTTTTTTTTTTTTTTGCTTTAAAATAACTGAGAGACAGCTCTGCCATGGTAAGCACTTGGAAGTCATATTATTTTCTGCATCGGTAATTGGACCAAATGATAAAATAATTCAGTGTACAAATGACCTTTTATGACCTTTTAATGTATTCCTGAAAAAGAGATGAGTCCTTATAATATATTTAGACCAGCAATTAGTATTTTATTTCATGCAGAGTCCATACATCTGCTGATTTATAGGGATACATTTGATTTGATACATTTTTTGTACAATTGTAGCATCACTGGATTTCACTGAATAGTAATACTGATTTCCACACCTCAGGGACTTTATTTTGATCCAAAATGAGAATCTGCCCCCCATTCAGAATATTCACTGAAGGGAAAAAAACAAACAAACAAGCAAAAAAAAAAAAAAAAAAAAAAAAAAAAAAAAACCCACC
>NW_024524266.1:1755783-1756121 GCF_017590135.1 Pyrgilauda ruficollis | reverse complement strand
GTTCCCGCCCCCAGCCTCCGGCCCCTCTCGGGCGCAGCGCAGCCCGTCGCTGTCGCCCCTGCCCTCAGCGCACACAGCGCGGAACGTTCCGGGAGCGCGGGCACTGTGGGGAGATCCGGCACATCCGGCGAGCCCCGGTGCCGGCCCTCGCCATCTCTGGGGACACGGCGGGGCGCCGGCGGAGCTCGCCGAAGCCATATCAGGTGCTGCGGACCCGCCGGGCGGAGCTTGCGGCCGTGCGTGAGCGCCGGGCGCCCCCCGCACGCCCCCGCACACACGCGCGTGTGCGTCAGCCGTGCCCGCACACGCGCGGCGGCTCCGCGCTCCTCCGCCCGGTG
>NW_024524266.1:1286701-1754649 GCF_017590135.1 Pyrgilauda ruficollis | reverse complement strand
CCCCCGCGCCCCGCCCGCAGCGCCCGCTCCCCGCGGGGCCGCGCTGCTCCCGCCCCGCGCGGCGGGGAAATGCCACCCAAGGAGGGCCGGGGGGCCGAGGCTGCCGCTGTTAGTCCCTGTTAATTAAACAACACTAATTTATCCGGGCGCTTCGCTTTGGTGGAGAATAAGGACAGCGTCCGCATTTCCTCTGGAAACGATCCCGGCCCCGTTGGGGGATCGCGGCGCGGTGATTACGGAACAAGCGGCGGCGGGGGCAAAGCGGCCCCAGGGTCCCCCGCCTCCCCGGGGCACCCCGCCTCCCCGCTCCCCCCGCCGCTCCCGCTCCCTCCCCGGGCGCGCGGGGGCTCCACGGGGCGGGGAACGACGGGGGCGGGGGGTGCGAGGTGCCGCGCTTGTTTACAGGGGACCCGCACGCTCGTCACCAGGCGGGCCGCGCCCGGGGATCAATGAGCGCTTTTCTCTCCCCTCACCGGAGGGAGGTGAACGGCGAGGGGGGGCGGAGGGGCCCCGGCCGGGGTGGGCGGCAGGAGGGGCGGGGGTCTGTCCAGCCCGCATTTTCCTGTGTGAGGCGGGAGCGGGGGAAGGAAGGGGGAGCGCAGGGGCCCCGGAGGGGGCTGCAGGGCGGGGATGCCGGGCTCTCGCCCCCCGATGAGGGCGGTCGCGGCGCGTCACCAAGGGCGCAGAGTGGTGCGGGGAGAGCAGCGATAGTAAAAGTCGAGAGATGAAGGGAGGAAGCTGTACTGACACCGTCCAGCCTGTTCCTAACCGCAGCCGCATCTCCACCGCCCCGGGAGCGGCTGGGGAAGCCTCCCTTTGCACATGCCCGGGAAGAAAAGTGAGGCTGGGGTCACGCAAACATCCATCCGTGTTTCCCCGTCTCCCTGGAGTGCCTTCGGACACGCTTTCATTTGTCGGCCTGCGCCGAAGCTGAAACAGCCAAGTTTGCGAGTAAAGATGAGGGGAGAAAAAACCCACAAAAACAACACCGCAAACAAACAAGCAAGGGAAAAAAAAAAAAAAAAAAAAAAAAAAAAAAAAGACGAAAGTGATGCGGCGCTTCCAGCTGCCACCGTGCGGGGCCGTGGCCGAGCTCTCCTCGTGTTCCCGACGGGAAGCGGCGCGGCCGCCCGCAGCCCGCATATACCGCTGTTGCAGCTCAACTCCCTCCAGCACGAAATTCTCCGCGGTTTGGGTCATAATAACTCATTTAGAAATTAACAGCTGTAACAGGGGGGAGAGGAGTGTGATTGGAAAAGACTTCGCTGTAAATACCTTTATGCTTCACTAAAGCATCTTATGAAGGAAGACCTTTCCCATCATTTTATGGGAAAATAATAACATTAACTAGTACTTACCGGGGTTTATTAAATTAAGGGGGTCAACGGAGTTAGAGAAGTAATTTGAGATCAGAGGCACCAACCTCTTTGCAAAACCAAGAAAAGAGTGTAACCTTAGGCAAGGTACCTGTGACCTCTCTGTACCTGGGTAATTCTTCACAGAAAATGATGCTGACAATCTCTACTATCCTGGCAATGTGCTTTGATTTCTCTATCTGGAAAAAAAGCATAGAATTGGTAATAGTAAATTTAGATTACATGTAATGATTTCATAAGAAATCTCAGTGAGGACAGCTTCATATGAAAACTCAGGAATAGTTGATTTTCTAGCTATGACTGGTAGCAAGCCAAACTATCTCCTATATCCACACTACCAAAGACATAAGGGAGTTAGTTATCTAACTAAAAGTTTCTTGCCACTGGGTGATATGGGCCTATAAACTCAAACTTTTTTCTGCAAACCCCTTGGGAACTTGAAAATATTTTCCCCAGACATTTATGAAATATATTGGTGACCTTGAGCAAGCATTCTTAGGTCTGAAATGTCAAAAAGAGAAATATTATTTCATCTACTCAACACAGTCATATGTGTTATTCTTGACCATGTGGGTAACACAGATTCAATATACTGGCTATAACAGCACAGCTTTGTTTGCGGACAATTTCTGTGACAAAGACATTAGGATAGACTAGAATCCAAGTTTGCAGTTTATAGTTTTTATTTCTATATTGGCATTGATATATATTTAGCAGCTCATTTTAAGCAGTGGTTGATTCATAACAAGCATTATTTTTCCATAGTTATGTTTGTTGGTTTTCTTTTTTTTTTTTAATACATGACTGGGGTACCGAACACAAGACGTGGGACCCAGGCATGTGTAAAATTCAGGTTAAAAAGTAAATTATTTCATGACCAACACTCTGGAATGAATGATCTTAGTTTACATAGATGGTCTGTCTTATTCAAAGTTTTCTCTGAACTCCTCTGAATTGTTTTTCAACACTATATCCCTTCTGAAAAATTTTCACAGTCATTTCTATGTAATTACGGGACATTTAATTACAATAAATGCACTAATACCACTTGTCCATCCCACCTTTCAGCTAAAATTCACTAGCCCTACAGGCTGGTGTGTCTTATAATTTAGCTATTCCTGTGCATTGAGTAGCAATGTTTATTTTAATTTCTGAAATAAGTGGCATTTCAGAGATACAGAAGGCCGTGAATTGGGATGGTTAAGCACAACCCATGCACCCTTTTTCCACCAAACAACTTCAGGTACAACATAGGGGTGACAGAATCTTTAGTAACTCAACAGATTTGCCAGAGGATGTTTGCTTAAATCATCTCTATAGAAAAATTTCATCATCCTGAAAAAAAAATTTCATCATCCTGTTTAGCCTCCCATTCCTTTTCTTCTGTCATATCACCCTACCCCAACTATATTTCACCACATCACCTTCCAGTTTGAGATCTTGACTGGGAATGCTTTGCTAATATTTAAGTACACTGACCAAATAGTTCTAATATTAGCATCTTTCCTGCCTGCTAAAATATGCTTTTGCCAACATACCAGGCTTCAGCCATCTCCTTTTTCCTCCAAGAAAAATAAACTGTGTTGGGTAATGGTAAGATTTATCAAAATATACTATCTGTGTGAGGGGCATTTGCCATCAGTTATGTCAGTCATAAAATGTTACCCCTGTCCACCCTAAAATGACAGAGGCATGCCTAAAAAATTATAGACCTTGCTTTTGGCAATGAAGTTTAGATATAGCCAATACAGTTTTGTCAGCACAGGAGCCCTACTGATTGCACATTTCCATGTTTCAAGTACTTGGGGTTCCTTAGCTGCATAAAAAAAAAAAAAAAAAAAGTTGTGATCATTAGGTGTATTTTAACTTCACGTTTTCATTACTGAGCTATATGGATGGATGCTAAACACTGGCCAACAGCACTGTTTTGCAAGCAATGCCAGCACACCAAGCCATCTCAAGCCATCAATGAATTTTGCTTGGGAAGGCTGTTTGTCTGAATAATAGTTAAATGATTGAATTTATTACTTCTAGGGGCATGCAACTGCTTTTAGTTACATCTGGAAGCTTGATTCTACAAGCCCAGCACATAGAGGGTCCAGTTGGGGTTTTTTCTTTGTTCCCTGTCCCTCTGCCTTCCATTTGTTCCCTGTTCCTCTGCCTTCCACCTCCATTAGGGGGATTGAAGCATGAGGGCCTATGGGTATGTAGCTATATTTAATTACTGCCCAAAGTCACAGTTACTTAAAAGTCACTTTCTGAAAGACTGAATGCATGAGTAGGTTGAATTTCAAAATTTGTGACATCCTCTAAAAATAAGTTTTTCCTTTGTTCTTATTCTAAATATAATTTTGAAATATCTTTCAATATCAGGATAAAGAGTAACAGTTGAAAGGGATGTGTTTGATGTTTGGCTTGGCTGTTGCCTTCTACCTGTTGCCAGGTTCACAGAGCTGATGGTAGAGAAGCCATGGGAAAAAGGTGCAGAGAAAGATTATGTGCGTCAGCAACATTTTCTTATACTATCAAGAGTACAGTTATCTGTTCCAACAAAACAGAGTGATTTATATTTTGATGTCCTTGAACTTCTACATAAACAGGTGAAGTCAGTTCCGTGGTACATTTATTTGCATATTCCTGATACAGTCTCATTCTGGTTATACATTTCATAACCTGAGTGTAAGAGGACATGAACTCCGATGAACTTGTTTCTCTCTAACCTTTCTCAACTCCTTTGAGTGCTAATGTACCATGACTGTGCTACTATCCAGTTGAGAAGTCTGTGTTATTTGGGAGGAAGGACAGGTCATCTTTCCAGATAGTTTTACAAAAGACTTTGTTGATACTACTCCTTTAGTAACTCCTAACAGCAGGTTTTATTCCTTTATAGCAAGACTAATGCTAAATTATACAGTTGCCCTTACCCTTAAAATAGGGGCTGTCAATTTTTTTTTCCCCTGGGTCCTGTGTAAACAACTATGGGTGGTTTTGTACAAGAGGGAAAGATACTCAGAAATCACAGACTCTAAAAATACTTCTTTCTTAAGTAAAGGTTACTTGCTTCAGTGAATATAGCACCCACAGTTTTCCAGAGAATTCCATGTTAAATAAATAGGGATTACAGTTATGCAACTTTGTGCATATTCAGTAATTCTTGAAGAAAATAATACTTTTATTAATTATTTGAAATATACACAGAAATAATGTTGATGTCACTACCTTGTACGTTCTTCTATGGTAAGGGGGAATTAAGCTGAGGAAAATCTGGAGCATGCCTTATTTACAGATTTATTTATTTATTTATTTATTTATTTATTTATTACTAAGCCTTGGATATTTTTCTGCATTTGGATCATTTCTCCCTCAAACTGATATCTCAAGTGGCACATTCAGAACCCCGGAGTCCCCATGCAGGTCGATACGCCGGTAGTGTTTGGGGAAAGCCCTGCGCAAGTTGCCGGGTCTGAACAAGGAGACACTTCATCTTCCTGTGACAGGTGAACGCGCAAAAGGCCTGTTCGGGGCCAGCTCTGGCTGCAGCAGCGCGTCCCCGGGCCGGGCGGTGCTCGGGCAGCCGGCCCGGGCCCGGCGGGGGCTCCTCGGGCCGGCCCCCGGCCGCTCCCGCCAACAGAGGCAAATATTTTCAAGCAATAATTGAAGTCAATACGCTTCTTGCCTCTGAGAACATACCCGCGCTTTTTTCTTTTTTTTTTTTTTTTAATTTTTTTTTTTTTTTAGAGGGGTTTTGTAATATTCTTTTCTGACCTGTATGGATAGCCAAGATCTACGGTCCTTTAGGGTATTTTTCTCTCAAAGACAAGAATGGATGATAGAATTCAATATTTCTTTGATGCAATATTTACAGAAAATTTGCAAAGCCTCATTTGCCCAAACACCATAGGACTTGAACAGAAGAGGGCTTGTTTGTTTGTCTGTTTTCTGTTTTTTCAATTCTGTTTCTTGCTAGTAGTATTCTGTTTGAAAATCTATTTGTTTACTTTTTTTTTTTTCCCTAGGCAGGTTACTCTAGCCACTTTTTCTGTTCTTTTCTGAATGCTCTTGAAAGCTGTTCTCCAGCAAAATCATTCCAGTCATTCAGCTTTCCCCTCTGCCTTACAATTCATTTGGCTATTTGCATCTGGCCTTTGCATCTGCTTTAGGTAGTAGCTTTTTTTCCTCTAGCCTTTAAAAAAAAACAAACTTCAGAAGGTAGCCTAACTTCCTCCATCATTATCTTCACATCAGGATAATTTTCCTGACAGCAGGGGTAATGCAATTCTGGAGTAGACTATCAAGGGATTTTTATAGAGTCCGTATCACTAGAGCATTTTAAGCTGTGCAAATATTGCTCAGGAATGACACAAGTACAGTTATCCTGACTCAGGGCAGTGTGATAGTCCAGATGATCTCATGTTTACTTCCAGTCCTATTTTGTTGGATTTCTGTGATATATGTACCTATAAATAGCTCCAGGATTATTACTGTTGAAAGAGAAAAGAACAATCTTCGCTTTCTCTCTCTCTCTCTCTCTCTCTCTCTCTCTCTCTATTATTTTTTTACTTTTCTTTTTCTATCTGCTAATTTAACGGTGCAAAATAAAGAGTATAAAACTGTGATTATGAATCATCTCTTACTCTTAGTGTTTGGGTGCACTTTTGATGCAATTCTTACTTGTGCAGGATATTTGCTGATCTCATTTGTGCATGCACAAGACCACCGGGAATATGGAGAGACATTTGGGGAAATAGAGACACTACAGAGGAAAATTTTGCCTGCTTTTCTGTGTACCCCTTCAATGGAAGTTTTATGTGAATAAGGTGAGGAAGGCTTGCCCTCAGAGTAGGCTGACTGCTTTCAAGGAAAATTACCATCTATCTGCATTATTTAGGCAGTGTCTGAGAAACTCACTGGAGCCTCAGGCTTCCATTGTGTTAGACACTGTGTAGATGGGTAATTAATGGTGGGCCTCCTTCTGTTTTGTTTAATGTATATATTGTACATATGCAATGACTTGAGGAATATTGCCAGTGTGGGGAGGCAAATGCAATTCTGCAGTCCCATGAATGCTGTGGCTGACAAGCAGCAGCTTCAGCTCACCCATTTCCTAACAAATGGACACTGCAGGTACACTCAGCATGTAAAGAACTAAAAGTGTCAGCCTTCCATAGTTTGATGGGCTTATATGCATGGCGGAAGCACGAAAGCAACACATGTCCTGAGGGAAGAGGTGTGGGATCTTTTTTAAATCTATTTTTGGAAACACTTTTTTTCAGATATGCAGATTAAGTGCAACTATTAATTTCAGGAAGGTTAAGCATCACAACAAGATGAGCACAAAACTCTTGGTACCAGAAATACAGAAATGGCAGTTTCATGTGCCTGTGAAAGAGGTTGAATAAAACCTCCTCCCAGTTCTTGGGCATAAGGGCTCAAACTCCCCACCCATGCTAGAGACTCTTTCATGGATTGTGGGGCATAAGAAGGAGGAGGCGGCATGTCCAAGATACTTGTTCTATCAAGCACTACCATGGTTGGAGGCAATCTGCATGTCTAATAACAATAACTTGATTAAAAAGTTGCTGTCAAGTAAATTTCACAGAAAGAAAAAAGAAAAGATTCCTGCCTGTTCTGCTGAGTGCTCACGGATGCAAAATGAAATGGTCACTTAATGTTTTTTAAATATTCATGTGGACGTGACGTTCATTACTGAAGTGTGAGACCACAAAATTAAATACAAGTGAAGAGTGTGCTTTCAGTTAAAGCTGCTGATTAAGCAAAGGAACAGCATATGTAACAGAAGAGAATGAGGTAATCATGGCACATGAACATGTTTTTAATTTCATCTATTGCATTTAATCATACAATAAGGGAATGCTTCTGGGTGCCTTGCTTCATTCCTACACACTTCTTTTTTGAGAGCCTCTTTACCAACTTGTTAAAACTTTCAAGGTTATAGAAGTAGATTTCTTAAGGATGAATAATTCCAAATGCAGACATTGCGGGAGCTGCTGTTGCCTCTTGAATGCAGCTGGTATGGAAGTGGATGAGTGAGCTGAGATTCAGTTCACTACCTTGCAGTGACCAAATCAAAGCAAACCCTTTCTTCATCTGGTGTTGTGTAAGGACCTGAAAGATGCCTTAGAAATGAAGCCTCCTAGAGCTGTCTTTTTCTTATAACTTCCAGTGAGCTGAAAGGACCTTGCATTTCTGGTACAAAGTGTTCTGAGTTTGTTTGCTAACAAAAACCTCTGTCCCAGCTAAACTGAACATAGTGAGAGATCCCTGGGCTGCACTGCAGTTTGGCCTTTGGGTTACTCTTGCCAGCATTTATTTACAGCTGCAACTATTTCCTGAGAAGGTGTCCTTCTCTATAATAAAATGACATTTTTGCTTTGTTCAGGAATGGATAAACACAACCAATGTTCTAAAAATGTAGCTATGACACTGGTATAAGTTAAACAGATACAATTTATAGCTTGTGGAAAAATCAGATAGTTTTAAAGTCAGTAGTTGGCGGTAAAGTTGTTAATTGAACATTTGCTGAAAAATGCCTATGGGGAAGTGATCTTGTTATTCTTGCAGGATAATCAAGTTTAAAAACAACAGTTGTTGTCTATATTTAAAGAAATACTTATAAGGTAAAAATCACAGTCCCCAAAACATTCACACTTTGAGACATCCTTACACTGCCAATCCTTTAGGCAGGTAATACTGAAATAATCTTACTACACCATTTAATGACTTGTTGATTTAGTGGGGTTTTTTTTTTGTTTTGTTTTGTTTTGGTTTTGTTTTTGTTTTTTTTTTTTTTTTACTATCAGACTGAAAAAAATAGTGGGTTTTCATGTTTCTCACTTTTGAAGGCTCTCTGTTATTAATTTTTATTTTCTTTTTCCAAGTGCAGGTTCAACTTTGTAACCACACTGCACACACAAATAAAATTCATACACTACTTTAAACATTGCCTCCACGTGGATTTTAATATTCAGAAAAACCTGAAAATCTTACAAACCAGTCACTGACTCACAGAATCACAATGTGAGTAAGGTTGGAAGGGATCACTTGAGGTTATCTACACCAATCTCCCCATTCAAACAGGGTACCCTAGAGAATGCTGCTCAGGATTGTGTCCACATGTCTCATGAATATCTTCTGGAAAGGAGACTCCACGATCTCTCTGGGCAACCTGTTCCAGTACTTTGCCACCTGCACAGTAAAGAAGTTCTTGCCTATCTTCCTGTGTAACTTCCTGTGCTTCAGGATTCAGTTCCCTCTGAATTGTTTCAGCAAGACTGAGGAGCACACATCAATTGACAAGGCTCCCTTCTATTTGAAAATGACCTTACAGAACTGACAATATTTTGTCTCAAGTTCATTAATTTCAGTAAATTAATTCCTGTCCCCCATTTTAAACTCTAAGTGCTGAATAGATGTCCTAGTTTTTCTTGCAGGTGTTGATAGAGAGGCGGAGCTAGGCTGCTATTCTGTTCCATGCACATCCTCTCTGGGGAGAGTGGCTTGGCGGGGAAGAAAAGGGGAACACACTCTGGAAGTGGGGCCATTTTGTTCCAGTTCTTCCTGGGGAAGTTGCTGGGACCAGCCCTGCAGACTTTGTCCCTCTCTTACTGCCGCCCATCCCTTCCCATCCCTCGGGAAGAATGCAACTCCAGGTGGCAAACACAGCTGCGCCCAGCAGAGCGCACAGACTATGGCGCTGGTGTGGGAATCTGCCGCAGGAACGGAGCAGCAGAGGTGAGCCATGCCTGAGCTGAGCCTGGGCTGAGCCTGAGCTGAGTCCGGGCTGAGCCTGGGCTGAGCCCAAGCCAAGCCCATCCCAAGCCCAGTGGAAAGGAGCCGAGCTGAGGACTGTCAGCCATAACCAGGCCAGCAGCCCGGGAAGTGGGTGGCACAGTGCAGACATCCTTCCAGCTCTTTGGGTGCTTGTCCATCACTGTTTTTCATTGTCTTGGGCTCTGGGACAGGGAATACCAGCTGTGGAGAGTGGTTGCCATCTTGTCTTTGTCTCAGCAGCCATGCAGAACGGAGTCAAGGTGGTGAACACTTCTGTGTGTAAAGCACCTTCTCCTTTGTACACTTTTGTTGTTAATGCTGTTGCTATTGTTGTGCATTTCTTATTCCATGGCTGTTTGGTTTTAATGAATTATCTCAACACAGTCTCTTCCTTTGTTCCTCACTCACTAGAGCAGAGGCAGGGGGAAGAGGAACAGATTATTTGGAGTTTAGTTACCACCTGGTTTTAAACCACCACAGCAGACTGGGATGTATTACAGAAATGCAGCAGCTGTACTCTGCATTTCCAGAAGAGAAGTTATATCTGAAGAAAACCATCACAGTACACAAGACGTATTTTATCTCAACAACCTCGTTCTACTTTATTGTTTTTCTTGGATAAATGTTATACTTTTTTTGCAGGCTTAACAAGTCACTTAAGAATAGATATTCACAATTTAAATTGTATTTACTATAGGAACATGAATTTTAAAGCCAGCTCTGGAGGTTTCAGATCTGATGTCCTCTGCAGCACAAACAACTTATGATCAAACTCAATTATGATATTTAAGTCTTCCTGTACAGGCCTTGAGGGGCCATTAGGTTATATCCATAAGTGATGGGGTGAGTGAAGACATGCTGTAAACTTGGCTGGATTGGCTGTGCCTGCATGTTTGGTGAGGTGGTTTCATCTGAGCTAACCACAGCTATCTAAAAGTTCGATGACTAATGAATTTTAGCCTCTAGAGTTCTTCCAAAGTAATGAAGGGAGGGTTATTAATCCTTTCTTCAGGTAGTTCTGAAGTTTGACATTAAGCATAGTGCATCTAGTTAATGTGTATTTTAATAATATAAATAGGAGATAATGTGTAGCCACATTATGTGGGTGTTGATTCCTACAACTGCAACTACTAATTCCAATTTTTTACGAAGAATTTAGGCATTAACTTTGTACCAGGAAGTTTGTGTCCAGACAGATCATCCCCTCTCACCATGCCACACTTCATCTTCTTGCCAGTTAGGGCATTTTAGATCTTCTGTAGCATAAAGCCATGATGGACTCAACATTGTGTGCTCTGCTCACTTAACAAAAGTGTTCAGCTTAAATTGAAAGACCCTTATGTTTAGTTGTATACAGTTTTGGTATCAATCACAAAACAATGCATTAAAAAAGGTGTGACATATTTCCTTGAGAGAATAACTTTCCTCCATTTGCTGTATAGGGCTCTAGAGAACTAGCTAACACTTGCCCCCTCTCTTTTACAAGGCCAAGATGAATATATTTGATTGCTTGCCTGTCTGGATACAATATGACCACTTTAGAATTTACTTTTGGAAATTTTAGGAAACATTTTGGGCCTTATGGAGCACAACACAGATGATTTCCCTGAAAACCAGGAAACGGGAAGACATTTGAACTTTAAGGTTACTCATTTCTCTCCAAGTGCTGTGTGACAGCTGTGGGACAGATGCTTAGCCAGCAAGGAAAGCCGGTGAGAGCAAAATATAGACATTTCATTTTTTCCCTCTCTCTTCTCACAGATGGTTTGTTGATGATGGTAGAGAAAGAAGGAAGACACCAGCTGTTGGGTCATTGTTTTAGAAAGGGTAGAATTACAGGCTATTTAGAAGAGGGATTAAAGACAGACTCCCACAATATCTTTGATGGTGAAGATGCTGAGGGGCAGGGATGTTGTTCATCAGTGCTTTATTTATAACCTATCCATTTTATCCCTTTTCATTATTATTGATCTTCACATTCCACATGAATATCAGCAATAATTAAATTAGATTAGGTGATTTTTTTGACTCCTGCACTCTCCCAGCACCAATATCTGTCCTGCCCCCCATTTGCCTCTCGGTTCCCAATCTGTCAAATCTCATGCATTAACAATGAGATTTGTACACTTGCTCCTGCCTGACTTCTCTCCATTTGGCCCATTTTGTACTTATTTTTGCTGCAGGCTCTTCTGTTCCATGAACTGATGTATTGGAGGGTTATGTGTCAGATCAGAGAGAAAAGGCTGCAGGACTGTAAGGCAGTGAGTCACCAAAGGTACTTTGCACCCTGAGGCGTGTGGGGTATATGCCTGTGTTGCAGGGCAGCGTGAGAGCTGCTCCCTCACACATGGCCTGATGCACCAGTCTGATTCCCCATCACATTATCAGCCATTATTTCTGTCTTATCCACAGACACTGACTAATACCAAGAGATATGCATCTCCCCACTTTTTTTTTCTCTGCAGCTTCACCTCTGCTTCCCTTCAGCAGCCTACTGAGCTCTACCAGATTACCGAATCCCAAGCAGTTTCTTCAAACTTCTGGTTTGACTCCATACAGAAATGGAGCTTAAATATTAAATGTCCCCTTTTCCTGCTCCATGGTTTCCATCCAAAACCCTGGCCCTGGAGACTGGAGAGGACTAGGAGATCGGGGTCCCTTGGCTGGCTGCATGCAATCTCATATAGCTTCTCAAATTCCCATCGAACTTCTTTTATATGTGCTCTCTCCTTTCGGAACTGCAAGAATGAGTTGAGACCTGCAGACAGTCTGTCTTTATCATCTTTCCCTTTAAAAACATGCCAGGAAGGAAAACAAAGAGTGGAAAATTAGTGTCTTTCTCTGGTGTTCCTCGAAAAGAGAGACTGGAGGAAGCAGGGTAACTGCGGATGATGGTGTGTGTGAATGTGTGTGTCACAGACAGCTCTGTCCTTCCATGCCAGTGATGACTGCCCAGGGAGGGACCAGGAAAGAATTCCACCTCTTACACAGCAAATCCCTGGGGACCAGAATACAGGAAAATAAGCAGGACACGGTCAGGATAAGTTTCCCAGTAAAAATCTTGAAAATTTCATCACAGCCTCTAGCTTCTTGATTCACCCTGAGACTTGATTTGTACTTACTGAAATCAAAAAAGCCCAAAACAAAAACACAAACACCACAAAGGCTAGCAAAGTTGTGCAACTTTATTTACAAATAATGTAGCCAAAATCTGGTTTCCCCAAACACAACAAGGAAAAATTCCCTGCTGTTCTTCTTGTGCCTTATTTATGCAGATGTACATAACCCCTGCTAACTATTTCTTCATCTGCTGTGTTCGCAGTGTATCCCAGGGAAACTGCTTGGTTTTATAGTCCAAAACCAAGTAATATGTGTCTGTAGGGTGGTAGCTTTCATTGCTTCTGTCTTTCTCTGTGGAGAGCTTAATTTGGTCTGACAACAGCAGCCATAAAAAGACCAGTTCTCACCCCTTCCAGTGTAAAACCATGGATCACATTAACCAATTTAGTGCTCTTTTGCACTAAAAAATTAACCATCAACCATTGCCTACCCATTTTTTTAGACCCACTACACTGAGTCCTGCAAGTGTAATCTCTATGTTCTCCTCCCAAAACAGCTTTTAATTGGCAATATTCGTACCCATATAATTTTGCTCTAGTTACTGTTGTATAAATCACTTCCTGTTTGTAATCTGTCCTCATAATTTCTCTCTTCTTGCCATTTTCAGAATTTAGAGATATTATTACAGTTTGGGGTTTTTTTGGTTTGGTTTTTTTTTTTTTTTTTGGCTTTTTTTTCTTTGGCTTTTTTGGTATTTTGTGGTTTGTTTATTTGTTTTTTTGTTTTGTTTTTTTTTTTTGTCACCCCATAGGTAAATGAATTGAGTAACTCGCTAAGGCATGGAAGAATCTTTGTAGCAGCAGACTGGTGATACTTGGTAAATTTTAGTTAACAATTACACATTGAAATTCTGAGTTCTACGGTTTAGTCTCATTGGCTATATGTTGTCTTGGTTTTGTTCTGGTGTAACATTTAATCAGAGTGTCATGTGGAATCAATGCTTAACAGAAGTCTGGAAGGCATTGTTTTGTCAACACAGTTACCTTTATTAAACAAATCAAATAATCAAAATTCTTATCTCATAAAGGTACTATGCAGTTTGTTTAACTTAACCTGTTTTGCATAAAGTCCTGTTGACTGGCAGTAATTATGTTACCATTTTCTATTTCCTTATGGACAGAGTCCCATATCAGCTGTTCCATTCTTTCACACAGAACCAAGGTCAAGTTAACTCATCTAGAGTTACCGTGGTCATCCTGTTTACATTGTTGAGATATCAACACGGCTTTTGATTTTTCCAGGCCTCTTGGACTTCTCCAGTATGCCAAAGCTTTTTGCCAATGCAAAGCAGTACAAATTGTTTTTAAAATCTTTCAATCAAATTATGTGGACCTGCCAATTTCAAAAAATTAATAGATGTTCTTTACCATCTGCTTTAGAAAATGTTAGAATAGATCATAGTTTGGCAATGCAGAAACTGCTTTTCTTTCTAAATGCAAAACAGAAATATTCAATGAATGCTTTTCTTTTCCCCAATTAGTGATGGAACTATGTCAGCACTAAGATTTCTATTGTGCTATTAAATAGTCTTTCAGAAATTCAGAATAAAATAAGGACATATTCTTGTTGTCTTTATCCCTACATTTTCATAGATCTATTCAGTTTGCATACCAATATAGTGCATTTATTAATGTATGAAATTACAACCATTATCTATAATTGTCTTTTAAGTGTTCTATTAGCATGTATATACACACATATGTGTATATACACTAATATATTGATGTACTGCTGTATGCAGTAATTATAATACACATAATAATCAGCTCTGAATTCTATGTGCACATCTTTAATTAGATCATTGCTGTGTACTTCCTGGCATGTCGTTTAAGTTCAGTGAGAAATCAGTTTCACAAGTCAGAATGAAGGATAATGCAGTATTATAACGTGTTTTTCTCTGGGATGAGATTTCAATCTTTAAGTTTTATAGGATCTAGGTCATTGTAGGGAATGTGGAACAAGAGCTTTAGCACATATAATTCTATTAGAAGCCCTTTTTTATAGAGGCAATGTTTCTTTCTTTATAGATATTTATTCTTGGTCACAAAAGTTGCATGGGGTGGAAATCATCCCACCCTACTTGATAACATGGATATCCACATCTAAGCTAGTGATTCCCCAGGGCGACCATGCCTCTGTCCACAGAGAAAAACAGACATTTTAGGGCTCAATGAACCTGACCTATTTTAGATGCCTACATTAGGATGGTGTGAATCATGCCTTAAAGTGTTTTTTCTTTCTCCATTTTCCCCCCCCACAGACAATAAAAGGAGCCCATGGTGATTGGTCCCGATCCAGTTCTTTTGAAGAGCAGACTTCTACATCTGGACATCCATGCAGCATTTTTCTTTTCTCACTGAGAATAAAAAAAAAAAAAAAAAAAAAAAGTTTGTTATATAATCATGAGGAAAAGAAGCAACTGTGCCTCAGAATCTTCAAGATACAAAAATTATTTTAAACCGTTAATTTTCTATATCATCTTAGGAGTTGAACACTGAAGTGCCTCAAGGTACAAGACCTCAGTCCCACTTATGTAAAACAACTTTTAGATGAAGTCTGCTGAACAGCCTTTCATCATGGTTACCCTTCTTTCCCATTCTACAATTTCCATGACACATGCATATGTAACAGGGCAACATTGTGTGGCCTAAAAAATAGAAGATAAGTTAATTGTAAGAGTAGAAACAAAAGGATAACAACTGAAAAAAAAAGGAGAGAATAAATATTCTGACTTATTTTTATTATACCTTCAGCATTGAACTGAGTTGTTACAAATCACCCAACTCTGACTTCACGAATATTTTAATAACTACAGAGATTCTCAGTATTTTATATCTTTAGTGACAGCAGAATCGTAGTTATTTAACAGATGACTTTATACTGACCCATGGGTGTTAAAAAAGAAATCTTCAGGCAAACACAGTTCCTTATTTTGGCAAGGATATTGTGCAATTAAGGAAAGAGCTATATTTTATTATTTTTGGCACAGGGGCCATTTCTTTGATAATGACTACCTGTTGTTTTTTATCTTTCTCATCCATGCCACATTGCAATGACCACGGCCACAGGTGCCTACACTGGATGAATACCTGTCCAATCTACACAAAAAGGAAAGGAAATCAAGGTGTAGCATTTTTACGAATTCTCTGTACACAACAAAGTGATGAAATTATGGAGAAATGGGAAGAAAAAGTTAAATTTAGTATGATTAAGAGGAGAGATAATAGAGGAGAATGGTCGTGATCCTTCAGAAACAGCTTTTGCAGAAGACAGACAGCAGATAAATGTAAATATGTTCTTTTTTCAGATGTAAAACTTGCTCACTAATAGTGTGTCTACTGAGGTAACAGTTTGCAGGTACAGATTTGTTCTTCCATATTCCATATTGCAAAGCAGCAAATAAAATGTGATTGTGTGGGACCCCATAAACTTATTCATCTGCCCAAAAGGTTAATGTGTTTCTGAAGTTCCAAAGGATATTTTCTGCTGCTCTCTTGCCCTAACTAACTTAGACTTTTTGAAATTATTTTCCTAACCTTGCTTGATTATATTAAAAGCTTTACAGAATTCAATAAAATCCCTGTTGCATGATGTATTAAAAAACTTCATATATAAAAATTTCCCTACTTCTGCCCCAAGAGGGCAGGCATTTTGTTCACAAATGCACACTCATTTCACAACTTAATTGTGGGGCATCACTGACTCTAGTCTTTCTGATCAGATGGAGGAGCTTACCATCACTATTTTATTTACTTCTCAAATTTTCTCAGTGTTTCTGTTTACTTCACTGTGAAAGAATCTACAGAGTTTCTTTCCACAGCTAAAGTGATTTTCATGGGGCAGATTTCTCCAATCAAGCATACAGCTTTTGAGTATCATTAATGCACAATCTAAAATCACCCCACTTAGCTGAGAATAAAGCATCCTTTGAAAGTCTCCAAAAACAGGGGAAGCATTGATATGTGGGTATGCTCAGTCTTTTGAACAGACAAAAATAATCACAGCATTATTGATTTCTATATTTGCCCTTAATGCAAAAAATAGCATTAAATAGTCTAGTATTTCTAAAAATGTAACTTCCTTGGACTTACTTATCATGTCATTCTAGTATTAGTAACTTTCCCATAGTGATCATCTGCATATCATAGGAAAATGCCACCTTCTGTGAGGTACAACCTGAAACGAGAATAACCTTATCTGCCACATTAATGGTAGAATCATAGAATTACCTAATGACCTGAACAAAATTAACTAATTTCAAATACTTAGTCTCATCAATAAATTCTTGTGTGTTGCCAACTCATATATGCCAACTAGAATTTTAGTTCTTGCCTACAAACCATTCACAATAAACCTGACCAATTTTTCTGTGGATTTCTGTCTGCAGAAATGGTTACCAAATGAGAATGGTGACTCTACAGATGAAAATGGATGAGTATCTTTCACCAAGCCAAGATAAACCCTTATGAAATATTCCTTTCTTACCATTGTGGGGCAATTTCTCCATTTAAGGCTCTTGAAGGTTAATATTCCCAAACCTTTTGAAATGTCATCACTACTAAGCCTCACCATTTCATGAATTAGTTCTTAGTCAGTTCCCTTCTCAGCTTCAGCTGTGCACCTGTCCCTAAAGGCATGCAAGTAACCCCAGGAAGCTCTCAGTGGTCTTCAGTGCTTCTTGTCTGATGATCAATAATCCTTTAAAAACAGAGCTCATTTCCAAAGTTGTGATGAAATGAGAGAAAGTCATAGAAAATGCTCCATTGCTTTCTGTACTGGAGTATTCACAGTGAGCAAGCATGGAAAAACCCAGAAGGGTAAGGCAATAAACCATGGAATCTCCCAAGAATGCAAAGCAGCAATGTTGTAACAGCTGTGTAGGCATAGCATTTCCATGTGTGTAGACATGATTATTCCAAACACAAATTGCATCACCAAGGATAATGAAACACCCTGGACATAATGCTCCCTGTTTCAGAGACTTGTCGTAGACACATAGATGTCCACAGCAAATTTCAGTTGCATTTAGTAGAATTTAGGTCTCTTTTATAAGCTTTGTGCTACTTGGAGAGAACTGCTGAAATGCTTTTGAACTTACATGACAACAGATTACAAAGACTAGTTATTTGCTGCTTAAAAAACCCCAATATTTTTCCACTAAAATCACTTGGATATAGATGATACGCCAAACTGGAAACACAGCCAAGTGCTGGATACTTTACCATAAGTTTAGTTTAGCAAGATCTGCCCTGTCTTCTTAGGCTGGCTCTGACCTGGGAAAATTCCCCTCAGTCCAAAATTAAAGCACCTTATCTTGACTATGTTCTTATGACAGGAGACCTGGCACATGTTGGTTTCTCTAAGGTTAAAAAAAAAGTAGTTAATCTTTTTACTGTAAAGTCCAAATCAACAGAGTCATCTTCCATGTGTGTCTCTGCAAAACCAATGTGTTACCTGGGTTGTTTTTGTTATCAGGTGTTAATTATGTTCTTCAATGTGCTCCCTATTGCATTAGAACTTGATTAGCAGTCATGGTATGGACACAACAATAGTCTGTCTGGTGGTGTCTTTATGCATCACCACATTAGTCTTAAGAATGACATAAAAAATAAGAGATGTGAGTTTAAACAGACAAAGAGGTTGGCCATGCAAATGGCCAGCAAGGTGCTTTGTCTTGCATTTTTTTTATACCAGTAACACCCCAAGGTGAAACCCACTTATTGTTGCACAGAAGTGGTACAACTTATTTATCATTTTTGCACGTTTTTGTGTATGTCACACAGGTAAAGCCTATTGTTGCCCCTGCAGGATGCCCCTGTCTTAAGAGAGCTTTCTGGGAAGGCTATTCTGACAAATCTTTCCTGACATGGATTTGTCTCTACTTTTTTTATCAGAGCATACTTTAATGTGTACATTTTTATGACAGAGTAAGCATGATTTTTCCCATTTGCTTTGAATCCATAAATAACAGGTTGAAAATGAAAAATGCCCTTCTATACCAAGAAGGTGCATATCAGGGACAGGCACTGCAATAACTATAATGGCTTCAAAGCTAATTAAATTTACTGTAGTGTATCTTTCTCCCATAGACAAACCCACAGGTGCCAACCCCATCAGTCATTGCCTCACTCACCTTCCTGACCTATCTTTAAAACTAGAAAAAAGAGCTGATAGCTCCTCTTCATTTCAGTTTTGTGCTTCCCAGCCTGAAGATCTTTTTATGTCCTAGCTCCTGGCATGATGCCTTCCAGTCGCTGGTCAGATTCAGCAGTGGCAGCTGCTAGCAGAAAATCCTCCTATTCAAGAGATGACCTTATGTGCTCCAAACAGAGCTTTCTCATTCTGACTAAGTCATTTCTCCATGTTCAACATGCCTGCACTAACGCCATGATGCAGATAGATAAGTTGCAAGTGTTCTGGAGCAAAAGGTATTATTTAAAAGGAAAGAGATTTTACATTTTAAATTCAGAATGATGGTGAGACAGTCTTTTTTACTAAAAGAAATCAACAGAATTTCACACATAGCATCCCGATTTTATTTTTAAATCAATGCCATTGTATCATCCTGATTTCCTTCTTAAAGATCCACTGTAAAATCCTGTAATACCTTGTGAATAATGTTAGTTATTCACTCCCATGCAAATCTCTTATTTTCCAATGCAAATATTGCATAAGTTTAGCACAGTACTCTTAAACACGAACAAGACATAAACCAATTTCATTCAGATTATGATTGTGTCATAAATAAGGCTCTGTATCCACTCAGTTCAAATTGGCCTCCTTAAGCAGGCTTGTGCTTGTTAAATCCTGTCTATGACCTCAGGCAGCCTGTTCTAAATGCAAGACTCTTGCATGTGTGAAGAAAGGAGCTTGGAAAATAACACTGAACTGAGTTAAGGGGAAATCTATTTGGATTCTTTACGTCTATGACTGGACTGCCTTTGCAAATAACACTTACTTACATGTGTTTTAAGAACTGTTGGGTTTGCATATAGAAAAGACAATCACAAGAATAAGAAAAACTCTGAAAAACTCATTCATTCACAAAAAAACCCCTGAGTGCTTGTCCCTGATATCTTACAGAAAATATAGTCAGTGCATGCCTACTAAATTTACTACATTTCTCCCATCCCTTTTTTCCCCCACACCATTCTATTTTGTTTTCTGCTCATCGTATTAGTTTGAGTATTGACGTATGCAATTGTGTGCACGGTGTGTGTCTGAAATTACTACTATTACTGAGGGACAAGCCAGGAACTCTAGGAACTTTCCAGCAGCACAAAGTATGGCAAAGTAAGAAAAGGTTGCATACAGGAAAGTGACCGTTTTCAAACAAATATTTTGTGATACCTTTCCTCAATAAAACATACTTGTAAGGTAACAGTTTTTCTAGATGTTAACCTGGGTTTAATCCTGTTTGAAATGGTTTAGTTCTGTTAACCATTTCATTTTAAAACATAGGGCTTTTTCATACTTTAGGCTTGGCTTAGGGGCCCCAATATAAGATGCCATAGCTAGAAATCTCTTGTGGTTGTGCTGACACAATTAAGGGACTTGACTCATGCTCACACAGGACTCTGACTCAGGAGCTAGAATGGATTATGCTTGTGTGGCTGTAATATTTCCTGCTCATAGTAATCTATTTTGGTCTAGCTTTCTCCCCTCTTTTTGAGTCACTCTACTGCAAGATGGGCTAGACTCTTTGGGTAGGAGCCATAACCCCAAAGATTTTAGGCTTGTCAAAATAACCTAGCACTGATATCTGATTCTTTAATTCATGCCCATTAGCAGCTTCATTCATGACTGTCACCCTGCAGTAAAGGTGGGGATGGAGAACTGCACCTGGGAAATGCTGTCTCTTGCCCAATGTTGGTCACATTTAAGTGACCATTTTAAGACATTAGCTTGTGGACATGCATCCTCTTCAAGGGTTGCCCAAGGCATCTGAAATTACTACCATCTGTAGATGGCTAACACAACCATCATTGTTGTGTTGTGTTAACTGAGCCAGTTTCACCCAAGAAAGATTAAAATAGGTAATACGGGGAAAGAGGCAGGTGTCTGTCCTGAGAGGATACTGAGAGTCTAGGATATTAAAACATTATCAGAGTATGCTGCTCTTTCCAAATAGTCTGTTATAAACAGTGTCAGGACCTGTGTTCAGCCAGAAGATCACATCCCAGCTGGGAACCAGTGATCAAACACAAATACCGGGGTTGCCATGTTGGTCCAAAATCTGACAGTTTATGTTCACCTGTACTAAAAGTTTGTGCTGAGCTCCCCGTCTCTGCTGTGAGGTGGCTGAGGATCACTCAGTTGTGAGTGGCTGTTTGCCTGAGGCAGTTGTAACCGTGGTCAGGGAGAAAAGAGAGTGGGATAGAGAAGCAGTTAGCTGCAGGTGACAATCTCTTTAGATGCTAGGATTCACTTGTCATCTTTATAAATTTTCAATAGCAAGAATGGATCAAATGGACATCATGTGACTCTTAGAGGTCCTAACTCACACTGCACAGTTAGAGTGGAAGATCCACCCTCTGCTTTCCATGGAGAATGGAATTTGTATGTAGGACATAGTTATACAGCTGAAAATAAACCAGTTTTAATTATCTTTGCCTAAAGGCTGAGACCCACTGAAAAACTGAGATTTTTTTGTTTGAATTTAATAAGTATACATTTTGGCTCTAAGTGTAAGCTTTGAGAAATCAGAATGGATTTCTACAGTCTAGCATTAAGAGTAAATTGGCAACTTAGGTAATAATTCTTATTCGAAAGCTAATACATGAACAGGATGGATTAAATTGACAGGGGAGATTAACTAAATGACAGCTTATAGAAAATGTTAATAATAATTTTGTTCTGTGTCTTATTTTTCATCAACTTACTAAGAAAAAGACTTTTTACAGGACTGTTCTTATGAGAACATTGCAGGACTCTTCTCAGGAAGAGTCTGTAGAGCTACTGGCCCTGAAGAAGACAGTGGAGGCAAGAAAATAAATGTGATCACTGTCTGAAGACGAGTCTTTTGTCCAGGTCACCACACACGCCATTTGCCACATGAAATGCCCAAGACCAAGCCTCAGGCTTTGTAATGCTAACTTAATCCTTAGAAAAGAGTTAAGAAAAAGGCTCTTTTTTTCATGAACAACAGCAATCCAACTGCATAAGGGTGCCTTAAAGCAGAGTGACACTAGTAAACCTGTGTTGATTCACACTGGAACAATTCAGCATGTAGTGCCCCCAGAATCTGCTGCACCTCTCTGTGGACATCACCATGCCCAAAGCAAAACCAGTGTGTTTGCTTCCCAGCCACAGAAGCCCACAGTCCAGCACATTAGGTTTAACTGGGATTGATGGCCATTTAAGCCAGTCTGCCAAGCTTGAGGCAGTGGCAGCTGAAGAGCAGATCTGGAGTCTGTTCTCTCAAGTTTACAAAGGGGTAACAGTTTCTTCTAGAAGAGAAGAGCAGCCAGCAGGAGCTAAAAACTATTCTAGATTGTCCCAGCTGTGCTCTTTTTAAAGCACAGCTTTTCTTTTGTTTGCTGCTATTCTGCATTTTCAGCTGATAGCCCTCACCTTTCCCAAGTGATCCTGTGTGAGCGCTGCTGCTGCTGCTGTTGCCACTGGTGTGGCCATACCAAGCCAGAGCTGGTGCTCTCTGGTGGGTCTGCTGCTCTAATCCCAGTGTAGCCATAGCAGCGAGAAGCTGTGCATCTGAGACTCAGCACAAGCTATCCTAATATCTTCTTCCCTAGGAGTCAGGTGGTATAAGCTGAAGTACAAGCCTTATGTCCATTACACAGTATGTTTTGACTGAGAAGCACTAGGAAAACCCTAGGTTTTGGTAGGTCATCTGTAATTATGTGTTGCCTAGATAGTGACCACCCCTGAGCTGGTGTATTTAACATATTTCAGGAGTTTTGTCCGTTCTTCAAGTTGAAGATTGAGTGCTCTCACCCAGTTCCCTGGATAGGAACATAATATATTTTTTTCTCTTCACATTAGGAAAGGGGAAAGTTTTTAGCCAGATGTTGCTTAACAGAAATCAGAAACCTTCTCTAAAACTATCAAGTAGGCTTTAATTAATGAATTTGTTTCAATTCAGTTCAATGGATTGGCAGTCTAGGAAGATAAACAAAGGACTCTTCTTGCAAATGCTCTATTACCTGCTGGAGAAATGCTCATTCATGCATTAAAACCCAATTCCTCACATGATTACAGAATGTTACCACATCAAAGGCATAAGTATCAGAAACAGTTTAATTCGGTTTGAAAAGTCTGGCCACTGATGGGAGCTAGTTCTTCCACCTTATCCACGGCCTGTCTCTGCTGTCCCTGTCATGCTGGCACACAAGGTGACATGGATCAGTCTTCTGATATCACTAAATGCTGATTTTACCAAATATAAAGTTTCTGTTTCACAGAGATGTGAAAGCATTTTCAGAACAAAATCACCACTTAAGCAGTAGTCTTAGATCACTTCCCCTACACAATGACTGATTAGTGACTCCATGTTCAAGGAAATCTGATTTGTCTGTGGCTAAAAGTTCAACACTTTTTAAGAAAAGACTTGGTGTAGTCAATTTCCTTTTTATAACCTCTATACTTTATAATATAACAGTCACAGAACTTACACAGTTTTCCAAAAGTTGCTAGAATTCTAAATATTCTAAGTTTTGGAGTATTTATTATATTTTTCCATGTTTTTCCAACTAGTTTTTATGATAATTTTCGAAACACTATACCTTCTGTGAAGGAGGTGTGATTTAAGTCAGATGGGCCCATGATGCTAATTTTTGGACTGCACAGCAAAAGCAAAATGGCATTCAGGCTGACTTTTATGCATGTGCACTGGCTTTATGCTAATTGTCAGAAATTAGTTTATACAATTAACAATTAAACTACACTCAGATCTGAGTGTTAAACTATGCTCAAATAAATTTTGAGCTTTTAATTATACTGGTAATTCCTCTGTCTAGCATATCTGTTGCCAGGAGAGTATTCTTTAGCATTGACAGATCAGAATTTCATGATAAGATTAGCCAAGTTAGGAGTCAGGCTTATTGATTTGGTTCTGAATAACTGTAATAAAGTTTAAAAACTTGTGAATTATTCAAAACAATGCTTTATCCACCTTGCACCAAATCCTCTCTCCTGAAAACCAGTGCTCATATGTTGTAGCATCTTTTGACATTGGTTTTCTCTTGCTTAATATGATGCTGAATTTTTCATTGGTAAATCACAGTGTGCCTGGATCACTGATGGTATAATGGGGAATTACATTTCAAAATTACTTTAAAATTAGTTATTTCCTTTACACTTTCAATCATTGAAAAAATAAGCACTTAAATCTTCAAGTGATCATTTGTGTTTTATTGTCCTTCCTTTTCCGTACTAGGTAAGAAATAATTAGGAAGCTATCTTCTTTGTGGACCCTTTCATTTTAAAATGATGCCTACTATTATGTGTGTAATCAGAAGTAGAGTGGCATAATTTTAAATATCTAAAATTAAAATGAAATTAGATCTCATAGCTAAGATAAATTAGTAAAAGGAAAAGACTTTTTTTAGAAAAGATTTCCTTAAAATTACTCTAAAATAAAAAACCTATATTAATTTTGCCCTGTATTTTATTCTGTATCTTGTATTAGAAATTTATCTTTATAGTCTTAAGTTTTTTTTTGTTTTATTGACAAAAAAATGCTACAATAACACGAAGAAAACAAGTCCTAAGTTTATTTGTGTCTCATAAATATATTCTATTATATAACGAGAATAAATTCTTTGTGACTGGCAAATCTAGGAGTAGTTGTAATTTCACACTTATGGAATGGAAACATTTTCTTGAAAACATATCCTAGTTTCAAAATGAATGCAGAATGATTTTTTGTATAATTAGCACACATACTTGCAAAGGTTCAGATAAAATTATAATTCAGTCAAGATGAAAAACTACTTAAAATGCACAAAAAGGGCCCCACAGTTAGAGAGTGGAAGGTAATTATGCACAATAGTGGGAATACATTATTCAAAATGTCACTCAGCACTCGACTTTGGAATAATACTAGTTGTACACTGATTCTCCTGTTTGGCAACTCAGAGCATACTTTGGCTCAACACAGGAAAATAAAAGGTACTTCACATAGTTCACACGCTTCACATTCAGTGGTGGTGAAAAATGGATCATTTTCTGGCTGGTTTAGGAGACATCCTTATCAAATTAAATAAGGTTGCTGCCTTTCCCCTGGTTATGACTCAAAAACATAATTCACCTAGGCACTAAATTCAGTGCAGATTTCTTGAAGTCCTCAGCATATTTGCCCTAACGTTTTAGCTCATTAAGTAATGCAGCTTAGCATGGGCTAGTTTGAAGCACAGGAAAAAAACTAAAGCAGGGGAGAAAAACACAGGAAGAAAATTAAACAAATATATTATAGAGATTTTAAATCTTTCAGGAGTCAAAAACCCCCATGCAGGTAAATTATTCTTACCTTGGAGTTTCATTCAGATATTTCATTCATCAGATATTCAGATATTCAGAGAAGGCGTGTTGAGAAGGAGAAAACAGCACAGGGTAGAATAGCAGGAAAATAAAGCAGAAAGGACAATATAAGTGGTTATAGAAAACTGGCAGATAGTGACAGAATAGTCAATGGACAAGGGCAAATGTCAGCATAAAAGAAATCAGTATTAAGACCCTGAAGCATGGAGAAAACTGCCTGCGCACTAAACAAAACTGTTTACTTAGTTTTGATTTATAGACATTGCATCGTAAATTTCAGTTGGTGCATGAGACATTCCTCTTCAATCCAGACCTTGCTAGTAAATGAAAATATCTGATTTTCAAGCAACCCTTCAGAGAGAGAGTATTAGGTAACACCTGATTGATGAGTATCTATAGTGTTATTAAAATTAATTTAATCCAATATACTCCCTAAGTCTAATAGTCATTGAGTCCATTGTTGTACTTTCAAAAGCTGAAAAAAACCCAAATTGAATGGACCAAACCACATTTTTAAAGGCAAAATAAAACATTAAGAAACTTTAAAACATGTAGCTTTCTGCTTTGCCTATTGTTTTCAAGTAGCAGCATGGTTACTTATTTTTGGATGGCTGGTGAGGAGTCTGACCACGAGCCTTTCTGGATGCTATGAGGCACTGAAAATACCTTGAATCCTGACTCGTATCATCCAGCACTAACACTTCAGAGCTCTTTAGTTTCTTGCAACCATTCCACATTAAATTGTCCTGCAGCCACTGACAGTTGTTCAAGGAGCAGTTCTGGCCACAGCTGGTGCTTCCTCAATTTGTTCTTTGTGTCTTTTATCCATAACTACCCACAGAAGTAGCTCTGGGGTTTTGTGTTATCCAGACTGACTGCCCAGAAGAAGTTGTCTGTTTATAGACTGAAGTTGCATTGTGCATATGAGAACAAGGTAAAATTTAATAAATTAGCAAGGTAATGTAAACACATGTAGTTAATGGCTTAGGGAGGGGTTGTACAGAAGCCCCTGTCTCCATTTTTGCACACCTGTGAACAGATGAGAATACAGAGAGTGCCATTGCATGTTTTGGACATTTAACATGTAGGACATACCTCACAGACCTTCAGAAAAATATGAAACAAATTCCATCATACAGAAAGTGCCTTTTCAGCTGACTGTCTGATGTGGTTAGGCTCCCTGGGACATGGGGAGATGTTCACTGCAGAACACATGGACTTCAGTATGTTTTGCTTTACAGCTGCTTAGCATCACCTCTCTCTGAGATGCCATTTCTATAGCAGAACCAACCATTCTTCATCCACTGCGGTGCAAAGCCACTTAAACTTATTTAAGCCAGCTTTTCACTGAAGCAAATGAAGTGTCTTTATGTAGCCAGTTCTGACATAGCACTGCACCAACCTCCAATAAAACTTTTAAACTACTGAAAGTGGCAACTTTTTAAATCAGTCCATTGAAATTCTTCTACAAATGATCACTTCCTGCAGGTCAGTGCTGAAGTCTAAAACCAGCAATGTCTTAGCAATGGCTAAAAGTAGGGAATTTATCTTTTTAGCAATTCCACCTTTATTAATAACTGAGACAGCATTTGGAAGCCACCTTGACTTTTATTTAGGTGGCTTCTAAAGCCCCATTATCTCATTTGGCCAGCTCTTTGATTTATTGGTTTGTTTTCAATACTGATTATAGGATGCAGAAGGCCTTGGTGTAAGCATGTGGCAAAGTAGTTGCCTGATTGGGGATACAAGAAATGGGAGTGTTTAGAAAATAAAGAAAACAAATTAAAGGACCAGCATAAAACTCCTATTTTGAGTTGCTGTCAGAAAATAAAATGCAGAACTTCACCTACCATGAAAATTTTATAGAATGAATATTAATATTATGAAGAAAAGTAGGGTGGATTTGCATTATGTATTTGACTCGTCCCTGGAGTGAAGAGGCTGACACAGGCTTGTAACTGCATTAGCTATTGCCAAATTTTAATTGAAGATGATTGATGAGCTTTCTGTTAATTAACCTCTTATTCTGCATTTTCCTCCAAAATGCCCTTTCCAAACAAGTTTTTAAATTTAACCATCAAAAATACGGTCATGAATTTCACTTAAAAAAGATGCCTTGTAATAGCAATCCTGGAAAAAGAAAAGAATGAATAACAAATAAAATACAACTGGATATGAGCTCACCAATGTTTTCATGAAAAAAAAATTATTTAAATTTAAGCTAGTTACTCACCATTTCAAGAAAGCCAGTCCTCAGAAGCTCATAGGAACCTGGTCCTTGTAATACAGAGGTAAGCTCTCACAGATTCCATTTTAATAACAGAAAGATAATAAACAACGTTTTTAAAAATTATGCCTGAAAACCTCTCCCCCATCCAACTGCAACCAAACTATTTCATTTGAGCTTTTATTTATACCCTTTCTCTTGGATTTAAAATTAAGTACATACTCAATCACAAAATAAAATTTCATCATTGGCTCTGTATGATTTGCTAACAGGGTTGTGCACTATGTGTGATTCCTCAGCCTGGCACAATACAAAGGTCAGATTGGTGATATGAATGATTAAAATAATTTTCCCAGGATAAGGAAGGATACTTGTTTCCTAAAGCAAAATAGCTTCTTTCAAAAATCACTCTGTTTTTTTCAGTTTTGTGTACCATGAAGGAACCTTCTACATACAGTGACATAAAGAAAGGGAGGGATTCTTCTCTAGTCAATACAGTGAAAACAAAAACAGATGTTCTATGTCTAATCAGGTGTCATGCCATCACTCTCCAGCTGCCCCACAAATAGCACATTTGAAGCACCCTGTCAGTGACAACCTAATGCAAATTTCGGCACCTTTACTTCACAGTGCAAAACAGATCATGATTCACAGAAAACCAGATAGAAAACAAGGCTGTTAAAATGATTTACCTGTTTTGGGATGGCACACTGTTCCATTCAGATTGAGATTTAGGAAGGGATTAATCTAAGCACTGAAGTCATCGCAACTCTGGAAGACTAAGCCAAATTGTTTCTCTGCACTCCATCAGTGTGTGTCCAGGAAAAGAGATAGACACCCCAGACAGTGATCACCTCATTTTAACACAGATGCCAGAGGTAGTGTGATGAATTGCTTCCTAAGGTACCTTTCTCTTTTCACTGACTGCAGGGGAAGCACAGACTAGATATCTTATTTTACAAACTAAAATCAGATGAGATTAAACTCAACAAACTTCATGGGAGGTGCAGAGAGCAGGATCAGGAAAAGATGAACAGAGCACAATGAATGGATAGTTCTTCAATATTTCTTTTTAGACTCACCTCTCAGTGTGTGCCCTATCCATTATTTACTGCTCTCCATCCAAATGCAGCACTGAATAGAGAATCACTCATTTTCTCATGGGCTTTCCCATAGTACTCTCATTGTAGTGCTCTAGTTCTCCACAAATATTAATGAATTTATCTTCCTGACACGCTGGTGGGGTTGTTATTTTTCTCTTGCATATTGTGAGTGAAGATACTGAAAAAAGAAAAAAGATCCTGTAATGCTAATACTGTTTCCCCCTTGTAATGTGCCTTTCAGCTGGATTTTTCAGAGAACTTGGTGACTTCAGGGTTTCATAAAGTCAAAGTACAGTTCCTGCTCACTTCTGCTGCAATTATTTGCCATTAGCAAACACCTGAGTACTCTCCAGGTGTTTTAACATGGATACCCAAAGAAAAATAAAAGGAAAGCAGGGACCCAAATCTTAAGTTTTCTGCCATATTCATGACACACTTTCCAAGATTTGCAACCAGATTTGGACATTTTTCACTGTTCAGCTGTTCACTGTTCAGCTTTGACTCATTCCCTGTCTGAACATTCTTCCTGTATTTCTCCTCCTGGCTGTGAGGTCTGTAGATTTTTGGGCTGCGAACAGTCACACTCAATGATCTTAGAGGCCTCTTCCAACCTTTATGATTCTACAATTCCATGCTTCATATATCCTCAGACATGAACAGTCACAATCCAAGCCGCATCCCAGGCCCTCTAGGCAGAGCAGAGGGGTTGTGCTGGGCTAGGGACAGAAAGCGCCATCAACAAGTTAAATAAAAATGCCTTTAAATCAAACATGAGCACTGGACCCCTGACCATGGACATTGTTGGCTCTTCTTTCTCTGAAAGAAATTCCCAGATGAACAGGGATAATTGTCTCTTGGATGTCCAGGCCATGGCAGAGATCACCATGGCACGGACACACATCCTGCTGGAGGATCTGTGCCTGGGCAGGGTGGGAATAAGCATCTCAGTGCCACTTGGTTTCAGCAGCAGGAGCTGATCCTTGATCCTCTTATTTAGCACAAACATTCCTCCAGGGCCGTGCAGTGAGGGCATCCTGGCTGCAAGACAGAACGACCTGCAGAAGGGTGTGACTGTCCTCTTCCCACAGCCCTGCTCCATGCTGTCAGCCTTGGAATACGTGCATTGAAGAGTACATTTTATGAAAACACTGGTGGTAGTGTTTTGGCTGAGATGGGCTAGAGGCATAGCAGCAGAGTTTGAAGGAGGAAATTCAATTTTTATTAATTGTGGAATAATGAAAAATACATTTTTAATCACCTGGCTCTAAATCATGCTTGTGTTTCAAAACCAGGGTGGGGTTCTTTTGGTGTTAAACAGCCCCAACCCCTGAAAAATAATGAAAGAAAGCCTTTTTTGTTTATGAAAGGATTGCTGCCAGAAAAATGTTTTTGCCAGTGCTGCGATCTGTCCAACTGTGTGGCAGGGGTACACCAACTGGATATGCTAAAGAGTAAGCTTTATTATTTCAGTGAATTTCAATTACTCTATCAAAATAAAACAGACTGTTCCTCTTAGGAAAAAAATGTTACAGGAAGAACTTAGAATGAAAGTCATCAATACCATGGTCTGATTTTAATTTAATCAAAGTTAAGGCATGATAAGCACAAATAGTAAATTAAGATAAGAACAAACAATGTTTATAAAATCAGCATAAGTTTTGGCTTGTAACTTGATATAAAAAGAATTAGTGAATAGGATATTTAGTATTGCCAAGCTACTAGATTTCCAAAGTTGAATATGGGATTAATCAGAGTCCATTAGTCTTAATTTTCTGTCTGACCAAATATAGAGAAATTTTACTTTTTCAATCTCATTGATAATTTTTACCATTAACATTTCTTCATTTTAGTTTGCAGAAAACACTCATGTATTGGTACATTCCTGCTTTAACAGGAATAGTTTCTGTAAGAAACTGTGCAAAATATAGATTTGACATTGCACTGCTTCTGTCTTCCCAAGTCCTTCTTTATCTTCGCATCCATTCGCTGACTGCAATATGGATTTACTTCAGTCTGTTTCTTACACCATCAAGGTCTTTAAATGAAGTTCTGCCCCTGTACATGAAAAGACTTCTTAATTTGCAGTTTCATATTATACGAAGATTAACAGTAGAAGGTTATTAGCAGTGCAAGGTTATTAAGAGCATGTATAACATTATTTGAACTATAGCAGAATCCCATGGAATCCCATTTCAGTATAACTTTATTAGCAACAGAAGTATTCTGTGCTTTTTCCTAGAAGGACCAATAATAAATTACTGCAAATCAGTATGCATTTTAATCTCCTTTTCAGCTAGCAGTTGACAATTTTGTGGTCTGTTAGAGGTCGTGGTTGCTCAGAGCAAGTGTTGAGAAGTGAATGTACTTTATCACTGGCAAAGCTAATAATAGTATCACTATTATTTAAAGAATTTTTTTTTTCTGGTTTACTTAAAATCATTTCAGATATATTTGGAAATTTTTGAGTTTAAGCCCAGTATTCAGTATGCTAATTTCTTAAACTTTGATGAGGTCCAGATCCTGTAATGTCTCACTTGAGCGTAATCCAGGAGAGAGAACAGAAACACAGAATTAGATTAGATCACTAATTAGTTAGATCACTTGTGTTAGATCTAACACAAATTAGTTAGATCACTAATTTGGTTTGTAAGGTGATAGAGGTGATCATTTCTGGCTCTAAATGGGGCTTACAATTAGGCACTCTGAGATTTGTTCCCACTCCTCAGCAGAATGTCTTTGCTCCCGAGCTCAGCTGATATCAGGGATAGTCAGGAGTGTTTTCCTTGCCTCGCCACAGGGATGCACATGGACAGCAACCCGAGCAGAGTGTGCCTGGCAAACCCTTTCAAGATTGCTCACAACACCTGCACTGATGGCTCCACCTCCAAACCACATGGCAGGTGTAGACATCTTAAACTGCCTTGATTGTTTATAAAGTAATCATAAAGGTCTAAGCTCTTAATCAGCGCCTGAGCTGAAAACACCATAGATTTAGAAGAGTATGCTAATGCATCAAGAGCATACACCTACACATAGCAAGCAAAACTCTTCTTGTCCAAGCCAAGGTAATACTTTCCCTGTAAAGTTTCAAAATCTCACGGTTGTTCTCAATTCTTATTCCTGTGAGACTTTCTCATAAATTTCTTGCAAAATCAACCTATGTGCAAAAAGATGCACTTTATAAACACCTGTTCTAGTTTTTCACTAGAAAAATAAAAGAATGATTTGCAATTGAAGGATAGACGTGTTATAATTTTGTAACCAAAATATCCTCAACCCTAGGAGCTTTTTATTATCAGCACTTTGTTTGTTCAAATTCCCTGGTGCAGCATATCCTGTGGGATGCCAATATAGATGAGCCCCTGGCTGCTATCAGTATTTTTTAATCTTCATATTGTCCAGCCCTACTCAGACAAGGGCTGTAGTGCAGTTCCAGACTTCATTTTCTCTGGTGACAAAACCAACTTAATAAATTGCAGTCCTTTCTCACTCCAGCTATTTGTTGCCTCCTTGTACCACAATCGATCACCTCCTTAGTTGTGCTCGTGTTGCAGGACAATGTGTGTTCAGTGCCATGCTCTAAATTAGATTCGTGAAGTAATCTGTGTTGAAAAGACCCCTTTTTTCCTTTCTGGAGCATTTTGCTTAACTCAGAACATTTTGTTGATCCTACTGAATAAAATCTTATCAAGCACTCCACTGGCAGAGCTGAGGAAATAAATATCAGTAAGGGAATGGAAGCAAGCAGCTTGAGACGAAAATATTGTCAGAAGGAAAACTGTTCATGGACCTCCATCCTTAGAGACTGGAGAACCAGGAATACCTGTTTTCTATGATATGGAAACCCTGCAGTGCAAAAACACCTTGAAAACAAATGTAGTCATGACTATGAAATCCACAAATATCAAGAGCTCTTAAAGTCTAATAAGTACTTTGGAATTTTTATCCAGAACAAAAAGTTGTTATTCTTCCTAATTTTATTGTCTATTCAGCTGTCTGCCTGGTCCTGAATTTGCAGATCTGTAAGAGCCAACTTTGCAGTTCCCATTTGAAAAGCATTTTTTCTGATTCAGAAGAAGGTTCTGCACCCTCATCACTCACAACATTTTTGTTGCATGGCTTCTTTTTAGCCAAGAGTGTGAGGTAAATTGACACGGAACAGACAAAGTCTTGAACACATAGCCTGGGACATTCGTGAAACACACAGAACTTCTGTGCATAGTGCAAAGCAACAGCCAAAAAGTCCAT
The DNA here is from genome assembly GCF_017590135.1 of Pyrgilauda ruficollis. Taxonomy (NCBI): domain Eukaryota; kingdom Metazoa; phylum Chordata; class Aves; order Passeriformes; family Passeridae; genus Pyrgilauda; species Pyrgilauda ruficollis. The sequence goes on along the minus strand of NW_024524266.1, from coordinate 1,722,286 downwards.
GGCTGAGATCCCACCAAGTAAAGCAAACCCTGGAGGTCTCACCTTTAGGCTTAAGTAATACATATATAGGGTATCCCTAGCCCAGCTCAGTGGGGCCACAGGGCAGGGCTGTAGGGAGCTGTGCTCTGACAACACCAGGGCAGGAGCTGACATGGGCTCCTGGGCCCTGGGCAGGGCAGGGGGAGCCCTGGGTGTGGGCAGGGAGGGGAGCTTCTCTATGCCTTTGGGTCGGGTCGAGGAGTGATGGGGTGAGGGAGGATAATGTAATCCAATAAATCTGCCAGAATGCATTTCCCATGGGTTAGGTGAGAAATTTCAATGAAAAATCCTAGCAGATTTCACAGTTTGCTGAATGCAATTTGTTGTGATATTGATCTAGAAATAAAGCATACTCTATGCCTCCAAGCCACTGAAAAGCAATCATAAAATTACTGCAACCAATAAATATACCACAATGGAAACAGAAATGTAAAATAAATTTTTAAGGCCTTGTCTTGCCTTCTGAGAGGAGGGGCATCTGCTCTATTGTTATAAAAATCACAAAAGACCTTTTGGACAAAAGTTATTGCAAATATATTTTCATTCAAGCCTTACTGATCCTGCTTCCTTCCTCCTCCCACTGCATTCCTGATTTGAAAAAGCAGGGTTTGATATGTGAGTCTCTCATTCCTCACCTTTTCCTTTAATCTCATGGGTTTCTTTGGGACGTTAGTCCCCAAGGGGAAGATAAATATTTTACCCCCTCCTGCCTTATTTTATGAACAGGTAAAGCAGTTTAAAAAAATAATGTAGGTAGAGAGCCAACCAGTCGTTTGGGGTTTTTTCCCTCCCTTGAAGAAACAGTTTAGTGTTCTTACTGGAAGGTTTTCTGCAGGACAGAGTGGCTGTCACGGTGGGGCCGGGCAGTTTCAGAAGGGCAGCACCCGCTGCTGGGGCTGCCGAGCCCAGCCCGGCCCCTTCCCTCGCAGCCCACCCTCGCTGTGTGGCCAAGGAGGCTGAGAACCAGAGACATTTCCTGGCCATGTTACATCAGCTTGTGCCTAACACACAAACCTCTCGTGTCCACCTACAAACCTCTGAATGGGAGGACTTTGTCCAGAGAAGCGCTGGGATGTGAGAAGGACCTGTCGTACCTGTTACACAGCTGCTGGCTTTATTGTGCTTTCGTCTGAGTCTGCTTCATTTCAGGTCTTTCAGCAAAGAAAACCTACTCTCACTGTTCTCCATTGTAAACCATACTGAATGTTGTTTTGAAATGGTTATGAGAAGTAGCACTTGGTCTAAGATATTTAGAATTTTATTTTGAATTTGAGTGAGAATGGGTCCTTTGCAATTCTCTTACTGCTGCTTTTGGACAGTTTATATTTCATATGAGGTTAGATCACATCAAATAGCTGCAGCATAATTTTTCCTGGTGATAGTTTCCAATTAATGCTTAACTGTAAAACTGAATGAGGAATTAGATGAGCATTAGAATGACAGAGTTCAACAACAATATTCAAAATGAAAAATAAACTCACTGTGGTGGTGGCGGGGGGGGGCAGTGTGGGGACGAAAACATCACCAACATGTGCAACCCATTTTATAATTCAGGACAGTCTTGAAGATTTCAGCTATTGCTTCAGCTTGGCAGAACAAAAGGCAGAAAAAGGCAGATTACCAGAACACCTCAGCTTTAGGGTTTGTATGAAGACAAGGTGATTTATTTTGTTGACTTTCTCTACTGAGATTTATGTTCTGGTTTGTTGATTTATAATTGTGATAATGGTTCCATAGGTCTAATGCAAAATGTCTTTCATTTCCAGGTATCACTTTCAAGCTGTCATTTCACAATATGCAGTTCCTAACCACTCATCCCTGCCTCCCCATATTGTACCACCTCCACAGTTGTGTCAACACAACTGTTTGTGGAACTGCAATCTAAACTGGATCACTGAACTGATTTGGATTACAAATAACATTTGCTTTGGAGGGGACAGGGCGTGGGAATGAGCAACTGGGGGCAGAAAAGGGCCAGCTGAGATGGAGAGGAGGAAAAAGAATGGGAAACTTGTCTTACCACTGAATCTGAACTATTGTGAAACTGAATTCATACTCACTCATGGATGGCACGGCCAGGCTTTTCACCTAGTATTAATCAAATTAGACATATTGAATTCTTGTTCCCATTATATTTATTACAAACAAGAGGATAAATTCCATGAAGAGTTTATGAACCATCAATCAAGACTACATTAATCCCATGTACTGTTCCTGCTATCCCACATAAGTAGAGCAGTAGTACTCAGGGAGTGAGTTCTAGCCCTGATTTTAATCACTGCCACAGTGATTTGATAATTCACTCTCCAGCTCTGCACTGGCCTGTCACATCTTGATTGTTAAGGCAAGTCTTGTATAAGAAGACTAACCTGAAGCACTGTGGCTACAGGTCAGAGGGAACATGTGCACTTCAGGCCAGTTACTCATTCCTATCCCACTCTTATTATGCAACATCAAGAGCCCTGCCTGCCCTTCTTATGCTTTCAGAAAGCTTCAGGTCAGAATCCAGAAACTGGATTGACAAAACAAGTCATTCATATCTGAATGAATACTGAAAGTTGGAGAGGGGCTTTTTACAAGGGCATGTAGAGATAAGACAAAGGACAGTGGCTTTAAATTGAAGGAGAGTAGAATCAGATTAGATATTAAGAACAACTTCTTTACTGTGAGTGTGGTGAGGCACTGGAACAGGCTGCCCAGAGAATCTCCAGACCCCCATCCCTGCAAATGTTCAAGGCCAGGCTGGAGGGTGCTCTGAGCAGCCTGGTCTAGTGGGGAGCACCCCTGACCATGGAACTAGATGATTTTTTAAATCCATTCCAACCCAAACCATTCTATGTTTCCATGAATTTCACACAGAGAAGTGTAAGCAGCACAAACATACTTGCAGCCCTCTATATTTTGCTTGAAATAGATCTGGAACTAAAGGAATTCATGGGCTGAATTAGAAGCTGATTCCATGAAAGGATGATTCCTTCTTTTAAATATTACCCAGTGATCACCCAGTGTGATTACCCAGTGACCCAGAATAATAATTTAATGACATCAGTATGTTAAGTAAACGATTTTGCAACCAAACAGTTGAGTGACCTACATGCAATCCCTTATTTATAGCACAAGTATATCAACAGCACATAAAATTGAACATACTAGATTATTTCTCATAGACTGAGCAAAGAACTGCTAAAATAATTGGTAATATGTCATCTGCTTGAATAATGATTTTGTCAGATTTAAAATATTATTTCATTATTTCTCATAAAGAACAATCTTATTCCAGTCACCCTATCAATCCACATAAATAAAAACCTAAGAAATTTTCGAACTTGTAGCAATGATGCAGTGTAATAATTTGACTTTTGCTATCAAAACATCCTAGGGACTATGGTAGAATCAAAAATGTCTCTCTTTAATAGAAAAAGATCTTATGCTCTCTTGAGAAGAAAATATGTGCCAGGAAATTAGCATTTCTTACTTTCCAAGTAATTATTATTTGACTAGCCACAGACCCACAAGTAGTTATGGTTTGCAGTCTAGCCTGTTCTGTACTAGGATAGAACTAAATACAATCTAAGTTAAAATATCATTATGTTGAATGGAGAAAAAGAAGTCGGGGTTTATGATTTCTCTGAATATCTGCCTGTGAACACTTCTGATAGTGGATAATGTTTATGGGCAGACACATTCATATGCTCTTAATCCTGCTTAAACAAAGGTTATTTTTTGACAAGGTTATGATTGTCACTGCCATAGACCAATTAGTGCCCCATGTATTATCTTTTGACAAAAGTGCTATGTAATTCCTTGTGTATTTGGGCTCCCAGTGGAAGCATTTGACAGTGAATGACTCTCCAGAAATATTTAATTAAGCTTGAATTTACCAGGAGAGCTACAGACATAACAGATTTCCTTCTAGCACAGGATACCACAGTGTGCAATTTTTTCCTCCTGTATTGAGGTGCACAAATGCGACCGTTCAACTCCTGCTTCTTTACCCTGCTAATAAAAATCCTCACTTTTCTCATTCCAGTTACACCTACAGCTAACAGACCAGCTATCAAACCAGAATTTACAATAGAAAAATCACGCTGCAATTTTTTTGCAGAGAAGTAATTGCCAAATTCTGATCAGATACAGCCTGTACCATTTTGGAGGAATGAATTTACACCCTCAGCCTCAAAGAACATTTACAGAAGGGAATGACAGCATTTGCCTGCCTGAATACCTCCCCATTTTTATTAGGTCTGGACAATGCTGCCATAATGGAAAGGAAGACCCAGAGAGCAACAGTTCTGCAAGGGTGCTGTATGAGGGGATGTGTATGAGGAGTTCAAAGATTATGATTTAACTGACTCATAGAAGTGGAATAAAGAGAACAGGATGATTTTCCAAATTCTGGAACAGGAAGACCTGCAGTGTCCAGCGTGACAAGTGATTTCTGGGCCATGGTTTCACACTACAGACAGTTTATCCGCAAGATTTTTAGTTCGTGTTCAGCCTCACAGTGTGGTGCCATAAATAATTTTTCAGCAGTGCTGAGGGTATGTTTTCAGCCTCATACCACAGTATAGGACAAGATAAAAAGGGGAAAAGAGTATCTGAAGACAGTTTTTTCACTGAACACTTCATGCCATGAAAACACATCTTAGGTATCTTTTCAGATATTCACATTAGGCAAATCAAAAGAATGGAAAACACAAGTTCTTTTTAAAAATTCAAACCTTTAAATAACAACTCAGAATAAACTGTCAAAGACTAACACACCAAAATTCATTAGTTACAAAAAAAAAATTCTAAAGAAAAAGAAGTATAAAGATTACTCTTTATGGATTTTGGTCTGTACTAAGCAAGGAATTGTGTTCTAATTGCCTTTTCTGATGTACAGATATCAATTTCTTCTTGTAGGCATTAAAAAACATTGTAGAAAAGTGACAGGTTCCATCAATTAAACAAAGAAATTAAAACCTACAATACATTACTGGCAAGTCTGATCGGAGAGTTTTTAAAGCTGTAACTGAAGCCACTGCAGACAACAGCTGAAGTTACTGCAAAATAAATTAATCACTGAAACAGATGGCAGAAATTATATTCCTTTATACATGGAAAAACAAAGTGAGAATTATTTGTTACCTAGAAGCAAAGTGAGAACTATTTGTTACCTAAAAGCTGTGGATATAAGCCAGTTTTCCAGCAACTTCATAACTAATAAGATTTACACAAAGCATAGGATATCCTGTGTTTCTAAATTTATAACTAGAAAAAAAAATGGCAGTAGTGACCAAATACATATATTTAACTTCAAAATTTAGCTGCAATGTAATACTACTGGTTTAGCTTCAGTTTAAAAGTTACTTTTAGGAACTCCATCATACTGAATGGGGAGCACCATAAGCCCCATTCCATTCTCAGTGAGAAGCTCAACACACTTTTATTATTTGTTAAGAACAGTGCCCTCAGTTTCCCTAGTGTGAGTCATGAAGCCAAGGAGGCAATTATGCAAGACAGCTTTTGGTAAGAATAAAATAAAATAAAATGGACCATTTTGGTTAAAAAAATCTCAGACCACTTTATGAAGCTGTGTTGTTTGCTCCCATCAGCTTCAGCAAGTATTAGGCGTTGTCTGTATCTCAAAAATTAGGGCTTGTTTTGCTAAAAATATGTTGACAATTTTTATAGTCAGATTACTGTGTATTGCTACAATTTATTAAAATTGAATTGCAAGATACTAATAAGAATCCAGGAGAACAAAAGGAACAAGATGCTCAGGGACAAATTTCCTGTGTAGTGTAAATGGGAAGAGTTTCTAGATTTCAAATACTTCATATTAATCCATAAAGACTTAATTCTTTAAGTACACAAATGCAGACAATACTTCAGTAAATTTATTTTTCTTCTGAGGGTCTACATGCAAATTCTTGCTCATCTCACCCATTCCCACTTACAGAATCTGCATGTTCAGAACCCACCCAGAGTAACAAGATTAGGGAAAACAAAGTCATAAGTTGTCAAGAATCGGTGACCTGGAACTTTGGGAAAGGAATTTTTATTTCTATGTTTTTGTGCACTTGAGGTGCACTCTCTATTGAGAGTATTTTTCCAGGCTTCAAGCAGGAGCTTGTCAGTTTTCTTTCAGAAAAGCAGCGTTTGGCCACGGTCCCCTGGCAGCAGGAACATGTTACTGCAGAGCACAAAGAAGCACTCAGAAGCCAAAACACTGTGCTCGCTTCCCCACCACAGTGAATTGCCATCTGAAAGGTGCCAGATCCACAAAACTACAAATTCAGGTAGACAGAGGGCTAACAGAAAAGCGGCTGGTTTCCCAGGGCTTTTTTAAATACATCTAGAAGGAGATGGTGCCCATGTACATCACCAAAGGCTGGTTCCTCACCAGTAAATCCTGTAGAAGTATGGCAACTGGCAGAAACAAAATGTTTCGTGTCTGAAGAAGTGTGATATAGAGTAATGACAAGGATAGGCTGAGCTATTGAGAAATTAGTATATTTCAAAGTGTATATGCTTCAGACATGAAGTCACTTCAGGAGGGCCTCAGGAGTAGGTTAACCAAGTAAGTAACTTCATTGGAGAAGGAGGAGAGAGAAAGCAAAAATGACCTGAAATATGTGGGTAAGCATCGATATTTTGTCCTCTCAAACTAGCATCTGGAGAAATAAAAAAGCTAGCAAGAGTCTGAGAGAAGTGACCCCAAACTTTTAGGATCAGATCTGTCTGTTTTAACACTTTAATTTTATTTGCAGAATGCCCTATGCCTTTTATGATGAAGGTTTGTGGTAAGCAGTTGAAATGTTTCCAAGGACTAGATGCAGACAACATCTCAGTCTTTCCTTACACAATCTGTGAGTGGCATAATTTCAACCTACTGTTGATTATCATTTTAAAATGTCTTATTTTACAGAGAACTTACTGGACTACTTTCAATGGTCCTGAAATAAAACCGCAGTGGTGGCTCAAGGTCCTAATCTTGAATAATGGTTCATGTGATTAAGTCTCTCTACAAGGAAGTCTAGACATGTCTTCCCAAAACTTGTCCTCCAAACCACCTCTAAGTTTGTAGCTGACATACCAGGATTTTATTTGCTGTCTTTGGAGCTGAGCAGAAATTTTAACACCATTACTTAAATTCCCAAAAATTTTAAATAGCATTTAACTAAATTATTCTTTAAAAAATGTCTTAGCTATCCACTAGATGAGGCCATCAGAGAAAGCTTTATCTCTCTTCTCCCTTCTTTGCTGAAAACCAACAATTATTAAGAGATAAAGTGAATTGTGATAAGCATTTCCACTTTGTGATATCAAAATTCCTCCTCACATTTGGTAGAAAAACTAATTGCTTCATTTGGTCATTATGAGGTAGATTTTAGAAGGGAAAAATGCATACATTTGAGAAAATGCAAAACAAAATATGTCACTGAAATTCAGTTAAAGGATACCAATGTCACACGAGGAGCTGGTAAGGGACGTTTTACATTCTGCATCTAGTCACCTGACATGTGTCAGCATCTTCAGGATTACCCCTCATCACATGAGAGGCATCAGTTTCCACTGACATGGGAGCTACTATTACAGCAAGCTTAAACCCAGAATGGTTATGCTCCCCCATTCATAGCGGTAGTTAAAGTATTTGTGCCTATCTCATAAGCTTTTTCTGGCTTTAAGACTCTTGCTATTTTACAGTGCAGGGTACATTGTGTGCTGTGCTCTGGAATATCTCCTATCTGTACTTCACACACAATTGAGACATGAATCATTCCACAGTAAGTCAATTACTACATTACAGATTTTCCCTTGTCTATAGATTTCTTTTCATCCATGTTAGAGCAGCTAAATCTTTGTCTCTACTTTTATTATACCTAAACCTTGCAGATATTTTGTCTTAGTTGCCGTACATATTTTGTAGTAAACTGAGGTATAATAACAGTAATTTCTAAAAAATTATTTTAGTTTTTCTGAAAATTGATACCACCTCTCCCCCTTGAAATATACAGCTAGTTAAGAGACTTCTGAACACATGATCTTGAAAGACTTGGCATACAACAACAGCATTTGAACTCTGAAACAAAATCACCTTACAATGTCATAAATTATTGAGTATTGACATTCGTATCACACCGCCTTTTTCTGAAGCTCCAACAAACAGGTCTATCTATCTTTTGAACTTATAGGGGGTTTTTTGCTATCTAGTTGTCATAATAAATTATACAGAATTTTGGGGCAATCACTGAAGCACAATAAACCACACAATTTGCAAAAAGCCCTTATTTTCATGTCATTAATGGAAAGAAGTCAGTGGGCTGCTTTCCAATGGTACTTACCACCTAACAGAACCCAATTCCTCTGGACAGAGTGGAAAGACCTTGCATTGAAGTAAAAATATGACTTTAGAAGCAAGTTTTTCTCCGTACTAATTTTAAAAGATCTGGAAAAGGCAAATATATTAATATGCACATACTTAGGTATGTATATGTTGCTTTTGTATTATGCCATTTATTTATAAGTGGTATAATATTATATATTACAGTGTCATAATTGATATAATTGGGGAACTTGTGGACTATATCACATATACAGACATTCTTGTAAGGCTGGTAATGGAATGAATGAGGAACACAAAAATGCTGTCTGTGCTTCTGTGTTAGTGATTTACAACAAAGCACATCAGTGGTGTTCGGAGCAGTTTCCCTGCAGAGGTAATAAAGGTTGAAGAAACACAGAGGGCCACCACTCAGGGCACCTCACATGAAGCGTGAGCTGAAGGTCCTCCAGCAGTCACCTGCCATGCCTGCACTGTGTGTGCCACGGCCACAAACCTCACTGTCCTTCTGGGCTCTGCTGGAAGGCATTTAAATAACAATGTGATTACCAGGCACGAGGCAATGTGGGTTCGCAAAGCAAAAGTCCTGTTTAACTAATTTGATATCCGTCTCTAATAAGCTCACTCATCTACTGGATGAATGGAAGGTTGTTAATGTAGTTTATCTTGATTTTTTTAAAGGTCTTTGATACTGTCCTTCACATCATCTTTCTGTACAATTGTCCACCTGTGGGATGGGCTCATAGTGTGCAGCATGAGGAACTGGCTGAAGAGTAAGGTTCAAGGACATGCAGGGAATGAGGCCACATCACACTGCTGGTGACCGGTCACTAGCAGTGACAGCCAGTTGTGTTCAGTGTGTTTATCACCCATATGGATTCAGGATTGAATGCACTGTTAGCAAGTTTGCTGATTATACTGAATTGGGAGGTGCTGTTAGCTCCCTTGAGGGACAAAAGGATTTACAGGGGATCTAGATAGACTGGATTCTATTCCCACTGGATTATCATTGGACAATGATAATGAGGATTAAACTGAGCAAGTCTAAACACCATATTCTGCACATAGGATTGGAAATGTCACACAAAGGTATGAATTTGAAGAAGACTGGCTGCAGACCAGCCCTGCAGAAAGGGATCTGGTGGTGCTGGTTGACAATGGCTTCAGTAGGAGTCATCAGGGATCTTAGGCAGCCAAGTGGGCAAATCCCATTCTGGGGTGCATCAAACACCAGTCGCTACAAAAAAGGATTATATGTGTAGTTCTGCGCTCCACAATTTAAGAAGGATGTGAAGGTCCTTTAATGTGTCCAGTGGAGGACAACAAAGATGGTGAAAGGGCTGGAAAGAATGTCCAGTGAAGACTGGATGGGGACTTTGGACGGGTTTAGTTTGGAGAAAATGAAGATGACAGGTGACCTCTTTTTTCTCCACAGATTCCTGAGGAGGTAGAGAGGGAGGTGCTGAGCTCTCCTTCCTGGATAGGATGCGTGGGAAGGGCTCAAAACTGCATCAGGTTAGGTTAAGTATTAGGAAGCATTTCTTTACCAAGAGGGTGATTGAACTGTGGAACAGGCTTCCTAGAGAGGAGGTTGATTACCCAAGCCTGTCAGTGTATAAGAAGCATTTGGAATTTTTTAGGCAGTTGGACTGGAAGATCGTTTAGGTCCCTTCCAACTGAAATATTCTGTTCTAGTCTATCATATATGCTGCTCTGTTCTGTAGATGCAATGCAGATATACAGTTCTGGAACCACAGTAGATCTCAGCAAGACAAAACTCAGTTCTTCCACTTTGCATTGCACCACCTGCTGATAGAGATGTACGGCAAACATTAAAAGAAAATGACACTAAAAAAACAACTCTGAAACACATGCCTGTCATTTGCGTAATAGATTTCTGACATACTTATTTGTGCATTCTCACAAAATGCAGCCTCATGATCTGTAAATACTGTGGTCACTCCAGGTTTATTCCCAGAAAACTTTTATTTCACAACCTCATGTATATATGCATGCAGAAAATAAGCAGAGATTTAATGTATTACTTAGACAAATGTTGCAAATACCTAATCATTAAGTAAAGGTAGTCTCACGGTGATTTCAGTGGAAGTTAAATACTATGTATATAGCTCTTAAGCAGTTGCTGACAAGCAAATAGTAACCCACCATCCAAAGAAAGAATACAAATTTACACAGCATTTTTCACCAATATGGAATAAATTTTCTTATATTTCTTGCTTTGATAATCAAGAATTTTATGTTTTAGTTAAAGGGCTATAGGCCACATTTAAATATGGAGGTGCTTTGAAAACCAGGTGGTGAAAAAAATTAATTATTTATTTTATTTATTTATTTATTTCCTTCAGGCAGTGAAAGAGAATGTAAAGAAATGTTTCTGCAACTTATTTTGCACCAGGCTGTAACATTTCTGCTGTGCATTGGCCCACAAATCCCCCTATTTACATTTTTGTTGGTAAACAAATAAAAGATCCTGGAGCTGTGATAGTTTCCAGTTCAAACAAACCAAAACCAAATTTACGCATGAGATGTATGCGTGGCTTTCATGCAGTGCTTTATCAGTAGAGTTAACAAGGAGAGCCATGGTTTCCCCATGCAGAGCCAACATTCCACTCATACCAGCTGAGAGTAATGCTACTGAGGTTACAGACATCTCCTCTGATGTTTCCAACTTCAATTAGAGATACAGTTGGCAGGCAGCAAAAGCCTAAGCAGCATAAAAGGCCCAGAAACTGATACAGGAGCTTAAATTAATAAAGAGTTTAATTCCATTGTATTAACCCCTCCTTTTCACAGTGAATTCATGGAGCTCCCTGTTGCTGCAGTGACAGACTTCAGCAGCAAAACTGAGCAGATGCTCTTGGTGTAAAATAGACATCTTCAAGTTTAAAATGAATGGCATCATAGCATAAAAATCAGGAATAGTCACGAGATACAGGCATGGATTTATGTGGGAGAGATAGGAAGATCATTTTGGCAGCAAGTTTTATCTACAACCCAACCACAAGGTGATAAAGATTAAATACATTGGTCAATAGCCATTGATGCAAACCAAATATGGTATTGCTTAGAGAAAATATACACTTGGAGTGCTGACAACTGAGCCCATCCTCAAGGCAGGCTGCATTTAGGGAGCACACCTGTGTACAGCAGTAACTTGGCAAATTTTAGTCCCTTTTCCTCTCCATGTCTGCACAGACTTGGAATAAAATATTCTCCCTGCAGTGAGCTCTGTGTACATGTTTTGTGTGTTTAATTTTAGTACTTGGCTGGTAGTAAGTTCACAGCAGAGGTATTCTAAACAAAACGAAAAGGCCACCTTCCACCTTAGACAAAAACAAAACAAAAATACTCCGAACAATGAATATGAATTGAAATAAATTCTGCAAACCACGAAGATACTATTTATATGAAATTACAAGGGACTTGATGACTCAAAAACCTACTCTCCTTAACTTCAAATAACAGGTGTATTTAATATGTCAAAATACTACGTATATCTTCTAAATCTGTTGTCCTTATTCCAGCATGTTGACAGCAAAATTAGGAAAGAAAACAAACATTAAGACTTCTGTAATTATCATGATGTGAGAATGCCAGGAAGGACAGAACCAACTGGAAGTCACTGGATTTCTGAAATAGATAGAAGCTCTGTCAAAACATCATAATTTCAATTTTAGAGAGAAAGGGTATTTAGAGAAAAGTATTTCTAGGGCAGAGTGTAAGAGATTCTTTCAACCAGGAAAGGCAGTACTAAGTGAGAAATATTTTATTAAATTAAGGGTTTCTTCACTGCTTCCTGTAGAAAGTGGAAACTGAGGGCCAGATTCCTGTCCCTGCTAATGTCCAATTGTACAAGCAGCAAAATATCAATCAGCACTTTGGTTTTCATGTAGTGCTTAACGGCCTTTGGCCTCAAAAGAGATGCCAAAGGAGCGTATTTGTCTCTTTGCTTTTTGGTCAAACTTTGGCCTGGTTCTTGTCTCAGGCAAGACTCCTTCAGCAGCACAATGTCAGCCGTGCTCATCCTGAGGGCTGAGATAAGGTAGGTCAGAACAGCTCCTGTCTTTAGGGGATCAGGTCTTTTTGCTAACAGGACATGTGAGAGGTAGAACATTTGCCTGGGGGAACAAAAATTTTCTTCATGTCATTTAAACAAAGTACCAGCAGCCACATATTACCTTAATATCTATGAAATACTCAGAGTCAAAACAAGAGTGATAACTTTTTTTTTTTTTTTTTTTTTGGTGGTGGAGGAGAGGGAGGAATAAAGCTAGAAAATGACTGCAGAAAGCTTTTAAGCCTTAACTTCTAGCAAATAATTGGCAGCAAATGTCTAACAATTTATATGAGTGAGTAAAAATATTCATTGTGTGTGTATGTGTGTTGGCTTTGAACACCATGGTCACCCTCCAGCTAAGGAGCTGTTTACATCTGCCAGACACCAGCGGGGAGCTGGCAGAGCCCTCTGGGCTCATTGTGTGTGAGTCCAGCCAGGGAGCAGAGCCAAGGCTCCTGCTCCAGCTCTCCCCAGCAGCCAGGAGCTCCCTTGGAGAGCTAAAAACGCCCTCCCTCCCTGCTGCCTGAGCCCAGAGAGGTGCTGAGCTCAGGTTCAGATGGATGCTGCTCCCCACCCTGCACAGCCTCCTGCACGGCTCCTGTGACATTGCCTGCTAGGGGCTCTTTGACAATCTGATAGATTTCACCCAAAATTTTCAATGCCTCAAAGTTTCAGCCTCTGGTATATTACTGCAATCCTTATATGCAAAGCAAAATAAAATTATCAGACTATTGCCTCTCACTTCCTTAAATCTCCAAGAAAATTTCTCTTGAGCTCAAATATGCTGTCAAATTAAATTTTTACTGACCTGTTTATTTTATTCAGGTAAGTCCTCTAGAAGCAAGATATGAAAAATCATTTTTAAACTCACTAGGAAATGAGGTGAAGAAAGGTGAGCTACAACTGAAATTTTCACTGATTTGAAAGGTGTTTTTTTACTTAGAACCAGAAAAAAAAAATTTTGATTTCAAGGCTGTTAGAAGAAAAATGTAAAATTTTAATGAGTTTTTTATGTAGTGTTTCCAAACACAGCGGTCAAGAATCAAGGAAAAAATTAATGAGATTGGCTGAAACATCAAATTTTGCTTGTGATAAATATGTAGTTCTTTGTATTTATGTCTATTTTAAAGCATTGGACATTTTTACTAATGATGATGGCTAGGAAACTTCTAATAAAAACTGGAGAATCTTCTATATCTAAGGGAAATGTATCATGTTAAAGAGAAGTGTAAATTTACAAAGCTCTGTAAATTGAAGTATTATCTAAAGTTTTGGAATTGTGGAGTAAGTTGAATACTAGAAATTTCTTTGTGATAAGAGATAATTTAGAGCCCTCATCATCAAAAATATTGATGTCAGATTTCAAAGTCTAAAAAGTTTCATTTTGAAGTTTTGGAAGTTTGCCTATAAAATAATTTAGAGCGGGGTGCACTGCAGAAAGTGTTTAGACTCAAACATGATTAATAAAAAAGTGTTGTGATTTATTTTTGTGACTCGCTTAGTGATAAATTAAGTCTGGTGCATTTCAGAGCTCAGCACATGCTTTGTAAATGCGGTGAGTGAGAAATTCTCGAGTGCTTCTCGTGGAAGCAGAGAAGTTCATCCTGCTCCTATGGAGTTTCTTATGTTCTAATGGCAGCAGGGAGGAAAACAGAGAAGGTCAAAAGCTCTGCACCCTGAGGCATTTCTGGGGAGTGAAAAGTGCTAGTTGTAAGCTCCTTCCAAGTTCCCTAGGTTTCTGCACATTCACTTCTGAGAGGAAGTCTTCTGGAGTGCAGGAGAAATAAGTTTGAAACAGAAAATAAAACTCCTTGAGCTATCTGAATCTTTCATTAAGTAAGTGGATGAAAGATAATTTTTAAGTAGGTAGTGAATGACACTAGCAAATGGGTAGATGGGAGCAGATGAGTGATGAGACAATGAGTAAGTGAGGAAGGAATGACTGGTAGGTGTGATTTGAAAGGGCATAGCCCAGAGCTATGTTACAGGACTCTCTAGGAAAAGGAAAAAGAAGCAAGAGAAGCACCTGAGTCGCCTGCTCCATCAGATTTTGTCAAATGTTTCACTGGTTTTTTTTCTTACTTTTCTTCTTGGTGTTTTGGGGAGCTTGTTTTCTTTTAGTATCAGCATCTTTGATGCAATGATTGCACCAATTAGACCTCTGAAATATACTGCCAGCCCTAATTCCAGTCCAACTAGGACTTATCTACTTGCTTGTCTGGGAACTCATAATCTCTGAATGGAGCTTCTAGATACACACATGGACACCTCCAGCTCCAATAAATTTACAACACAATTTCTAAAAAGGCTCAGGCTTGTGCTCACTGTCCAGTTTAGCTGGGATAGCCGAGGCAGCACTCACAACTCTCCCACCCATCTCCCAGCAGGGGCTGGGCAGGACAGATGTCTGAATTACCTCTGTTTACAATTTGTCCTACAGCCATAAACAGAAACTGGTAGGCATCAGTGGGGGCATGTGAACGCTAATCATACAGTTATATATCATGCTGGAAGTTACAGCACTAGAGGATTGGATGCCAATCCCATTTAAACTTCTTTGTTATTATGGTTGAACTTTGAGCAGTGTGCAGCTGGGGCAATGGCCACTTCCCAGCTAAATCTATTTCTAAATGCAAATCAAAGCCAAGATTCAAACAGTCTTCAGCTGAAGTCAATATACTGAAATCTTAATAAGTTTCAGGCTGTTTTGTGACTGAGAGACTCTTGCATATTACCACAGATGGTAACAACCACTTAAAAATTATTTTAAGTCAGTTTTTAAAATATCCCCTGAAACATAATTCTGTGGGATGGTAGTGCAAATAATTCATGTTTATCAAACATTCCCGTAAGAAATCTGACTTTAATTTCTGGCATCATTTACCTGTAGTATTACCTACTTGGGACTGTAAACAAGTGCATCAGCACAATCTTCAAAAACAGTGTGGCACACTGAAAATGTCCAATTCTTTCAGTGTTTTCCAAAGTACTGAAAACTATGGGTTTTGTCCTAGCCTTGTTTTTCTTCTATACTTTTGACAACCTGAAGTAGAGTGTAACCTCCTTTATAGCTGTAAAGCTTACACAAATATATCTAAAGCACCCGAATGATCCAGAAATTCCATTGTCAAAGGTAACACCTGTCCCTTTTGCATGCAGGTCTACTTTAAGGAGATTTAAGATTTCAGGCCTTCAGAGAATAAGATTTCTGTATGAATGTGGGCAATGAAGCATAATGAATTTAAAAACAGAAGGAGGCTAACATTTAGTTAAAAGTACTTTTGGATAAGACTTGATGCCCATGACAAGCTCTGTATTTTGGCATGTCTCCTTCTGGTGCTGCTTGGAAGATTTCCCTAGGTGAAGTGGAGCCTGGTGAATGATTACACAGGGTTACAGAAATCACTACCCACAGAATGTTGCTTCAAGCACTTCAGCAAGAGAGAAGTCACAAAGTTTTTCTTTCGTTCCCATTTTTTTCATCCCATCTTCTTCTTCCCATCTAGCAGAGAAGGGAGGTACATTGATAGGAGAGAGAGAAAGAGCCTTTTTCAGAACAAAAGGAGAAGAAAGGAGGATACCTACTCAGCTACTCTTGAGGGGAAAAAGGGTTAACTTTTCTGAGCTGAACACCAGATTAAGGAGTGAGTTATGACATACATGAGTATTGTATGTCACAACATAAGAGAGGAAAAGAGATTTTAAAAGTAATATATGAATGAATAAAAAACATTTGCTATTCAGGACAAAAGTTAACCTGAAATGCTTGCTAATTCTGAAAATAAAGATTTAAATAGAATCTGACAGAAAAAAACCCCAAACACAAGAGTGTAGACTGCTAGTGTTACAAATTTTGGACTATCACAAAGCTTTATAAAGGATTGGGCAATAATATTGCACAGATGTAAAATGAGGATTCTATTGCTTGTTCAGTGGTCTTCACTAAGAGTGACTGCAGACCTCTCTGCAGAAGAGCAGAGAGAAAAACAGGGGGAGTTACTTTCTTCACATTGGTCAACAGTGAAATGAAAATCCTTAAATCTTTTTTTTTTTTAAATTTCTATGACCTCATTACTTCACAATGCTTACAGTAGAGAGTACTGTGTAAATCATATTTCCTGTCTAGAAAAAGGACTGTTACTCAGGTAAGGTGATCTTGTAAGAAAGCCAGTCTGGCAGTCACCCTATTACAAAGCATCCCAGTGAAAGCAAATAGAAACTCATAACTGACCAGGAAAAAAAAAAAAAAATCCATTCTGCTGCTTGTGCTCTGCTATGTCTATAAGTAAGAGAAGGGAGTACGAAATAATTCTCCTTGTGACGCACAGCTCAATAGGGCTGCAGTGTTACAATGTGCTGCTTGAGTCACAACTGACAGGGTGCCAGCCTTGCATTGGCTAGAGCAAACAGAGCTCAGCTTTAAATTTCCGTGCTGTTACACAACTGTGCTATTACTTAAAGAACTGCTTGTACTCAAACAATAAAGGCCATCTATTTTCCTGTTACTGTGCTGATATAATTGTCCCTACCACAGGCACATTTTTATACAAACACATACATATTTAAATACACACTTACATTGCAGCATTTTAACTGCTCACTGCTTGGCCTTCAAGGATCTTCCCTTGTTTTCACAGAAGTTTGAGACTTGAGGCTGCTGCAACTAGTGAAGGAAGAGGTGTAGTGGAGGTGGACTTGTAGTCCAGCTAATGATGTGATTCAATTCCCTACCAATCTCAGTAGTTAGCAGGATCCACAGAGTGAAGTGTCAGAAAGCAACAGCCATATTTCCTGCTGCTGTTTTCTGAAAGGGTGGTGCCATTATAACTTGTATCTCCCTTCCATTGATCAGTCATTAGCACAGTCATTGCACTTACCAGGTCTCTATTGGCTTTGTGGGAGATGCCCATTGATAGCACAGTGTACAGAAAAAATACCTGCAGTAACACTGTTTGGAGAGCTGTTAGCAAACACATTACTGCTGAGAGTAAGTTTGGTTCCAGGTTTCATTGGACACTGGGTTACCTTGCAGTCTAGAAATGACAGATCCTAGGGTCTGTCTCCAGGAAATCCCAGGAAATGGTTGTACCTAGATGTCAGCAATGCAGTCAGAAGGCAGGACAAATGGACAGAACCCCCTGAAACCCAGGGAGGGCTGGCCATTGGGCAGCTGCCAGCCTTTGGATGCTGCAGCAGTCAGCTTACTTCCTTTCAGAGGCTGAATCAAGAGAGCAGTGCTATTCTAGTTTAGTTTATCAGAGCAAATCATATGACTAATGATTAATCATTCAAGTATTTATCACTTCAGTATAATTTCTGCATACTATTATTGTGGTTGCACCTTCACTAGTTTGGCTTAGGCACGATTAGATCTGACACTTGGGGAGCATCTTTCAGCAAAGAGCTTAAAGAGCTTGAGAGTCTTAATACTGACAACAGGTGAGGCTGCTGTTGGCTTGGGAGCAAGCAGAGGAACAAGGCAGAACAGCTGTGAGAGAAAGCAGAAGCAACACAATTTGATATCGTCTCCAGTCTGCCCCTTGAGGTCATCTCTGCAGACCCGGGGCTCTTCATCCCCCACGAAGGGGAAGGGAAGAAGGCTGGTGGAAGGGACTGTGGGTAAAGGGCCTGAGCTAGGCTGCCCTGAGGCATGTGCTGCTCTGGCAGTGATGTGATACTGCTTGCACAGCACCTGCAAAAGTGCTCCTCGGGTGGCTGTGCTCCAGCTTTCCACCTTACCATGTGTTCCCCCATGCAAGCAGCACAAACACTTGTGACGTCTTCTTTCCTCAAGGAATCCAAGGAAGTTTGTGCCTCACCTACTCCAACAAGATTGAAGTGAAGGGATAAAGCAAATTCAAGGTAGTCAAATGATGGTATGTCTTGAGCATCCCAAGCTCATATTTGTCCTTTTTCTTTTCAATGCAATTGCTGGTAGGCAGAATTTCTGAGATGATTGTGTCATAGAACTTTTCCCCTGCTTCAGCTTTTGATGGAGTTAAACTTTCACCTTATTTTTGTTATGACATACCTGCTTGGGGACAGTTAGTGCTGGGAAAATCCTGCTATCATACCAGTATTTCTGGATTTCTCTACAGCCTTTCTATCAGCACAGTTGACTCTCCCATTTCATTTTTATATGTTTGTCTAGGCAAGTGAACTGTGATCATTTCTACAGCCCAACTCCTCCCCTAGCCTTTCCCACTAGTTGCTTGGGGTTCAGGCTAAGACTTTTGTCCTACCAAGTGTGTGTGAGGGTAGGGGGGAAGAAAGGTCTATCCTTTCTCAGCTCCCTAAGCCAAATTGTGATTCTGTCAGCTTACTTCAGGTTGGTTTTTTTTCAGAAGTTGTTGCTCCTGGTCTCCATGAAGACCACAATCTACCTTTCCTTCACCCCTCTGTGGAAGAGGAAGCAGGGTCCACTGCAGAAGTGGAAGGACTAGAGACAAGTATGTAATACAAATGGAAGAAATACTATTTGGCCTATTGTTGAAGGCACAAGAGAGTATTTGTGGATTCCAGCCCCTTCCTAGCTTTAGTTTAGTGTTTTAAATAAAATAGCCATTGGTTGACATATAGAAATTGTACTGGAAACAGGAACAAAGCACTCCATGCTTTCAAGTCAAGGCAGTACCTAAATGGCAGTCTAAAATTGCAGGCTTGGTCATATACATTTGCAATTTTGGAGGTTCTGATGCCTAAATCCTGTCTCACATCTTAGCCCAACTTGTAAGAGTGCCTCCATGTGATTCCTATCATAGAGCAGGATGTTTCTACAATGTTTACTGTTGACCAGTTTTATGAAAGTGTAACAATGAATAGCACAGCAAATATGAGATAATGGTAAGACCCACTTATTGTTGTAAGAAACAGGTTAGATGGCCACCAAAAAACCAAGAGCAATTAACACTGCTGTCTTCCAGCCCCACCATCTGTCTGGGAAATCCTTGATTCCTAGGTACAATCTCAGTCTTTTTGTCTACTATTACTGATGTCTTATCCTCATAGGAGGAATTTAACTTCAAATTCTACCTCATTCTCTTCAGAATGGAGTCCTCTCTACTAGATGATCTAATGTCTCATAATTTTGGGTCACATTCAGAGAGCTGCTAAAAAGTTCATGCTCTCAAAGTGCCATGTGGCCAGAGGGTTATCTTTTCCCTTCAAGAACTCCCTACATCAAGACAGAGCAGGACCAAAGTCTTCTGGTATGATTTAAAGGTCAGACATTGTCAGCACTGTGTTTGTATACAGATAATGTTTTGCCTGGACAAGCCAACATGATGCACGCAGAGGACAGTGCCATGACTACTCTCCTACTTCAGGCTACAGCTGGCATTTGGTTTTCATTAGTTGGAAAGGAGCCAATGACTTAGTTACTCAGTTGTCATTGTGTCTCCACAGGGGCTCTCACAGAGCAGCAGCACCTCCAGCATGTGACACACAGCGCCCCGGGATGTCCCCTTCACAGGGCCACGTGCACATGTCAGGTGTGTGACTCTGCACCACAGCCACCCACCACTGACCCAGTTCATGGTATCTCACAGTCGTGGCAGTCACTGCACAGCCCGTGCTTGCATTCCTGGGCACTCTGCTAAAGCTTGTGGGCAGCATACATGGCACCAGATGTGGCATGTAGAGTTTCTGCTGTCAGGGTATCTGTACATATTAAAATAACGCCATCTGTGTTTGTGTGTGCTTGTCTGGGGATAACTCTGTGCAGAACCAGGATTCAGTCCTAGGGCAAAAGTAAGAGAAGCACTGTCCTATGGGCACTTCAAAAAATATGACTCTTAATAAAGTGATGATAGTCCTGTTTTTAATTTGGCTTCTGTGTCTGCTCATTAATGGTTTCTCATAATGATTTATTGGCCCTGGATTTTTACTGTGGTCTTCCTGCTAACACTTTAGGCACGATAAAAAGCCTTGGTCCTAAAATATAGTGGCTTATAGATGTTGTCTGGAGAGAAATATCTAAAAGTGTCATGGGTTAGCCAGATTTTTTGGTTGTCTCATTTCTGCTTGGCTCAAGGCTTACTTATTAGACATTTTCATGTTCATATCCCTGGCAATGGAAGAGCCATACATTCAAAAATTTGGCACATGCACAAAGATGTGCACCGACATTCACAAAACACTTCCTAAGGTTGTAGCTGCTTGAATTTCAGCTCCTTAATTAGCCAGATGCCTTTGAGAAGACATTTTCAGGGTTCTTTTCACAGCTGACTGTTCTATCTTAAAGGCTTCTTTGAAGATTAGATTTACAGTGAGGCTGGACCTGATATATCCACGTATTTCTAGACTGGTTCTCAATTAAAATATTTGGCCTAGTTGAAGAAGACTGATTCATAATCAACAGTCATTTTTGATGCAAAAATGAGGTATGAAGTAAAGCCAGCACAAGCCAGAACACGTTGGCCTTATATGTGAGTAGTCAGCCTGACACTATCAGAAAAACAATGTTCTTAGTGCGTGTGTGGGGATAATCATTAGGTCTGCCTTGTCTCAGAGGCATTGTCCTCAGGGTGCTTGTTCTGCATGGTAGGAGTGCAGAATTTCTTGGAGATAAATGCAGAAGCCTTCCCCCCTTCTAACAACCTTAAAAGGTTTTGTCTAGACAAGAGAACATTTTTGGTATAATTATCCTCTTGCATTTTAATTTTGCATGCAAATAATTAGAACTGTGGTGCTATAATTTCAAGTTGGCCATGCTACTTGTAGAGACCTGAACCAAATTCTGAGAGGCCTTTGGGAAAAGAAACTAGAATATTGAGAAGTTAGCACAGTGTCTATAAGACAAAAAAATAAAAGCTAACATGGTTTTAAACACAACACTAATTAATATAGATACTGAAAGGTGATGAAGGAATATGACCCTGTTTCACAACTGTGTCTTTGGACTGATTGACAGCCACTGGATATACACACACGCTCATTCATCTTTGATTTGGAAATTATTCATTGCCACCTTCAACAGCAGAAAGTTTTCTACACTTACACAAAGCAGTTGAAAGCTCCAACAAAACAGAAGATGGGTCATTATTGCAGTCTGCCCTTCGTTTCCCATTTTACACCATGTGCAGTACAACTGTGTGAGGCGCCAAACAAGGCCCCCAAAGTGGAGTGAGAAGTTAATACAGATTAAAAAGGTGTAGTTTTTCTGGATTACCAGTTTCTCATCCTGGTTCACTGTGCAGCTGTACAAGGGAGAGCATACAGATAGGGAGATATGACATGGGAACACACTCTGCCACAAAAATAAACGTTCAACTAAATGGAGCCTTAGTCAATTTATCATTCAAGCAAGTAAACTAGTTCATTAAATTGGATGTGCTGTACTCAAACTATTAAAAAAACCTTATCTCCATAGTAAATATGCAAACTGGAAACTCAAACTCAATTTATTTTTTACTTGATACAAAAATATCTGACATAACCATCTAGCTTTGTAGATGTGCTCGCAGCAACCTCACACACTCCAAATGGCTTTACAAATGTAGAAATCTGTGACTTTTTAGAGAAGTTACTGACAGCGGAATTATATGAGTAATCAAAATCTTCACACACTCTCCATACTTCCTTGCTATTCCAATATTATCGAATGACTCCTCTATAAAGAGAGCCTAATTTGGAACAGAAATTATTTCATTTTGGGATATTTACCCTGCTTTGTGAGTAATTATTCTGGAACATGCTCATTTACATTTTGGATGAGTGCCTGAAGAATGGCTCAGCAGAATAATTAGTTTGAAAGAGCTGTTCTGATCAATTTCTGCATCTGAGGCCCTGCAGACCATATGTGTCACCAAAGGCAAACCTGAACTCCACAAAGTGCTAAGTGAGGCCTTTTACTTAAAAGACTTCAATACCATTTGATGTAATATTTAGAATTAACTATTTGTAACAAAAAAATACCATTATCACACTTTTAGGACATGGTTTATAAGCCAGTTAAGCACAGTACATAATCATTAAGGATTAGTCAAGGAATTTCAGTGCAATACAGAGGAAATGTATTTGCCTACAATGTCATTAGCATTAGCACCTTTGTGGTCCCTATGCTTTGTGCCATGGCACACTGGGTATCTGCTGCTCAACTAAAACTCAGAAGAAAGATTAGGCTGGGCCTTGGGTGTCAGCCCTTTCACTGTGTAAAAGCTGTGGCCTGGGTGTGAGGGTTTTATTGAGCTGGTCAACAAGCTAAGTGATAAATCCAGACCAAGTTCTTTTCTCCCCCACATTATCCACAGAAGGCCAGGCCAAAAGACCACAGTGGAGACATCCACCAGCACAGCATCCAGGGTGAGGGACTTTCTGAGGTGAGCAATGCTCCCTGGTAGCCTGTCACTCGCTGGTGTCATCACACTCTTATAGCTGGCAAGGAACAACAGTAAGACAATTCCTAGTTTATTTGTGCTGTTGGAAAATGTTAAGACTTTGTATACAGTATATCTCTTGATTGCTAACATGGCTCACATAATTTCTTTCCACATGAAAAAAAAAAACCCCACAAAAAAACAAAATAACATACGTTAAGACCAAAAATCTCCTATAAGATGGTGTGGAAAGCTCCTTTTTCCATTGGGATGAAAGAAATGCTAGTCCTACAGGAATAGTTGTGGGTTCTGCCCCAAAGAATATGCTTATGAGAAGTTCAGGATTTATCCCAGTAGGAAGGAGAAATCAGAACCTGTTCATTAGTTGCTCCATAATAGATTTAAAAATACAAACTTGCAAGGTCACTTACATAAAGCCTGCAATACCATATGCTCAACACATTCCAGAACACCAAACACATGAATCACTGCAGTTATATTCATAAAAATACTCTTCTACTCCCCCAGCACATCACACAACGATGTAGCTATAGGAACTTTTTTTCAGGTGGCAGCTGATTTAAGAGGTTCCTGCATTTGCTGCTTATTCTTGCCCCATAGCTCTAACCTATCACTTCCTCAGCTTTGCTGGTTTAATTCTATGGAGGTGAGCCAGCCACCAGACTGAGTTTAAAAACCTAAAAGAACAAAAAAAGCCTCATTAATATATAAAGTTCTTCTGAAAATAGCTCAGGTTATTTCAGTGATGTATCTGTTGCTTCAGCACTGCTGAGGGGGCAGTGACCTGCTGTTCAGCAATAGTGGTGAGCAGCCAAAGGTGGGGAAAGGAAGAACTCTTAGACCAGCTTTGCAACCTGAGCCAACAGATGGATCAAGCTAGATTCTTAAAGGACAGTGAGAGCAAGTACATATCTGAGCATGCCACCAGAAAGTGTCCTTCTTAGAAATATTTGCATGGTTTTTAAACAGTAAAGGATATCAGTAGCTGTATGAAGATGTGTGACAAACCTATGAATGTCCCAAGTCATTAATGAGAGAGATGCATGAGTTGGTCTGGGGGTGCATGGATGCATGCAGTGGGTCTATAAGGTCTTTAATTATTAGACCTTCTGAAAATTCTTTTCAAAATATGTATAATAATGGAAATACTAAAGCTGAATATTGCCAAAACAAGTTTTATTAAGTCAGGCTTTTTTAACCTGGACTTGACTGAAATGCAATTTTACCCCAGCCCTTTTTAAAAGCTTGTTGTGCATATTTTTCTCTGTGTGTATACATTTATAGATGTATAGTTATAAATGGCATGAATCCTCATCTAGGGTTGCATTATTTGCACAAGCCTTCAGACTCAGTAAGCCTGTGGGGTTTTTCTCACTTTCACTGGAGTTAGACAAGAAAGCCTCAGTGGAACTGACAGAATAAGCCATTCTTAAATAAACAGTGGTGAAAGATGAAGCAAAACCTCCATGCCTTGGATTTAAAATGAGGTCAGTTGGCAGAAGAATTTCCAATTTAACTGACTTACTAATCAATACGGAAGAACTTTCAGTTTTTCCATAAAAAGAATTCCATTTGTTTAAGGAAGTGAACACTAAATGCTAGAATAGATGAGAGGGTATGGAAGATGGAATGCAACTGTGACCAGTGTATTTGCTAGAAGCTTCTTGAAGAAGATAATACTTCTTCAAAGAGAAAAAACACAGAAAAAATCAGTATTCTTTTGTATGCTTTAAGCCTCTCTGCTCATCAGTGCATTTTGTTTACAAAAGCAGGAATGCAAAAAACCCTCTCCTCTGAGAGTGAGCTAAGACATTCACAAATCAAAATCTGCTGTAACTTACTTTTCATTGA
This sequence comes from Pyrgilauda ruficollis, assembly GCF_017590135.1. Lineage (NCBI taxonomy): Eukaryota > Metazoa > Chordata > Aves > Passeriformes > Passeridae > Pyrgilauda > Pyrgilauda ruficollis. Next base: position 1,697,652 of record NW_024524266.1, on the reverse strand, counting down.
AGAAAAGGTTTTTTGGAACTATTGCTTTTAGAAATAAACAGCAGGAATTATGGGAATTAATTATTTTCTTTTCCTACCATTTGATGGGAAAGCTAGCAGTTGGTGTGTTGAGAGCTGTTACATCTAGAATAAGAACTTGGTCATCAATACAAGGGCCTTTTTCTGTTATAAGGAGGTATTAATCCAGAAGTGAGCCCACAAGAAGTCATGTTTCAGTAAAAAGACGCTGTTTCCCCATAGGCAGCATTATGGGCTCTGGCTTAGTGGTGGGGATGGCATGGCTGAGGATGGCTGGTGTGATTAGACTCAGCCCCCTGCCCTGCTGCTTCCAAGGACTGTGTTTGCTCATCCATGTGAGAAGGCAAAGGGCATCTCTTACTGTTGTCTGCAGCTGCTCCATCCAAGAGAATAAGCCACCCTGACAGCACTGCTCAGTTGGTACTAGGTAGCTGTCACTAGCTTTGAATTGTCTGAGAAGTTTAGGCAGTACTCTGAGGCACTTCAGCAGCCAAGGTGGGCTCAAGCTGAAGGTGCTCACTGAGCATCAGAGTTGAAATTGCTTATTTAGATCTCCTCACTTATGCCTTGCTTTTCTAGTTAGTTACAGCTTAGAAAGGTCCCACTCATGTCTCTTGTCATTGTCCTCTTCTCTCTCCAGGACTCTGAACTGCTGACTTGTGGACATAGTGAGTTTTTTCAGTGGTCTTACATGCAAGCTCTCAATGTGAACACAACCATATAACAAGAGACAAGGAAAGAAAGCTCATTTATCTGTAGGCACTCTACCATCATCTCTCTCTTTGGCCTCAGAGCTCATTCCCATTTGGTCTTGTACCTTCTGTTTTCCATTCGTACAGACAAAGCAGTAATCTGGGCTGTTATTATGCTGGCTGCCTCAAAGTCCTCTTCTCTGGCCACAGCAAGAGGCACTGACATCTGCAAACAGTGGACTGCAGAGATGGCTTTGACTTATCATTATTGATGCCTTAAATTTTTAGCTTTTATGTTTTTTCAGACCATGTACTGCATTAGTGTATAACTCTGGACTCCATATAGAGTGTTAATAAGCTCTCTTCACATTTTGGTCAGACTAAACAATCCTTCCAGGCCTGAGAACCAAGGACACCCTCTGCCTCAGGTCTGAAAAGTATAAACCAAAGTGAATTGCGGGGATGAAAGCAAACCAGGAGAATATGACTTCATTACCTGATGTCACAGTGGAGGGGTACAACTGGCATCAGAGAAGGCTTCAAGCATCAGCCCTCTATTGTGCTTCAGTACAATCTCTTATACCCCCCATGTTCATGCACTGCACCTGTGTGCCCTCTGTTCCCTTTGGTGGTTGGTCAGTGCCCCTGGGCACTCCATGGCTCATTGCTGTCAGTGCTGCTCACAGCTGTGCCCACTGGGGATGAGGCTCACCTGCAGCCCCACTGCCAATCACCACAAACTGTGTGCCTACAAAACTGAGGCTGTAATTGGACAGTTAACCCCTGATATGCAAATAGACCAAACATATCTGTTTGAAAAACCCATGACCATCGTTCACCTTGGGTGCAGCCTCTGGGAGGCTTTTGACTGCCCAAGGTGTACCAATTGAAGGCCTTTAATAAATACACATTTTAGCCTCTTAACTCTGTCTAGCCTCAGTTCTAGGTAGGCTGAAGGCATCATTATGATAACATCATCCTCATTGTTACTTCCCAACTGGACTTCTGCTTTGTCCATTTCATCAGTCACTAAGCCTTCATCTGCAAATCCTCTAACTTTTCCTCCAGGATGGAGGTCCAGCAATCCATAACACTGAACTTCACACTTGGGAGAGGAAGTGAGTAGTTCTAGGATGGATAGATGTTAAATTAGGATGGATATGCATAGTGTAGTGTAATAATCAAACAGGAACTGAAAAGTTTCTGAGAAAGTTTAATTGTACTATTACTTTCTAATATGTTAAATTTTCTCACTCGGTTTTGAGACTTACGCAGATTGGGGGTGGGAGGAGGGTAGGCAGGGGATGAAAGGCTTTTATAAAAATGTCTGTGCTACTTAAACTCATAAGTACTTTACTTGACTCTGAGAAAGCCACTGACTGTGCTGCATGTGACCCCAGGAGAGATAGAGCACTACACAATGGCAGTAAGCCTTAGACATAACACTCTCCTTGAAATACTGTCCACTTACATCCTGTTCTGACTTTAAAAGCTAAATGTTACATTCCTTTTAGCAAAAAAGCTTATAACTGGGACAAAGAGGACAACTGCATCTTCCATTTTTTCAAATGATATGTATGTAGGTGCAAATTTCTGTGTTTATTATGCACCGATGCAGAAACCTGACAAAGCATAAATTTTTTATATAGCACTTCTGAGCTGTGCTTGATGTAGTGTTGCATTTGGCTATAATTCAAGATGTGGCTAGATATTTATATGCTATTTTACATTGAAATATGATTGCATGCTTTTAGATTTACAAAACTCTAGTCTTGCCAGGAAATTCTTGCCTGTAAAGCTATTTTGGGACTTTATCAGTTAAAAGGCTTAAGAGCTAAATTTCATCCTCACATTGACTTAAATGGATATTACATATGCATATTCACAGGCAAACTTTGGCCTTAAATTTGATTTAATTGTTTAGTTTGGTTAGAAATACATGCTTAAAAATTCAGGGTGATTAATAAGACTGGTAACAGTTTGAGAACTCCTAACATTTCTCTGATGCTTGGAAAAAGCTCTAAATTTCTTTCGCTGACATATTACACAAACAATATCTTAAATCCCCATGTGTGTTCTGTTTGCCACAAATACAGATGATTTAAAAGTTTCAATGAAAAACTGCCTTTGGGAAAAAACCCTTTCAAGTAGCGTATTTCCTTCTTTCACTTTTTTTAAGGGATCAGTTAAACAGCTGAAACTGAATATTTTGTTCAGAATCAAATGCTTTTAGTATTGCATTGAAAATTTGAAATATACCTTATTTTATTTATTTTTCTCCTCAGAGACGTTTTTATAGCTCCTTAGTAAAATTCTGTGGAAAATATTTACTGTTTTCTAACTGACCTGGAGAGCAGAGCCAGAAGAGCGTAGACGCTTGGTCAGTAGCAGCTCCTGGCAGCCATTACACAGTTAGCAGCCCATTGGAATCCCCCAAGGAATCCAAGTCTTAACATAGGAAAATAAATATGTTTTCAACCCTAACCACTCCAGAAAACACTGCATATATGAATTGGGAGTAAATCCATGCATTGTTCCTTTACTGACTGTGCAGACAGCCTGAAATAAGGCCTGGAGAGATGAGGGTGACTAGACCACAGCAGACTACTAACTCAAAATCCTAATGCCATCACTCAAGTCTTAACATCAAATGAATCATAACTGTTTATCATTTTAGCAGCATCATTCCACTAATGTGCACACATTATGATCCTCAAACAAGTGTCAATCTTCTCTGTGTGAAGACTGCCAGAACCTCCCCCAAACCTGAAAAACATAACACATTGATTTTTGTGTCACTTAGAAGTCAAGTCACAGAGGTCTTGTTGCATAAACTGCTAATTAACACCAAACAAAAGACTAGTCTCTGCCCTAAGGAACTTGCAGTTTAATTATGACTGGAGTCAGCATGTAAACACCAACAGAAAATAAATGAACATAAGGGTTCACTTAAGATTTCTCCAGGGAAGCAGGTTTAAGACGGTCCCATCTTCTTTCATCTCAGCTGCTCCTTTGTAGGATTGAAGAAGTGTTCCCATTTAAAAAATCACCACCACTACTGTTAGGGCAGGACTGGGGGGGCTATCAGCTTGCATCTTTTCATGTTTCAGGTCTGAAGTGTGACCCTCAAGAGGGTTGGATCAGCAAACTTGATGGAATGGCAAACAGTATCCCACAGGCAGTTGGTGCTTCAGCCTGAGACTTGTTGGTGCAATGGAGTTGCTGCCTTTGGGATTGCAATAGGGCACAGCTGCCAAAGAACACAGCAACACAGCAGGGTCACAAGGGGCAATAAGCAGCAGGGTCAGAGTGCCAGCTCCAGGGAAGAGTTTCAGCACCATTATGGTGTCCTAGTGCAGTGAAATAGCAGCACTGAAAGCACTTAGTGCTTGCTTGAAGCACAACAGGTGAACATCAGGGTCTTTAACAAAGAGGTGGGAGCCAACATTGCTTTACTACACGAGGCCCAAGAGGAAGAAAATTGGGCCAGTCTAGAAGCCAAACCCTGGTCAGTTAAGTACTGACTGCATAATAGCCACCATCAGTACAATATCTTCTGATGGTAGAGTGAAATGGGCAGCAGCTGAAATTCAGTGTTGTTTCATCTTAAAGCAATGAATGTGCATTTGTTTGAATGCTTCAGAAGCAAGGAGCAAGTGAAGTCAAACAAAAGTATTTGCCATGTTTCGCAGCAGAACAGGACAAATGTCATCAATGTGATATATGGGACAGGATATCTACTTTTCTCTTTTATTGTCACATAGATAAAGGAGCAACACTGTCTTCTCATTATAACATGCCTGACTTAAGGGACAGTTGTTATCACAGTGACATTTTCTTGTACACTTTATACATACAGTAGCTGTTATAAAAAGTAGAAAGAACTCCTCTGTAAGTGTATTATCTATACACACCAACTGGGCTTAGCTGAATTCCCTATGTAATTGTTATGCTTTGTTCAGCTCATAAAAAAACCTCTACAGACCACTACGAATTTATGGCACCTGTCAGCTTTAAACTTGTTTGTAAAGGTTTGAAGACAGGAGTTGAATTCCCTGGATTAAAATTAATTTTAAATGCTTTAATGGGGTGAGCTCTCTTATTGAAGACTGATATGCCTGCAGGCTTTATAAAACACCAGCATTCTAGGATGCAGAGATATTTTCTGAGCCAGGTTGCTAAAGGATATCACACACCAGTGGCAATTACCATCCTCCCTTTTGCAGTCACATACAATGCCATAAAAAGGGCCCCAGACTTCCTTATTTAATTGCCTGGTTTCTTTTCATCTCAAGCACAGGGCAGAAGAAATGCATTTAGCTTACCCTTGTAAAATAGCACACATTTTCTTACTGTTATGCCTTTGAAATATCGCACATGACAGCGAATATTTAGAGAACTTCATGAATGGAAGACTTGTAAGCAGCCTTGTCCTGGGGGTATTTATTGGCACAAAGCTTCAGAGGCATCATGCTTCAGTGGTACTGAAGAGGTAACACAGGTTTGTGCTGGTGGATGTGAGTGCGTGCAGACTTTTTCCCTTTCAGAATGGTGACTCTTCTCTTAGTCTGATTACCTCAAGATCATGCAATTAATGTGAAAGTCAAACATTTGGACACTTTTTGTTAGACTATTTTGAAAGAAGAGAGATGATAATGCCACTTTGTAGCACTATTATCTTATTGCAACTTGACAGATGATACAGGTTTAGAAGTCCAGTGTGATCTTGGATGAATTACTTCATGGAATGAACAAATTGCATGGTTTTGCCTCAGTTCAGCTGTGTATTAGGAAGAGCAGAAATTATATCCTGCCATCCCCACTGAAAACAGTCAGAGAACATCTGATGAAGTTGCTAAGCTCGGGTGAAGTATTTGTTACTGTTATACATTTCAAAATTAATGTAAGATGTTCAAACTTTTCACTAGAAAGGGATAGATCTCCAGGAGTCCAAGCAACCAAGTGAAGACACTGCCCAGATGTCTAAATGATGTCTAAATGGCTGTATGATGACACATAGCCACTGATAATGGTCGCTCAACATCAGATGAAACAGGAATGATATAAGAGATATGGGGAGAAGATGAGGAAAGAAGAAATGGTCAGAGAAAGGAAATCAAATGGAGAACAAAGTGAAGAGGGTCTCTGTCCTGCTGCAATCTCTTCCAGTAAGAGCCAAAATGGAAGTGCAGGACAATACAGCTCCAGCTCAAGCAGCTGGCATCAGATTGCTGCAAAGCATTGGGCACTGCAGAGCCCTTTTACCTGGCTGGGACCTCTGTTCAGAGACAATAAACCTGAGGGCAGGATTGCCCTGCATCTCTTAAGCAGTGCCACCAGTGACCACCTTCCCTGCCAGTCAATCCCCAATGCAGGAGGCCAGTGGAACCATCACAAGCTGCCATCATCTGCCCACTCACCTCCTTCTCTCTACAGAATTGTAGCAGGGCCTGGAAATGCTTCTCTGAGGAACCACTTGTTTCCTCTGGGGTTTTTTTTGTTGGTTTTGGGTTTTTTTGTTTGGTGGTGGGTTTTTTTTTTTAATTTTGTTTTGGTTTTGGGGTTTTTTTTGTTTTGTTTTTTTTTGTCCCAGAGGTGGTAGCAGGCATTTTGACCTTCCCATTATGCCTAAGCTGTCAGCTTCTCCCAAGAAGTGTCTCCTGATCTGTATGTAGGCCTGCCCTTGTGCTAGTCAAAGAAATGTGGGTTCCTCTGATCTCCAGGCAGCAGAATGTCAGTGACAGCACCCACAAGAACAGAAGGAAAGACATTTTTTTAAGACACACATTTTCACACCTTAGACAATAAGAGTTTCTCTATTAAAAGTTATGAAACAGTGTTTAATATTTACCCATAATGAGATCTGGACTGAAAGACAGGTTAAAGATATCATTCTTTTTACCCATTTGGCTTATCAAAAAAAAAAACCAAAACACAAAAACAACAACAAAAACATCCAAAAAGAAAAAAAAATCCCACAAAACAACAACAACGACAAAAAAAATAAAAAAGGGAAAAGAAACAAAAACAAAAGGAATGGGGAGAGTACACAAACAACAGTAAAGATACAGGCTTTTAAAATATGTAATCACTCTGTTTTGCACAGAATGAATGAGTCAGAAGCTCAATGAGCTACAGAAAAGAATTTCAGGGGGAGCATGAAAACAGTCCTCCTCCATAGCTGGATAATTTCACTTATGCCTGGAAAAATAAAGCCTCCATATTCTAAGATTGAATATTTCCTTTTATATTCCTTCCTATAGAAATTCATATGTCAGTCCCCTAACAAACATTGGCACTAGACTACCAGTTGTTGTTGTGCTAAAAAGGATTCAGAGGAAAAAGTATTAAAAGAAAGGAAAAGACAACCAAAACTTTCACTGATTAGGTCACCACTCCCTCTCTGTTAGCTGCTGGGGGATATGGTGAAGAGCCCAGGCTGTGACTGCCACACTGCCAGAATTTACTGTCTTAGGGACCTGCTGGCTGAGCTACTTGGATAGTCAGTCCTTGACCCACATCCATCAAAATGAGCAGGTTAAAGCTGAAACAGGGTAAAAAGTGCTAGCACAAGCAAATCTTTGCAGGGGACAGTGGTGGGGATTGCCAAGCACTCCCACTTGAGGCATTGCTGCTGTCAGGAGAGAATAGTCTCTTGGAGCTGAAATCTGTAGGGACCTGGCAGTCTTTAAAGGTTTCTCTTACTGAACTTGTGCTGTGCTCAGCATGGTGGTACCTAACAAGCTCTACCCCAAGGGTGTGAGAGAAGAACACATGCAATTAATTCCTCTTGGTGATATTTGCATAAGAGAGTCGTTGCACAGAACATAAATGTATATTTGGGGGAATGCTCAGCCATGAAAATATGAGTGCAAGTAGTTAACCTAGTTGATGGAAACAGGAATGATAATTCTCAGTCCAATTTTAGTGTGGTTAACTAGGGACACAGCTCTAGCTAAAATATAAATACATGGAAATTTCTGTGTTTCACTGCACGTAATAAAAGAACTGATATCAAGAACAATCTTTTGAGGAATTAATTTTTGCAGTTGAAACAGCTGAGAAGTGTCACTCAGAGTCTAACTGTGCTTAGGGACATTCAGATGCTCAAGTCCAAGAAGAGCATTTGTAAGGGGGTGTAGGTCCTCAATCCTGAATTTTTATATGCCAAGCACAGCTTTACTTATATTGCTGTAGAAGGAATGGCCAAAAGGTATGTTGGGCAAACCTTGTAAGAATATGTAATATCTTTTATTAAACTAGCCAGCAAAAAACAACCAGCCTTTTAAGGAAGCTTTCTTCAGGCCTGAAACCAGTTTTTTTTATTGTCTTCAACAAATGTTATGTCAGGCTTGGATTGGTGTGGGATGTTGTTTCTGCTATAGGTAAGAATGAAAGACAACTGATTAAACCCTCATCAGTTTACAGAAAGAATCCTTATAGAGGAGATGTGATGTGCCTTGGGGCGAGCCTCATCTCATCTGTAGATGTTTCTCCCAAGGAAACAAGCACATACACTTATGTGTACATATATACATTTGAACATCATTATATGCTTGGTACCCTTGAGGGTGATTTTCATTTGCAGTTCACAGCAAAAGTGAAATATTACAAATCATATGACACAAAGCAAGTGTTAACTTATGAAATATGTCTGGTGACTCATTGACATGAAACACAAGGGGCTGTAGAACAGCCCATGAAGTCTTACTGATTCTAGCATATGATTCCCACTTTCCCCACCACTAAGACCCTACACCATAGATTTATGCAAATTCACTCTTTTATCCATATTAACTGGTCAGCCTCTTTATGATCAACTGGACAACTGTACTAGAAAGAGAAAGGAAATAAAATATATCCTGAAAAAAATTCAAATCCTCCCAGCCTCACATCAAAGACTCCCCCTTCCCAAAACACGTGAATATGAGGGATCTTCCAGTTCTGCAAGTCCAATACGCAGAACTCCTGTCAGAGGGACTAACATAAAACACCTTTTGTACTGGGACAGAACAGACTAAAATCCAGCTGAAAAACAGTAAGAGCTACTGATAGTGGAGGTGTGCTTAAAGGTAATGCATACACTAAATATCCTTCCTTCAGTGTGAAGCAGCAATTAAATATTCCTCTGGTCTCTGTTGGGCATTATCTCAGTGTTACAGCTGCCAAAGCAAGAGCCAAACCAAAGCTATGTGAACTGATATGCTTCCTAGGGGCTTGCTTGCAGAAACAGGATCTGGTACCACTGATCTGTTTTGCAGCTGGATGTGAGAGCATCAAAAAGTGAGTACCATCCCAGAAGGAAGAAAGAAATCCAAAAATTTTGTGTTTCCTTCGGCCAGTAATTTTTTTGGTAAATGATGTTTTTTGGGGTGACGTACTAATAAAAAGGACATGTCTGAATTCTTGAAAGTAGAAGGTGCCTCTTTTTAAATATTTCATGTTCAGGATAACAGAATTTTGAGTCTGTTCCCATTTTTTTTCTTTTGGTGTTAAATATTTAAAGACTGTACCAAAGAAATTCCCTAGAAATTCCCCCTCCACAACTCCTCTCCTCTACTTGTAAGATAAAACTATTCTGGGAGTTTCAACTATCAGCATTGGGTGCTTGAACCAAGAAGAAAAACTTAGTTTCCATGGCAAATAGAACCATCTCACAGGCAACTAAGATGCATTTGTTTAACCTGTTTTGCATTAGCAATTTTGCAGGGAGCGTGCAAGAGAGCCACCTTGGATATTTAAGCCCCTATAGGGCACAGGGCTATCATGGCAGCTTTTCTTTCATCAGGTTAACTTTGAGACAGGATCAGGGAGATGAAACTGTAAAGATTTTGCAATTTTTAATTTAAGAAATTGTGTGAGTATATGAAGAGCCACATGATGAACGAAGTAACCAGACATGAAAGAGTTTATGTTTACACAATATGTACAGTAATAAAAAGAGTCATATAAGGACAGTGATACCTCACTTCAACCTACTAGAAAACAGTGTATCCTGAATTACCTCTCCCTGTGCTTTCATGAATACTTTCTTTTTTATCAGCAGCATCTTTATCAGAATTACCAGCAGAGCTGTTGAAGAGTTTTCAACAAAACTCTTGTTGAAAAAAGGGAGGACATTTTGAATTGCAAATGGTATGGCACCTTGAGAACAGACATGTTTTCTGTCAGATTAGAAAAATTACATGGCCTATGCATGCTGAAGGAAATGCAGAATTTGCAGGCTGGAGGAATGTTTCTTTAATTATTTGAGGACTAACTCCAGAATTAGTCTGGTTTCATGCAGTGTAACTGAGATTAGAACAAGGTCAGAGGACTTCTTCACGCTACCTCGGCTGTTAAATAAGCATGAACATATTCCCTTTTTCATGCACTGACAATATCATGGACCAATCTGGAATTATTAAAAGGTTTCTCCAGCATTAAATATGACCAGTGGTATTGTTTGCATCTTTTCAAAAACCACCAAAAAAATCTTCTCATAGGAAGTACCTTAGTTTGTAAAAAGCTATTTCTCAAATAATATTGTGGTTGCAGACTTATATATCTCTTAACAACTTCCTATCCAGATGTATTCCAGCTGCTGTTTCATCAGAAAGCACCACCTCCAATGTATAATATTTTGTCCAATTATTATGACAACTGAGAATTATATTACATTGACATTAGGGTGCAAAATTATTTATTTGTTTGTTATATATAAGCCATGAAAATACACTTCAAAAAGTTATTGTAAGAATGTAAGTATTTTTAAGATCAATCATATGCTTTCGACATTAATTTTACACTGTAGTTTTTAAGATAAAAGATTTTATTTAAAATCTTAATTAACATAAGGATTTAGGAATAGAAAAAACTCTTCTTCAGAGGATTGAACAAGACAGTGTATGCTGTAACTGCCTCTAGGCCTGACTAAAGAAGAAGTATGAAATATTAAGTGAACAGAGCTTCTCAAATACTACAGACTGGATTTTTCAAATCCTACAAGATCTTCTAAGAACAATACTAAAATAATGGGAGGCCAGACTTCTGGTAAAACAGCCAGCAGATACCTAAACTTATCCTTCAATTAGTCCCATAGAATGACCCACAAAGGTTATACAGTATTTTTATATGTTTATTGTAATCTACTTCACAATGCTAGATGTAATTAGGCTTAGCAAGTATAGTAATACTACTTTTTGGTTTTATTTTTACTGGACTTTAGAAAATAATTTTCCAGCCTTCATAAAAAACTAAAATTCCTCTGTAACCCTCAACTGATCAGCATCCCACCGTTATGGAGAGTCAGTCAGTGTGTCAATTCTGTGATCATAGAAACACTCTTTGAGTGGCAAAATCACTGTAAATACTGTACAACTATGGCAAATGAATAAAAAGACTCCTCTATGGGTATGTTTCCCTGCAAAAGGTAAAAGAATCTTGTGACACAGAAGTAGAGAGATTCATACCTCATTGGATTGGGCTGAGAGCTATAACTTTCTAATCCTTTTAAAATGGACCAGTTCAAGTCTGAGACTCTCTGTTACCAGATCAGTGATTTTTCCCAACCCCCCGTTCCTGGCAAGTGCTTCATCCAGTCCTCAGCTCTGCTGTGAGATGAAAAAAAGAAAGTATTGCTCTTCCTCTTCATTACTTTCACAGAGAAGACACCAAGGGCTGGAAAGGAACCCAGGGAACCAAGACCCCAAGGTGCCATGAGACACTCAGCAAACAGCAGGTGTTCACTGAACTGGTTTTGCCTCTGCTGCCAGAGGATACATCCATCAGTCTCCATTGGGACTTGTCCTAGAGCTCATCTGGTTCAGTCTCAGGTTGTTTTCTTTGAAAACCCCTGCTTGGACACAGTAGCCCATGCAGGCCTTACCAGACTTTTTTGGGGAAGGCATGAGCCCATTTTGCCCAAGTCCAGCACAGAGCAAAGGCTTCCAAGGTCATGAAAGTCTCAACAACTTGGCACATTTTCTAAAAGGCAGAGCAAAATACTGGTTTTGTGCTGGTTTCAGCCTCTCACAGTCCTCCCAGATCCCATCTTGCTGCCCTTATGACATGGTAATTGCCATTTGCCAACGTAGCATTGATCCACAGATTGGTTTGTCATCCTGAGTCTGACAGAAAATATTTCAGAAAAAGGTGTACAAAAACCCAGAAGGAGCAGGTGCAGAATAATCTCTCTGTGAGGGTAATATCAACCTAACTTCCACTAACTGGTAGTTCTCTTATGCTCTTGCAAACCCTAAGTATATCCTGTACATTACTTATCCTGTCTAATTAACTATGAATGTTCCCATTATCTGTATCTAATCATATTTTAAATCCTGCTAAGCCCATTACTTCAATTATCTTTCAGCAAGCAGTCCTAATGGATAATTACACAGTGCATAAAGAAAATTTCCTTTAAGTCGTGGTTAAATGTGTTGTTTCCCAATTTCACCTGCCATACCTTTTCTCTTCTCTTATGAGACCCATGAAAGGATTTTCCCAATTTACGTTCCATTTAAATTTCCAGTATTTTGTCTCTGTCACTTGGTCTCCCTTACTTGTCTCCTTCCTTGCATGAACTATCTCGTGCTCCCATGATGCAGAGGTTTCTACATAATCTTCATAATTTTAGCTCATCTGCATGAAACCCCTGTTTAGGCTTTGTTTTTCTTGACTTTATTGTTCTTAGATGTGACTACCTTGATACTGCCAGCTGGCATAACCTTGTTCTCCTCCATCTTCTTGTCTATCTTATCACTGTTTGATTTTTACTACTGATGTTGCATGCTGAGGAAAGATTTTCATTACAGTTCAGATGGTGAAAAAAAAAATGTTTTTCCTGTATCTTGACAGAGACGTTTGTTTCCAGCAGTCCCTAGAAGCTCTGTTTAATCCAAAATAGATAACATTATTTGTCATACATAGCTACAATTACAAAAATACTGTGACAGGCTTTAACAAAAACACTTTGGGTCTCAGGACTGTGTGCTTATCTATTAAGGAGGGTTTGGAATTTTTCAATAAAACATTTTTATATTGAAATGTAACTTCTATTTCCACCCTTCTAGAGAAACATGCAGTGGTAATCTTTCTATCTGTATTAAGTTCACGTGAAATTGTGGCAAAAATAAGTGTGGTTTTGTGTGTATTCACATAAGAACAAGGGAGGGAGGGAGGGAGTTTGCCAGTGTTTTGTCTGTTCCCCAGGATGAAGAGTGCTGAGACTCAAAACTGTTCTGAGTGCTGAAATCCATGGATGTATACTTGGATTTCCTGTCTACTAGGACCTCCTGGCATTTCTATAAAAATATGAAAAGGATCCAAGCAGCTCAAACATCAAATTTTCATACAAAGTGAAATTCTCCTTTTTTTTGGTGTGTGTCAGTCCCATCCCTTGGAATCTACTGTTATCCTGAGACTTTCAGAAATAGACATTTTCTTTTCATAAATAAAAGATCTCATAAACATCTCCTATGATATTTTTGAAAGAAAGATATAGCATGTACTGCCATCATATTGACAGGTGCAGAAACTGATTTTAGCACTCTGTATCTTTTCTACTCTTTTTCTGATAGACCTCAGAACTTCTATCCCAAACCTAGTCACAGAACAGTGTTAGATCTCATTTGTGAATGTTAGCTATTATTTGTAAGAAGAACAAAAACTTCTCCTGGCAACCTTCTTGTTTCTCTATTAGAGATACATTTCAATGGACATTTTAATTTTTACATGCTTCAGGGACCAGAGTGACAAATCATTTTTTTTTTATTGCTTTTGCTTTGTGGCTGCCTGAATAAGAATTAAGGGAAAACTGGCAAGGTATGTGAGTTAATGGCCATTTGTTTAGAGGGCTCTACATGGAGAAACAGTACAGCTGGCAGCAGAGCTGACATGATTCAGTGAGTCTCTGCTGCCAAGCCAGAGCTCAGCACCAGAGATGGCAAAAGTGTGCCCCAGACATATGATACCTTTCAAATAGGAAGTACCCTGAGAGGAAGGGTGGGAGGAGGGCAAGCAGCTGCTGAGAGTCAAGAAATTATAGACCAACAAGCATATATAGCTCATGACACTAGTTGTCTGGAGGTGGTCAAATGTTGATGGAGGTGGGTTTATTACAACCTTAATTTGCTTTTGCTAACAGCCATGCCAAAGATATCTGCAACTGGAACACAAAGCAGTTTGAAGACGTAGTTGTACTGCTATGGAAACCTGAGGTGTCCCATGATATTTCAGACACCTAAGCAGTCCTTTACAAATACATTTACTGTGTGGGCTGTGTAGACTCTCTAATCCCCTGAACACCCCCAATCTGCATACTTAGTAATACTGAAGGAGTTTCCACAGTGCTTTTTGAAGTTGTACTTGATAAAGAACAAGGACAAAAGCTGGTATTTATGACCCTACAGGATGTAAGGCACCTCCCTCTTTCCAAGGGTTTTGTCCCATGATGCAAGGCCTCCATGAGCATGGGCTCAGCAGGTTTCACCTGGTGCATTCATATAGTGCATGTTTGGTATTGCAAACATGCACTATATGAATGCACCAGGTTTTTAACACCTAGTAACAACACTACTGTTCAGCTCTGACCTGTCAGGGCAGTTCTGTGTGCAAAGATGAATGCCATGTTCCCTCTATATCATGTTGGGATTCTGTTCCACAGCATTATTCTATAGCTCACAATAAACCCCTGCCCTCAATCACCCCAGATTTTGGCAAAGTGTGTCTTTATTGTCTCAACAGTGGTGACTGTTCTCTCATCCCTAGAAGCACACAAATGCAAGCTTAAGTTGAAATTTGTCTTTCTAGAGAGGAGCTAATGAAGAAAGATTTCATCTTCACTGATGATATGTTTGCGGATCTCACTCTTGAGAGTGCTAAAATGAAGACATGGGAAGATGAGCTTCTAGATGCTATATTATAAGCAGCACAAAACTTGGCTAACTGGACTTCAGAAGCTGAATCAGCCACGTTTTGGAGCTCTAAGCCCTCATGTAATTTGATAGGAACACACCATCCTCTGACTTCAGCCTTTTCAGGTGCAGCCCTACCTAATCCCCGTGTGAAGGGCAAGCCAGTATGTTGCAAGTGGACACAAATTGTGGATATCAACCAACTCCACACCAGCTGGGTGCACTCAGTATCCGCTTCTGCAGAGCTAGCAGGCCCTCTTTGCAGATCTTCTGTCTATGCTTCCTTTGGTTTTCCAGGCTCACAGGTAGGTATGGCTGAGTTTGCCAGAGCACAATCTGCAGTTCTCCCAATTCCTTATGCATGAACCCTTCTTGCCAGGGGTAAGCAAGTCACAGCTTTAATCCTTGATTAAATCTGGCAAACAGAGAAGAAAGCAATCTAAACTTAACTGGAATTTGCTGACTGCTGAAAATCATATACATATATTTATGCATATAATATTAAAATTCTAAAAATTCTTTTGATATAGAGCACTAAGAATTACTGAAATTCTCCTAGTGTGACTTTTGCTCTTTCTTTAAGTCTGGACCTCAGAGCTTAGAGACTGAATCCTTTCTGTTCATGCTCTGCAGCCACATCTGGAAGGTGTAATATTTGCTCAAGTATTTTCTGTATGCAGTCAGGGACTGCATGTTCTGGCTATCAATGAGCACTATTTTCCTATTGCTACAGTTTTAAATAAGGAAAATAGAACAGGTGCAACCCAGATTTTGAGAGCAAAAGCTGGGGATTGCTGACATTGTGACATTAACACATGGAAGTATCCCAATTTTCTTGCTGAAATGATCCATTGGAACCAAAAAAAAAAAAAAAACAAACCTTAAAACAAATGAAACTATTTATTTCCAAGGAGGATAATTAAAAAGAACAATAATGTAATGGCAAAGAAAAGATAGATGTAGGCATTGAATGGAAAAATGGTATGGAAAAAATCTACCATTACCCTCTCAGACATCCATGGTGTGGGAATCTTGGTTCAATTTTCTCCTTTGTCTGGAGATATTTGAACACTTTTTTCTCCATAGAGAAAAAATATTCATTCACTTATTCAGGAAGAACAAAATTCTGGATGTTTTAGGAGTTTCTGCATGGCTTCAGATAATAGGGGTCAGTGAATGTTTCAGGATCCCATATAGATAGGAATGCTTCAACTCTCAGCTAGACAGACACATCACTTATTTCAGAGCATTCACTCCTTGTGGAACTTGAGGTCTGAGTGCAAATCTGCTTAAATAGACAATAGAGCTAGAGGTCTTACTGCTAGATAAGGAGTCAAAACCAATCAAATGCTATTTCTTTTCTTTATTGTAAATATGTGAATAATTAAAAATATCAGAACTCTCTTTTTGTGCTCAGATAAAGTTTCTTCATTTTTTAAAAATTTATTTTAATTTTGAACTGTAGGTCTACTTGTGTGGGAGATGGAGGAATCTTTCCATATGAATTTTTTCTGTCAGTTATTCAGAAATGAAGACAGAATGAGCTCTTATGCCAAAGTGGATGTTGGCTAGTTGTGCAATCAAATACAAGTGATTTCTGGGAACACCAAACTTCTACCATTTCAAAGCAGCTACTAGGCTTCTCCTGGAATAAAACAAAGTACTACTATTCACCTGTAATTCACACGCACTATACTTTTGTTTACAGAAGGAAAAGCTATATGTCCTTTATAACATCATAAATGACCCAATAAAGGGTAATGACTATAGCAGGGCTGCCAGAAAGTCCCAAGGAAGTGAAATGTCACAGTTGATAGGTTCTGGATGATATTACTAGGCCTGTGTGCTAGTTGATGCCTGCAGCCTGGGCTCTTTTACTCATTCATTGACTAAACAGAGCGTGAGTCATTGACCTTTATATTTGCACACACACACGTACGTACACACACACATACACACATACATGTGCATATACCCACCCTGAACAGCCTGGCTTCTAAAAACTTTTAAGCTGTAAACATTAATAATTTATTTGTTCTGGCAGCTACAGGCACTGTTTCCTTCTAAGTATTTCATAACATCTCCTAAAAACCTTCTCCTGGCCTTTCTCATCAATGGGAATTGTTCTGCGGGCACACCCACACACGCACACGCTCATACGCAAACACACACAGAGTAAACTGAAAATAGCAAATATGCCATTCAATAAGGCTGTCATGGAAATAAAATTCCAGGGCACTGGGCAAGTATAACAAAACAACAAAAGGTTGTGCTTTTACATCAGCTGCCTTGTCCTAGCTCTCTTTGCTTGATACAAAAACAAACTTGCAGAAAAAGAATAAGCCAAAGAAGGTGAAATAGCTTGCGAAATATTTGTCAATGCAACTCTTTCATTAGAGAAAATAGTTAAAATAATTATTTTCAAATGTGGAAATACTTTTCTTGGGGAAAAAAAAAAAAAGAAAAGAGTAGGCACGTCACCAGCTTTGATGTATTTCAGCTGAGAACTTAGATCAAACATTAAACCTTCAAGTGTCTTGTTTCACCTAAGGTGGTAATACATATTCAGCATGGATTAGGAACCACAGATTAAAAGGTATTTGTATGCTTAACTCTTGTATAGTCAGGAGTTCATATACTTCTGAAAAATATGTAATATTGAAATGAAACGTCTAATAATAACTAAAACCACCCTGACATGCATCTCTCTGCCAGTTTTAGCATAATTTCTGAAATCTCTCCAGGGTAATTAGTTGTCCTGTCAATAGGAGCTGGATAGTGTATTTGAATGAACAAGTGTCATAAAATACCCACTTCATGCACAAGAGATCCAAAGAGAAGAGGACCATAAGGGCTACTCCCAGGAGGAAGGAGGGTGTTTTGACCAAGGGTCTCATTGCTTCATCATGAGAAGAGAAATAGGCATGAAAGGTCAGAGTTGGGTTCTGCAGCCTCCTTGCCTAACACCAGGCTGGCATTGCCCTCTGGCCTCAGCTTCTGCACAAACTCAAGCATTTAGTGTTGCTCTTACATGGGCATCCTGTCAAAACTGCCTAAGAGCCATGTGCAGTTGGCCAAGCTGGGGGAGAGAGAGAGGGACAGAAAAGAATGTTTCCTTCAGTAGGCGGCTCATCCTGTCTTCATTTAGTGTTCAGAGGGACTCCTGTCATCATGCTGTGGATAGCCTACATGAAAAATTCCTGGTATTTTATTAGCTTGAAATCCTCTTTCTTTTTTTAACTGGTTAATGTGGCTTTTTAAAAAAGACGGTTTCACAAAGGCTGCACTGTCTATTGGTCTTTGTTAATAATGTTGTAGGTTTATACTTGAGCATTAATAATTGCTATTGTTTATTTTTTATTTGCAAAATAGAGAGGACAACTCCTTCGTGTCTCACAGGGGTGCAGTGGCACCTAATGAATCCTTGTGTTGCATTTTCAGCTGCAGGTTAAATGCTGTGCATACTGTACCAGCATAGCAGTTTCAAACACTTTTCTGGAATTCTGAAGGTTCTTACGAACCATTGTTCTAAAAGCACCCTCAGGCTGTGACAGTGAATGAGCAGACACAGGAGGTATAGACGCAGATGGAAGAAAATTATCAGCTTTTCTCTTTTTGCCAAAAAACAATGCTTCTTTTATTTTCCTCTTTCACAAATCCAGATGCTATTGCTTCTGATTTTCTTTAATGTGTCTCAATGGATATCACCGTTGCAGGTTCCAGTTTCTCCTACCAGGTATTTTCTCTGGCTACCATTCTAACAGCTGATAGATGGATGGAAGGAAACCTAATTTCTTACCCTGTCTAACATCTAGTCTGTGCATCACCATGGATTCACACCATACACCTACTCTCTTTTTCACTTTGTTATGTTAGGTAACTAGTTGAGTCTACTCTAAGCATTAGCTCAAGGGACCAGAAAGAACAGTGATTATTTCTCAATAGGATTGAGGAATTTGGCAGACATCAAGAACATCTGTAGTTATGCTTCTGTCCCCTGCTTGGTGCTCAAATTTATGCTGCCTGTGATTGCCTGGAGGAACAGGAAAGCCTCCATGGCACACGCCCAGCTTATATCTGGTCAGATAAGTTTATGTGCTTTTACCATTTTGGCCTCAGCAAGAAACATGAAGACTGATGGGCAATTTTTGTAACTGCATGTTTCCATTAGCCAGCGAGTAGAATTCCTGCTGTTACAAATACGACAGGGGAAAGCAGTGCGCTGTCAAAATGAATTAAACACAGCTCTGGTTTAATTAGCAAAGTGGACTGCACTGCTACTATCCAAGACTTTCAACTGAATATGCACTTTAAGTTGCACTAAAATAGAAGAAAGCCCCTTACTAGAGCAAATGAATATGCAGCCAGCCCCCAGCTGGAAAGAGCAGAAGCACAGCACCCCTGCCAGACTGCTCAGAGATCATATTTTACTCATCCTCCCTTCCAGCCCACAAGAAGTGCAACAAAGATGCCTTGAGGAGGGAACTTGCTGCTAGTGGGCATGTTTAGTCCTAAAGCCTTGACAGAGGCACAGAGGCTCCATCAGGAGTCCCTTTGGCAAGGAGCCCCTCAGAGGATGCATAGACATTAGTAGTAGAAGGGACATTTTTGTGGTGTTCTTGTGAGCCATTGAAGGCTTCCTGAAGATAAGGAAAGCCTCGTATCTCTCTCAAGGAAGGTACCAAGGCTGTCACCATGACAATGTGAAGAAAGAGAGAAAGTCAAAAGATATGGACTTTGGTTGGCTCCCAGAGTGACGTGTCTCCTTTCCACCTATTGAGAGTTTTGTTTCTTTTTCATGACCAGTGGACAGTGTGTTTGTTAAGTAAATGTAAATATCCTGTAAAACTATAAAGGCAACATGTTGCTTTAATAAACAGCCTTCTGATCTGAGTCTTGGTGCTTGCTCCGTGTCACTCTCTATAGTGACAATTAGTGGCACAGGGATTGGGAAAAGGTCTAGCCTTGGCATGGAAAAAAATATTATTAAAGATCATATAAGTAGCTGTGTACCCCCATATTTGTCTACATAATGCCACAGCTGTACCTTGGAAATACAACTTTGCCCACCACTGAATTCTGCCTTGTACCCTACTAGAGCTTTCAATTTTGTCCTTCATTAGGAATAAAATAGTGTCAGAGTCTGGGTTTCAAATTTTTATATTGGATATCCTATAATACTTGAATGGAGTGAACGGAAGTTTTAGTTGAATATGTTCTCCAATAATTCACTCTGATGTGCTCAGATTTTACAACATGGACAGTATTTTATACTGCACTCTAGCAGACAGTACATGATTCAAGGATAGTAAGCATGCTTTGTTTTCCTTTTGCATCCATGAACTTACATTGTTATCATTCAAAAAACTGAATAGCAAAATGTATAAAATACATTAAAAGCACCAAAAAATTTACTATTCATTGATAGAATGATAGGGAGCTGAGCCATACAAGCAAAAGTGTCTGATGAAATGAAACTTTGGTCATGTGAGCAATTCAGATTAAAATAAAATCAGCCTTTCCTTCCTTAGTTCAGCACTTCATGGAGAGCAATTAATGAGGCACAGTGTGCAAACATTCCTGACTATCACTCATCACCTGGCTAATCTGCCTGCCAACCTGCACAGCCATACCTTTCCACTAGATATTTCCTCTCTCTTCCTACCTTCCCTCTCTGCTCTGACTAGTTCCCTTGTTTAAGGGAGTGGATATCATGGAAGGAGGAAAATAAATTAATAAGATAAGGAAATGAAGGAATAGTTTCCTTAACAGGGCAGATGTATTAATTTACATAAACAATCACGGTATGATCAATGACTTTTCACAGTTGACTTTTTGACACTATCACCACAAAGGTTAATCCTAATGACTTCCTGTGTTCTATTCCAGAATTTCCTTATTCACCTTAGAACTCATTTTAGAGATCTACACAAGGACAGAAAACTTTTTGTATTTCTGCTGGATCAGGAAAGAATACCATCAACAGCATTAGAAACAATCTCAATGGACATTGGACATGGCTTTTCCTGAAGTATAAGACATTGGCTGCTGCCTCTTAAAAAATGATTCATTTTAGTCTGACAACTTTTTTAAATCTCTGATTTCTCTGTAGTATAGTATCTTCACCACTTGTTTTCCTCACCTTATCCCCAGCCAGGTTTTCTGAGAGAATAAATGGGAAATGGTTAATATTCAACTATAAATTCAGAAATAGTCTCACACTTGAAGGACATTGTGTATGATAAGGGGTATGAAAAGAATCAGAGGAGGTTCAGCTGCACAAATGGTTATGTCAGTAAACTCCCACACCTCAGAGAAGCATCTGTTTGTGCAGAATATCCCTTTATAGACATGCTTACTTCCATTCCATAGACATCTGATAACATCCTACATTTCAGCATAGGAAATAGGTGACTGTTGCAAACAATAGGAGAAAGAGAAGGATGATGAGCAGATTATTTCCAAGCACATGACTTAATGCAGATAAACTATAGGAATACAAATCAAGCAGAGCTCAATTTTTTATTCACTAATTAATAACAGGAATACCCACTGCCATTGGAAGCTAGTGGCCTCCCCCAGAGTTGTGGTACAACATGGTAGGATGGGTGCTCAGGGAAGAGCAGGTAGCAGGCAGCTTCTTGAGCTGTAGTGGGAATGTGCTGCTTAACCTGTTCAAGAAGAAACAAGGGAGAAGTTAAAAACAAGGGCACCAAAGATGACTTACCAGCGCAGCAGGGCACTGATAGCACAAGGACTTTATAACTGGATTTGCTTTGATTTATCTCTCCTATGGCTCTAGCAATCAACCAGCAGCGCCTGCATGCCAGAAATGACTTCTTTGTGTCCTAGGTGGAGTGCTTGAGCCTCATTTGCCTCAGTGCACATGTGGCTGGACTTTGCCAGCAGCTTCCTGCAAGGCTGTGGGACTCTTCACCCCAGGCACTACTGCTAACAGGGGAAAGAGAAGGCAGAATGCAATACTATTTCTCATCTGCCCTGCTGAACTCTGAACTGGCATTTTCTCTTCCTTGTTTTGCAGAATATCACTCAGGCCTGGATAATACCTCCTTACTCTATCCAAATATCTGACTATCTGGTTTCCTGTCACCCTTTTGTTAGCCTGAAGATCCTTCTCACCTACATATAAATGGGATTTGATGATCAGTTAAGGATTAAACAAGTCTGACTGTAAATATATTTGTCAGGCAAGGCATTTCAGGATATTTTGGTGCCTCAAAGTCTGCAAAATCTCAGCAATTATTCATCTTGAAATATTGGAGTAGCTTGCTTCCAAAGTAATGTATCAGAAGAGCAAAATCAAACAAAAATCTCCTATAGATCATCACACAATAAGTGTAAAAAGATATATTAAGCTTGAATATTTGTGCTTAATGGTTGAAGTAGATAAAACTCTTAACTTTGAGTTAATCCCTCAGGTGTGAAGAAAAAGTTTGATGTGATCATGCAGCTGAACCTCAGGCAAACATCTTGTGATGATTCTTTGATGCTAATCCAACTGGAAGATATGAAGTAGTAAAGAGGAAATGCCAGACACCACATTGGAAAGTTTTCATTTCATGTTATATTAATTATAATTCTAAGTCAAAGGTTTGTTTTTGAAATGCATGTCCTAAACAGTGGTAGCAGAGTTGATTTAAACTGGAGCCCTTTCTTACACTTTGGTGAAATAAAAAAATCTGGTCCATTCTTTTCTACTTTGTTCAGTTCCAAAAGCATCATTGAAAGTGAGACATTTAAAAAAGCACAGAGGTCCAGTGGGATAACTTTACTGTCTCCAATTACTCAGATTACTTCTGTTCAATCTTTTCCATACTACAGGACTTTTGGGAGACATCTTCTTGGATTGTTTACTGCCAAATAACTATTAAAAAAGACCCTCTACATATAAATAAGAAGGAAGCTTTGCCATCAAACTTGGCCTTTTTGGACCCAGTAGAATTCATCCAGCTTCAGTGCAGCATCGTGTGTTCAGGGGAGGCAGCCTATCACTCATGTCCTTGTTACTGACCTACGGGCGCTTCCAACTTCCCAGGTCCAGATACCAACTTTTATACTGGTGTGGGTCAGATGCTAAAAAGAATCCCTATACTCAAATTCCTCAGAATAGAAAGTTAACATAGAAAATAGATCAGGGATCCTGTATGTATTGCATCAATCTACAGTGTTATATCTCAGCTATAAGTGCAGAACACCGATGTAAAAATCTTAGCTTGTCTCCCCTTATCCTCCAAAGAGTGAGGAAAGAATTCTACATGGACACTGAGGCTTGAAACAGTTGTGCAGTTTTGAAGAGACCTCCCTGTTTGCCTCAGTTCCAGCATCTTGGTTCTGTGTGATTTTGGTGCACACAAGTTAAATTCCCCTTGGAGAAAACGCAAATGAAATTATCATTTCAAAAGTGTTCCAATGCTCCATGGAGACAGTGGGTTTTGAGCCAGGGTGTGGGCCACACTGCCACTAGGTGTTATATAAAATATCTGTGAAGGGGCTCTTGACTTCCACAGATCCCATAAAGCATCTCTTCCGACATTCAAATGAACAAGTGTCATCTCTGTCTTTCTATTTATCAAAAACTTGATATGCTTCAGCTATTTTTGCAAAGATATTTCATCTTCTACAGAGACATCCCTGGGTCTGCTACCTTTCCTTTTGGCTACCAGTCCAACTCTGCCACAGTTTCCTTTTCCAGCTTGCAATCTTTGTTTGTGTGTCAAAGTATCACACAACAGACACCTGCCCATTCTCCCACAAGATTTACAGACACTTGATGGAATGACATATTTCATCAAACTGTGAGATGAAGAGGGGGAAACTTTTTGGATAGTTGAATAACATGGTGGCAGTATCAGCAGGTTGCTAGCAGTGTTACTTGAAATTCGAGAAGAGATAGTTTTTTGAAGAAAACAATCACACTGTCAGGACAGGGGAAGGTCTGTGTCCATCGCAGACAGCTTTAAAAGTTCTGTGACTGGGAGTCCGCTACAAAGTTGGCTGCTTGTTTGGACCTCCATAGCCCTGTGTCCCAGTGCCATCAGGCCAGTACTGACCTCCAGAGCCCACACCTAAACCTTGCAGGAGGCATGCAAGCATGTGAGGACATTCAGAGGAGCTTCAGCTTTGGCCACTCCCACCATAAATTGCAATAGTCACCTTCTGTCCAGGTTAATTGGAGCATGGGTACAGTCTCATACTCACATCTCCATGCTGGAAAGAGAAGGGGTGAATCTCTAGCAACTGTATTACAGGTGTCTATTTGTAGCTGTGGTTTGGTGATCTGACCACTTTGGGAAGTATTCTTCGAGGTCTGAAATCTGCCAGAGTGTTTTTTTCATGCAGCAATTGTCTCTACAGCCAAAACTTTTCATCCAATGCCACTCAGCAGGAGCATCTAGCTCAGTCCAGACAGCCAGGAAAGCTGTGACTAGAGCACTCTATGGTGATTCATCCTTAGCTCACTGTAAACTGACACTCTTGCATGGTCCCTTTCTGCAGGCACTGGATTATCACCTGAAGATGTAGATATGGTGCCATTCACAATAACACCACTGCTCCCACTTCTGCCCTCAGACATGAGACTGAAAAGCACATGCTGAAAAGCTTCCCTGTATTTACAACACAAATATTTCACTGGGGTAGCAGCTGGCTACCACTCCTCTTCATCTTTCCCCCACATTCCCTTAAAAGGGCCAGGATCTCAGGAGCAGGAGAAGTGACAACAACAGCATCTCTTCACCTTTCTTCAGAGCCTTCAAGCTCAGGTTTCTGGGAAGAGAACAAGGAGGAGAAAGGGACTTAGAGAGGAACCTATACCCAGCAGTGTCAGGTAGACAGCCTGGTGGAGAGAGAAAAAGCTCTGGACGGCGCAGTGACCACTTGCCTCTTTCCCACAGACAGTCACAGGCACTGTGTTGCCATTTTTGTTTGGCCATGTTTACCAGTTTTAACCAACATTGTCCCCACTGAGCTGTGTTACAGCTGACAAGTGGCAGGGACGGGATTTTTTTCCCCACTCCCTGCATCTCTTCCTGGTCTTTCTTTCTGCATCCTTGCTCCTAAGTAGTTCTTTCTTGGCCATGTGGATTTTCCCACCAATTTCCCTACCACACTGATTTCCTTAGAAGTGACGAGGCCTTTCAGCCCAGAAAATGGTCACCTATACGAACCCATTTCTTCTTAGATACAGGTATTTCAACTTGAGCTAAAGCTCAGAGTCATCCTAGCATGTGCCATCTTTTTTTTTCATAGGATAAGAGCAAGATGCCTGAGAAGGGTCTGTGGGTTGTAGGTATTGATGGCCCGTCCTAGCATGGGAAGGGTATAGTGGTTCCTCAAATAACTGTGTCATTGTGGAAAGTTTGGCCCCTGAGTGTTCATGACTAAGAGAGCCAGCACAAAAAGCTGGGACTCCAGCTTTAAGTCACTCTGGGGCAAGGAACTGGAGCAATTTGTGAGGCTGGAAGGGCTCAGTCTCTGTGAATCAAGCATTTGAGTCAATAGCCAAGGCATGGAAAAGATGGGAGATTTTTTTCCTAAAATTTGAAAAGAATGTAGGAGAAGTGAGACAGAGTTTTGTCTGACATGGGAGGAGAATCTTCCTGCTGTGGTGTCCTTTCCCACTGCTTAGGACCAGCTAGATCTACTGCTGCAGCATTTATTGATTGTACCATCCCCAGGCAGTTTCAACTAACAGAACCTTCAACAAGCTTCTCTCCCACCACTGTGTTGCTGCCAGCTCCCTGCAGTGCCACATGCAAGCAAACCACCCTCAAGGCTCTCTTCTCCTGTCAGATCTTTGTTAAGCATCAAAAAACACACCCACACACCATCCTTTTCAGCTGAATCCCATGTATATTCTGGCTGCTACGTCCCCCAGAGCAGCTACTCCAGGAAAGACCTGTGAGGGCAGGAGACTCATCTCAGGAGAGTGAGGGTGGTTTCCTGAGACTTACTGAGTCAAAGCACATACTGATACACAGAAAAAGTCACAGGAGACAGAAAGCTAGAGAAGATTTAACTAGAGTAACCATCTTTGCTGAAAACGAATAGTGTATTGAGGGGCACTGCTGAGAAATTTAAGCTCAACACTAGGGCTACAAAATCCACTGCAGCATCTTCCAGAGGTAGAGTGAGGACTAAGCAGAGCTAAAAGACACATGGAGATTTTTTTTTCTTTTTTAAACTTTATTATTTCCACTGTGAAGTTTAATTTCTGGAAAAGATGCAGACATGTAAGCATCTGGTTTCAGATGTTCTTGCATCCATGAAGGAACAAACATCCCTTGCATACATGTCACATAGGTGTTTCCTATGCAGGGTGCAACAGATTTTGCACAGTTTTTCTGCAGAAACCATTCCTCAACATTTCAACCCAAAATCTGTTCTCCCACAATCCTACAGGACACAGCAGGCGCCCATAATTTGGAGGGCACTGTCATCAAGGCTGCCTTGTGTGGCCCTCCACCTTGCAGTGTGCTGCTGAAATGCACGACTTGCACGCAGAGTAGGAAGCTTGCCGCAGTAAGGGAGCATTCCCATGTCTGACAGTGTAGTCCTTATCACAGGACTACACTGTCCTGTGTGCTGTGTCCTGTCATGATCCAGTCACACATGTATGAGCAGCACTGCTGCCTGGCCTGAGTGTCCTGAATGATCCTTGTTCAGCTTGAAAAGATGGTTCCTGCACCCCATCAACTGCATGGCCAGAGCTGCAGAAGGCATGAGTATCCTCATTCCTTCTGGCAAATTCTGTCAAGGCATCTTGGTCTGCTTTTGGCCTGAAGGAGTGGTGGCAGGCCTTGCAGTTTAGGGGATAACAGCTTCCATGCACTGGGAAGCAGGGGGAAGAAGAAAGGCCCTGTCCCTCTCTCCCACAACACAAACAGTAATGCAGCCCTTGAATGGAAAAGGTCTCAGTGATTTTCCTTATGTCAGTTATTTGCTCTGGATGTAGGAAGCAGCTGGAGAATGGCCTTGGAGAGCTTCACTGCACCCTGCCTGTGGTGGACTTGTCCATCCCATGTTTATTAGTCACAGACCAGGTTTTGAAGTTTGTAAAGTTCCTTAGGGTTACAGTTGCTTTTCTGAATACAGACATCAGCTTGCAAAATTACATGTCAGGATGGCAAGACCCTGAAGCCAGCTCACAGGAGAGATTCTTGGTGGTGTCCAACTGCAGTGGAAAATACCATATCTGGTACTGATCATCCCTATGGTGATGCAGTCCCAGGAGTCTCCATTCAGCATCAATCAAGCCTGGACAAAGTCATCAGACAGAAATCTGGTCATGCTAGTGTCAGTTTCTGGTTGCTGTCCTGCTGAGGCACCTGCTGAAGTCACGGGATTCACTCCGCGGCTGCAGCACAGAGCAGCAAATGCTGTGCAGGCTATGAGGAGGGAAGAGAACAGAGATGTAGGTGGTGTCTTGCACAGCATGAGCAGGAACAGAGGTGGTATTTTCATGTGTTTGATGTTAGATAGATAATACTAGGAGGAAACTGCTGTGAGTAGTGGCATTTATATGCATGAGGCAGGCAGACAGAGTGGCACTTCCTAAAGGAACCCAAGATCCAGGAAGAAAAGGTCTGAAGCACAGATTTCCTTTGGAAAACTTTGAATCACACATGCAGCGGAGGCATTCAACTGAAAGAAGTCATTTCTGCAGTGATATGACTCCAAAGTGCCTGTGAAGGATATAACACAAGACATCAATGACTACTTTTGCCTACCAATCCAGTTGTATTACTATTAATTTACTAATGTAGCCACAACATGACTCTATTCCATTAGTATCAGGGAGGATTTAGTTAGGCTTTCAGGTATATTTGTATGAGGTAAATTAGGCTAGCAGTAAGTTATATTGGGAGAGTAGAAAGTTTATAATCTTGCAGTAAGAACCTGTAGCAGCTTTCCTGTGTGGCAGCGAAACATTGCTGGCTGGAGTTGAACAGGCAAACAGAAACAGGCGAAAAGGAACAAAAGCTGTGACTGACTGTATTATCATGAGACTGAATTGTACAGCTCAGGCAGACTCCTTCAGGACCACAGTGCAATGTACAGCTGAGAAAATCCCAAAGCCTGATGGAGGTACTTAGGGAAGCGAGTATTTCCAGCATTCTTTGGCTGCCTAGGAAGACCAGTGCAGGTCATAGACAGCATAATGAGAAGGAGGTCCAGAAAGCCTCTGGAAAATGCTTGTGTGCTCTGAAGTTGAGGTGATGCATGAGTGCCACAGTGTCACTGCAACTCTGTTCCCTCTGCTAGCTCACAGTGTTGATGGACCAGGAAGGGGAGAGCAAAGCAGAAGCAGACAGCTCTGTTGTGTGTCTGTAATAACCAGGATGCCTTAGTAGCTGGCAGAAGCACAGTTTCAGGAGTGGAGTTTGATTAGTGATTTGTGAAAGCAATTGTATGATATAGTTTATTTTTAGCGTCTCCTACCAGTGGGACAATCTTCCACCAATTCTAAGAGGTTTTAGTGGAAAATCAGCGTAACTGTGTGTATTGCAAAGAAAAACAAAGAGTAAACATCCTCATATCCATGTTTATTAGCTACCTTTTTCAAAATGTGATAAGAAATTAAGTGTATATAAATTATGAATATCTTTGCTGAGTATATTTTTAAAGCAAACCACTCTCCATTTTAATTTATCTTTATTTTCTGAGGGTTGACAGAACGAAAGGTATCCATACTAGGGTAGATTTTCCTAACCTAGCAAGACCAGCTATAAGACTGTTGCCTTGCTTTGTTGATTTTGAATACAGTGTTTAGTCTTCTCTTAGCCATGGTGTTTTAGATCATAGGACCTCTACCTGGCTTGTTTCAATGCAATTTCTTTCAAGCAGCACCTTAGCTATCTTCACTAACGAATACACTTGGCATCTATCTGGGTTCATTGAGTCAGATACAGAGAAAGATCATTATATCATCTAATTCAATATTTGTATCTATATGTGTATATGACAGAGTTACTGCTTGACAAGAAACCTTCGAGTTATATTTTATTCTGTTTCTTTTTTTTTTTTTTTTTTTTTTTTGCCGGTCCATGCTCTGCCGAACCAGCTCTGTTAACATGCTCATCATTAACATCTTCGCAGTTTAAGCCTTTGGGTGTAATCTTGCAAAATCTTCCTACATACTTCTTACTCAGAGCTATCTTAATTTAAAAAATGAGAATATTTTCATTGACAGATTGGTCCAAAGATTTTAAATTACTTCTTTAAGATGGTTTCCTCTTAATTACAGAGCAAAGAGCTCCATCTAGCTGTTTTGGTCTCAAAGATGGAGGCTGACATGAATTTATGCCAGAAGAACATAGAAATATTAATAGAAAGAACATGCCCAGTTCTGGCATCTCATAACTCTGTTTTTGAAAAAAATTCACCTCTCTCCAGACACTTTATCAGCATTGTATTAATAGTAAAATAATACCAAGAGTAATAAACAAAGGTACTTTCAGAAGATATTTGGAGGCAAGGGGAATCTTTCCAACCACAAATGCACATAATTTGCTTTCATTTTAAGACATATTTATCCCCAGAAGAAAACGTACAATAAATTGAAGCAAAACAGTCCACAGCTCAGTTTGTTTGCTGTCTTTTGTTGCATCACTTACTCTGCACTAATAAACATCAACTGTATTCAACTGCATGGTGAATAGTTTTCAAATGATTCAGCAGAAGTTATTAATTATTCATTATTATTTCTATTGCAGCAGTGCCTGAAGATCCCATTGGGGAATTGAAACAAACCAATGAGGGCAGAGCTGGACTGTTTGTGCAGAGCCATGGCTGGAACTCATGCTCACAAGCCCAGCCTAACTTTAAACTCGCAGGAGCAATGATACTGTGTGGCTATGGCAGCACAGCTCTCAGCCTGGGTTGTGCAAACCATGGGAGAAGCTGAACAAATAACTGGAAGTGCAGCCTGCACTGAACCCCGGCTGTCTCAGCTGTCTGTGGGCCGTGTCCCAGGCAGCTCCTTCAAAGCATGCCCAGATACATCCCCACTGGCAGCTGAGACTACAGCTGCTCTGAGAGATGATCACGTTCACTGATAACTGCTGAAGTGACTAAAGGTGCCATGGGTCTCCTCTGTTCTGTACCTGCTTTTTTTTCTGCTGGTGGTCACCAACAGTGCCGCAGAAGAAACTCTGCAGAAAACCTCAGGCTTTGCACTTTGGCATCCTAATGTCAATTCCCTGCCATCAGCTGCTTAAGTGTAAACTGGAGCAGCCAGCCTGTGCTGGGCCCATGATCTCCTCTGCTCATTCTCTTTGGGGAAAGAACTTTGTGCAGGCTCCTAAGGATGATAGCAACCAAAACTAACCCTGTAGCCTACCCCTGAGCTCCTCTGACAGAGACTTTCAATAAAAGGGGAATGAAGGAGTAAAAAAGGAAAGAAGAGTGGCCTTTACCAAAAACAACTTTTGAAGGCAAAGCATATATTGTAGTCAACACAGAATGTTATTCTCAGAACATGTAAGAAAACATTTATGTAAATATTTTTAAAACATCATCGAATAAACACTACTTTGAGCACCATCTGGGCTGACAGAAGCAATCCATCCCTACACCTTGCCAATAGCTGTTGATCAACTTCAAAGAAAATAAATGTGCAGCTATCATTGTCAAAGCTTTCCAGAGCATTAAGCATGGCAGTCACTTTTTTCCTCAGATATTTATACACATGCATACACACACACACACCATTGCCATCAATGCAGCTGTTGTAGATAGTGAAAAAACAGAATACTTGTGAATGCAAATGTTGCAGCATTGAGACATAAGAAAATACAGGCAGTACCAGGGGAAGCTACACTCAAAGGAGGTGATTCTGCCCCTCTACTCCACTTTCGTGAGACACTACCTGAAGTACAGCATGCAGCTCTGCAGTCCCCAGCACAGGAAGGGCATTGGCCTGAGGGAATGACTCCGGGGGAGGCCCACCAAGATGATTAGATAGATGGAGTGTCTCTGCTATAAACAAAGATTAACACAATTGGGCTTTTTCACTCTGGAAAAGAGAAGACTCTGGGATGACCTTATAGCAGCCTTTCAGCACCTAAAGAAGGTCTACAGGAAAACTGAAAGAGGGACTGTCTACAGACATGTAGTGACAGGACAAGGAGGAATGGCTTCAAACTGAAAGAGTGGATAGTTAGATCAGATATTAGGTAGAAAAATCTTTACTCTGAGGGTGAGACATAATAACAGGTTACCCAGAGAAGTTGTGAATGCCCCATGCCTAAAAGTGTTCAGGACCAGGCTGAATGGGTCTCTGAGCAACCTGGGCTGGAAGTAGATGATCTTAAAGGTTCCTTCCTACCCAAATAATTTTACCATTTTATGAAGTTCTCCATAGCAGAAAGGCAGAGATGGCAAGGATTAATCATCTGCTAAAAAGAAATGCTTTTATAGAAGAGAGTTTTCAACACAGTAAGTTTAATTATAGATTTGTGAAGAAGCTGAAGGACACAGCTGGAAAATGGTGAGTGATTGAGAGGCAATGTCTGTCTTCTGCAACACAAAGCTAGCCAACAGAACTCAGCCACACGAACTTTATGGGAGGACTGAGATTGTTCTAGTGACTTGGTTAATTTGCCTCTGAAAAAATACCAGTAAGCTGATCAAATCTCCAGCTGGTGCTCAATAAATTCTAAGTGTATTACAGAAAATTCAGAAAATGCAGCCACTCTCTTTTTTAAAAAAAAAAAAAAATGTATATTAAACTTTGCTCCTCAAGTAGATTTCCAACAACCTTATACTCCCTTTAGTATATAAACAATCTACTTTTCCCTCTCACAAGTGGCATTGATATTGAGAACCATGATAAAAAAAAGGGATAATAAAAGGTTGTTTAAACTGTTAAGGAAGGCTTTAAGAACTTTTAGAGCCTTCTAATAAGTCACTCTGTTCTGAAATAGTATCTTCATTCCACCCTCTGTCCTGGCCATTTCTCCATTCAGTGGAAGTACAATGCAATCTGGTTTTGTGTACAATGTCATAGACAAAGCTTTTCATAAAGTTTAACATAAAAGAGTTTCTGTTTCTTCTTGAAGCATCTAAAGGATTGAAAATGTATACAGGGATCATATAAATATTACTGTCACTTCAGAAAAGGTTTGAAATTGCTGAGAAGTGTTTGGTAGTTTATATGTGAATTCTCCCTTGGTGGTATTCATATGCTTCATGTGGGCCAGAAGAAACAGAATTTAAATCATAAAAGAAACATCCTGGCTTATATGAGATCGGTTTCCACGGCATCTGGATGCCATAGGGATAAATTATACACTTTAGTGCTTTCTAATATACATTCAGAACAGCACCAGTGTTATTCTTGTTCCCATATATGTCCCATTTGAAGTGTGAATGGTGACACTACAAGAAATGTTGCAATTATTCCCCCTTCCTGCCCACAAAAACTGCAGCTGGGAGAAGGCTGCTCGTCATACAAAACATGCCTGTACAATACTTACAAGCCTCTTTCCATGTGCAAGTTTTATGCAAGTGAAAGGTTATTAAATTCTTTCAAGTAAAGGAGCTGGCTTTCCTCAACAAAACCAGTTATTGCTTATTTTCCAAAGTCACTTACTCCTTGGCTGTGTTGCCGAAATATTTTAGTTGAAACTGTTTCTAGGTGGTGGGGTTTGCTCTGGTAGATGTTTCTCTTCTGACCAGTACACACTCAAAATAATTTCCTTCTGAATATTAACTTTACTAATTTCCCCTGCCACACACACATTTTGCCATTGAGTTGTACATTCTGCCTTGTCACACAGTGTTTCCAGAACTTCTTTACATATGGAAGGAACTATTTAAAAGAAACTGTGGATGTAATTTTAAATGTCTTGATAAATTCCCTTAGATGAATGTGTATAAATCTGTAAACTATAGGTAAGATTTTGAACTGAGGATTTACAGACTGGAACTATCTTCCAATTTTAGAGCTATTTCTGAACAAACTGTATTGACCTTCATTAGTGTTATGCAGTATCTGGCACGGATTTCAACCTCTAGTCTGGATGAAATGCAACTTTGCATGGAGTTGCCATTAAAAGCAGACAGCCAGCACCAAGGGTAGAACTTTGTACAGTTGGAAAATTAACAAAGTATCTTTATAAAATATAGGATCAAAAATAACATGGAGAAAAATAGCAAATTTAAATCTTTAAATCAAAATTATCAGGATCATGTTATATTCCATAACAATTCTAAATCATGAGGATCTCTCATAAAAATATATCTTTTGGGAACCCATTTTCATCTTGCATTACATTACCGGATTTTTATAAGGACACAAAACTTTATATCCCTCTGCATCATCCAAATAGTTATATGGAAACACAATAAAATCTTTAGATGGCAGTATCCTTTAAAGATGGCATTATGCCCATACAAAAAGCATGTTTAGTTCAAAGGGAGCCCCTTGGCTTCAAGACAGTGATATAAGATGCTTATGCCCTACATGGATCACAGAGCAGATGGAGGTTGTGTGAGTCATGCTTATACACACCTGGGATTTTTAGAGGGTCCAAAAATGCAAGGTAGAACAAGAGATGTGGCAGATGGATGCAAGGTCTAAAAAACTGGAAGAAAATTTGGGGTTTATTTTAACCTTTAAGCAGTTACAAACTCAGGTTTATCAGTCTGCAATATATTACTGAACAATTGCTAAACCCTGCTTTCGTGAGATCCTAAACAAAATATCTGTGCAATACAGATAATTCTTGTCAAGAACACAGCTCTGCCCCACTCTCTTTTAGATAGTCTCTAAAAAGACATATCTGTTAACTAAGATACAATCCCTTCAAAATCTTTCATCAGCATCTTACCTCCAGTCCTGCAAAATATTGCTTCCTCCACTGAGGCCAGAGCAGACAATGCTTTAAATGAGTACACCACAGTCTGGACACTGCTAAGACATCCAAGGGGTTTTTTGGTATAGTTTTTTGTCTTGTATTCTGGGATGAATAGCTTGTTCAGTTTTCTTCCTCAAAATTCACAGTTCCAAATATTTCCCTTACCTTTGTTTCAAAACTAGAGGAGGTGAGGACTCTTACCTTGCCAGAAGTAGCAAGAGGTTATGGAGAGGGCAATGTCAACAGTGTCCCCTCACAGCCAGCTGCTGTGGCTTTCTGCCTGGCTCATAGGCACTTGAACCCTCTCCAGTCTGAGACTGCTGAAGAGAAGGGCCAGGTAGCTGGCATGGTCCGGTGGTCTGACCCAAATGCAGGCATCAAAAGGTGAAGTACACAACCTCTAACTCCTTTTTGAGGTCTCAGACTAAGACTGAGAAATATTGTTTGATCAGTGTATTAATAATTTCTGTATTCTTCTGCAGAATTTAAAGTTGTATCCTGAGTTTAGATAGCAAAGAGATGAGATGTCCAAATTACCCTCCCAACATTAATAGGCTGTTGAGAACGGGAGGCCATGCCAGTTGCCACTATAACTTCTTGGACTGATTTTGTAGTGAGTAATGCCTTATCAGCTTCATGCTGGCAGTTCCTGAAGGATGGACCCAGTTTGTCAGAAAGGCAATATATCAAAACAGACATGATACTTGAAACAATGATTAAACATTATCTACTTTGTCCATTTTTTTCGAGATTCCAACACCAGTCTGTCTTGCACTGACTGTAACTTATCCTTACATATATTAACTTTATGTCTGGTAAAAGATCTCAGAGGTACAGCACATGATGCATGAATTCTAGAATGCAATGGCTTGGCTTGGAAGGGGCCTTAAAAGATCATCCAGCTCCAACACCCACCGACATGGGCAAGGGCACCTTCCACTAGATGAGGTAGCTCAAAATCCCATCCGACCTGAACTTGAGCACTTCCAAGGATGGGAAAGATATTTGTTCCTTGAAGAAAGCATGGCAGGTGAGAGGGCACCGAGATTAGTAGAGAAAATTATGAACAATGTCTGCAGAGTCTTAAGAGGGAAGAAGAAAATGTACTCAGTCAAATCTCCAGATCTTGCTGGAGAACTACTGACAGCTGCTGCTTAGTCAAATGAGATAGCATTCACACTTCAAAAAGGTGTTTATTAATTTAGCTGTTTTTACTGAAATGGTTTTGGAGGGTCCACTTAAGCTACTCTGGTAGCTGACTGGAATGACAGAATAAAGAAATGGCATGCTCCCACTGCATGCAACAACATGGGAAGGTAGCCTTTTCCACTGGTGCATTTTGAACTGGAAAATAGCATCTGTCTCCAGGCTATCTTGAATGCCTGGAAAGGTAGCAAAGGTACTATAGCAGTCCAGGATGTGAAGTAATGTAATCCAGAAACAAGGAATTTTCAAAAGATTGTCAAAAGATTGCCTAGTTCAACTCTTTCATTCCTTCCGCTACCCTCTTTCCAAAGTTTCTTGGCTGACGTTTTTCTAACCTGCTCTTTCAAATCTCCAGATGATCAAATTTCCAGCACTCTTCCAGGCCTTGTCTCGCCATACCATTACAGTGAATTTCCTAGCATCTCATCTGTCTCTCACTTAGCACAGTTTAAGATCATTCCTTCTGGCTTTATCAGCCATCATCTTGGAAATAGATAAGCAAAGCTGCTTATTAGATATACAAAAAGTGTTAAAATTTTCACCCTCTCTCTGCTCCTGTCTAGACTAAACAATCTTGGTACCTTCAATCTTTTCACATGGCTTACGTTTTCTGGACCTCTGCTCATTTCTGTTACTTTCCTCCAGATTCTTTCCAACTGGTTCACATCTTTCCAGAAGTGGAGTGCCAAAAAATGACCTTCCAATATCTGACGCTCAGACTTGTTTGTATGAGTAACATAAATTTGAATGACAAGCAGAGCCTGAACCTAATAAGTCAGTAAAATTCACAGCATAACACAAAAGTGATTCAAAACTGGAAACGGAAACTATGAGCTTGATTTTAGTTTTAGCAATACAGAAGTTTCTGTTGTATGTCTGAAATACTGTGTGTTTGTACATATATATACACACACACACATACTTTTCAAGTAATTAATGCAAACATTGAGACTATAGCTGCTGTTGTTCTTCCTGTAACTGATCTGGATCTATAAATAAATATTTATAAATAAATATTTGAAAAGATGAAAGATTAACTTCCCAGCAGTGAAACCTTTGGCAGATTTCCCTGATTGTTCACATATGTAATTATATTCAAAAGGACAGTTTCCATTACTGATGTCTGAAAGAAATCGACTGTAAGCTACCATGCAATCTTCCTCCCAATGAGCTTACTTTTTATGGCTAAAGGAAAAAAAAATCCTCAATAAAATAACTGTTCAGTTTTTGTGGGTCTTTTTTAATTGAAGTGTTAGTTTTCTTACAATTAGGAATCATATTAATTATCAAAATACAAAGTTTCTTTTTCCTAATTTTAGGAAGCAATGACTGTCTGTGAATGGTCAAGGAGTTCCAAAAAGGACAAAAAGCCATCGTTCACCCGCTGGTATGCTTGCCACTATCAAAGAAGTAAAAACATAACGAGTGTGCAGGACTTTGTGTACTTTTTCTTTCACATATAGTGGGTGGAAATTCCCCACTACAAAATTACTGAAATTACATCAGACTGTAACAGTTTGTTCCTTTCATGGTTTGTTTTATACAATTCTCATTTCTGCATGTGTGCCGCTTATAGAATGTCAATCCTGTTTGTGGAAGAGTGCTGTTTATGTAATGAATACAGTTTCTGCTTGTATCATTTTGGTTTTGTGGAATAAATTGCTATGCAATAATGTTTTATAGATCAGTAATAGCCACTCAACCTTTAAAGGCTCTTAATGCTGCGGCTGCAATCCACAAAGCAGTGCCAACTTCAGATATACGATCTATCATTAACTGATTCTCAAGAGCCACTTTGCTAGCAAGCAAGAAAATTAGAAGGCAAGTTTGCTTTCTGAACACTCAGCCACTGTGCAGTAGAGACATTGCAGGTCTACCCTGAAAACCAGTGCAGGTGGTCTACAGCAATCCCTAGAATCACAGAGCCATTATTTGGAAAAGATCTGTGAGATCATTGAGCCCAGCCATTAACCCAGCACTGCCAAGTCCGCACTAAACTGTATCCTTGAGACAGTACCTCTGAAATGCTGTTTCTACCTACCTCTACATCCACAGTTTCGCTGAAAATCCACACACACCCCAAACTGAAACTATAAAAAAGTCACTACAAACAGGTTCTGGGTGGAACCCTGATGAATTGGATTTTGGGAGAAAATGGTATAAAGGAAAGTGTCTTCAATGCCAGATCTATTGCTCAGATTATTTTTCTTTGAAGAAAGTCAATAATATTTGTAAAATCATTGTTCTTAAGAAAAAGTGCAGATCCCGAGTTTTTATTAACAGGAACATTTCCAATCTGCTCATAAAGTAATTTAAAAGTGGGCTGAAAACTTCAAGCAATTAAGGTATTTAATCAGAACTACAGCTTGTACTTACAGATAATTTAAAAATGTTGTTGTAATTCCGCAGATTATGAAAGATAAAATATTTATGAACAATTTAAATTGAAGGAATAAGTGTGGAAATTATATTTCATGTGAGGTAAATTCTTTACATGTGTATAACCAGCTAATAACTGATCTTCCCTAATGGAAGAGCAAAAAACCCCATGTCTTGTTTAAATCGCTTCAGATCTTATTTGAAAGACACAATCCAAGAAAAACACTTCTGATTTTTTAATGTATTTCACTTTTTTTCTTTTTAAGACTTCACCCAAATTTATGATCAGATTTTTCAGACAAGAGGGAGGGAAACAGAAACAGAAATTTCAAGGCAGACACAGATGAAGATTATATGGGAAAAAGACAAGCATCATCTGTTTCAATATGCACTTGGATTGTGTTAATCATCTTCATTTTCTGCAGTGAAAAATTGAAACAGAATTCTAATTTGATAAAAGTCATCCAGAAGAAAAAGGATGTGCCATTTACAAGTTGAAGTAAACTCCTGGTGTTGTTGCCCTTGCAGTTGTCAGGTATTGTAAAGGAACTCCAGTTCCAGATGCCAGCCTGAGAATAATGGTGCTCGAGCTGTCATAAATGAGGTCAGTATTTTTATTTATTTGATTACATGCTTGATCACTGAGATTTAGCTGAGATTTTCTTGTCTTCACCATAGTTCCTATGTGGCTTCAGCTGTGGGAAGTGAACATGAGTGGAGGCTGAGGACTGACATATGTTAACTATTTATTCAGATAGCTGTTTGCAAAATCTCATCTGCAACTCCACTGATAGTGTACCTTTTTTCCTTATATGTGTATACCACACTTTAGTAAGCACAGAACTCTTAACAACAACAAATTCTAGAGCCATGAATGAAGCCATTCTTTCCAAGTGGCAATTTGGCTATGCCAAGATAAACCTTGAAGTTCTGCTTCCAACAGACATTTCCTGAATAGATATATCTATTATGGAAAACAACTAGTCAGTTTCTCCTCCATCCCAAAAGAAATGTCAAGTACAGCTGTTTAGTCATTAATATTTTTTCAAAACATATAAAGTCGATGGAAATAATTGACTTAGACTTGAAAAACAAGCAGGCCTCAATCAAATCTCAAGTTCCTGAGAAAATGCCAAGAATTAAGGGGGCAAGTAAAAGCCCTTGAGAGAACTCTGTAACTCACTGTGGTCAGTGTGACTTCAAAAGCCTATTTGAAAGCTTTTGAAGAGGAACTAGACTAGCAGAGGAGGAGCTGGTGATCAGGGATGTGGATTGTCATAGCTCTTTCTCATCCCCACTTAGACTGGGATCATTACTGTTGCTTTCAGTCTTTAAATAATTATTCCAAAAAAATTATTCCAAAAATAATTATTCCAAAATTCCAAACTTTATTAATCTTTTTATTGCCTCCATTAAGAATATATTAATTGTGAGGGATTATAACAAAGCATTTACCCTCTAACAAAAAAAATCAAACAAACCAACCTAAACCCTCAAACATCACAGTCGTGTGGCCATTGCCTTCTAATCCACAGTGTCTGCATGCCATGAGATATTTTCCACAGATGCTGATAACTGAACTGATTTCTGAGCAGTACAGCTCCACCTGTGAGCAGGAGCTAGCAGCAGAGATGCTGTACGTGGCATACAGGCACGCTGCTGTGTGGCTTGCAGCAAGGCAGGGATGGGGCTTGTGGGCACAGCATCATGAAAATATCACTGAGACAGCAGCTCCCAGCTCCTACGAGACAGAAGTCTCTTGCTTTCAGTGAGAGGGGAAAGCTCAAGAGGTTTACATGACATGTCCAAAGCCTGGAATGCTGTGGACCTCTGGTGTGAGAGAAATGTCTGACTTTTGATTTGCCATCTCAAGGCTCCCAGCCAGGTACCTGAACATGGTGCCGTTACCAGCTACTTTACAAAGACAGGAACAGGATTTCTATAAGCATCAGGATATTTCTGTGATCAGTACCATGATGGATATCCACCCACACTGCACACAAGACAATTTCATTTTAGTGGTTTCATGTGCAGATGGGAAGACACATGGCCACATGTATGTAGGTGAAAACTGTACACAAAACTATACCTCATGACAGCAAATGCACTTTAGAAAATATGGGCCCAAGATTATGCAGAGTACTTCTAAATGACTTCTTGCAATATAAGCTGGAATAATTTAAGAGGTTATTACTCTCAGCTGCCTGCCCACACAGCCAGGAGTTGCTGCCCAAAAGCTAAGTCTTATTGCAGTTTCAGTGAATGCACCAGGCTATCACCTCTGTAGCTGAGAGAAGGTATATCACCCTCTCTGCTGCCTCTACTACTGGGGTAATAATATCTGGCAGAAAAATGGAGCAGATATTTTAAATCATACCTACATGAATAATCAAAAGTTCATCTTAAGGTACTTTCTGTAAGGCTAAACTAGAAGACCAATGGCCTTAGTTATTTGCTGCCCTATACCTCTGTTTGTGGAGCTTTTGCAAAATTCAGAGCATATCAATTCATCCAGTAAAGTCTTTAACACTAGATAGACGGTATTATCATGGGAGATAAAATTCATATTTTCTGTAATTATCCAGGAAAGGAAAAGCAGGTAACAATAGATGAATCACTTACCAGGCATAAAAGGGAAATCTCATTTTCTAGAGAGTCTTCCAGCTTTCACATTCCTCTGGAACATTCAACACATCTCACTTTTCAACTGAGGTGTTTTAAATAAAGAAATGCTCTAAACTAGAGCCAAAACCTCAGGAGATCCATCAGGCTTAGCATAGGTCCCATTTACATGCCCCTGATTGTATTGAGTTCTTTAGTTCAGGCTTCTTATCTATGTTAGTATAACTGCAAATTAGTACAATGTGCTCTTTAACCAACCATGTCAGCAGACCCCACATTGCTTGCCAAATAATTATCTTCAAACTTCAAAGTCTCCCTGGGAGGCTTTTATGTATAGAAGTGTTTTTTAAAAAATAAAATTTTATATATTCTGAATCAAAGCAATGATTAAATGCCAGCTGATAGATTTAAAGAATGTCCTCATGTGAATGTACATACCAAATAACTTGCTTTGCACAAGCAGGGTGATGCCTAGGTGAAACTGAGATGTGAGAGCATTATTTTTCACTCAAGATGCTGTCAGAGAAAAGAAAGAGCCTTTTTCTGAGTTAGACAGTTGACAGACAGAAACCACCCCTCAAAACACAAGCAACACACAAAACACAGGCAACACAAAGGCTGGTCAGAATTGACGGAGAGATTATGTCTGATGCGACAAGAATGGAGGTGAAACATAAAGAACAATTTAATTTAGCACAAACTGAGAATTATTCCTGATATTTCCCATTGAAACAAAGGGACACCTCGAAAAAATTAATCAGAGGTTGCACTGCACATTTCAGTTGACTCATTCTCTCTTAAATGCTGTCAACAAATGCAAAGAAAATGATGAGCTGGAGTCACAACACTGAGAGAAGTCTGCAGGGAAGGAGAGTACACAGTTGTTAGGGCATGTATGAGGACAGGTATCTACACTCCGGCTATACTACTGCCCAAATGCACAACACTGCAGTCAGGTTACAGAGTCAAAACTGCATTTTATTCAGACATCATATCAAGAGGTCATCTTCAGCATGCCAGATAGTGAAGTGTTTCTCTGTGTGTGATGTAGCTCGAGGTGACCTCAGTCCAAGAAGGGAAATCAGTTTGAATCTACAGCTCCCTGGAGGCCTCCACTTCCACTACAGCTACCTTAAGAAAAATGATACAACACATAAAATAATCAAGACTTTCCTGATTATCCTTCCTCACACATCCCACACTAGCCCCAAATTTTCACCTGTTTTGAACAGCCACCCCAAGACAACAGAACCCACACGTCATAAATCAGGTGTCTTCTCAAGAAAATAAAATTACCCCTCACTTCTCCCTGGAGACTGGAGATAAAGATTGCAGGGATGGGGACAGGTAGGAGACAGGGCAGGTACCATGTGATGGAGGAACCAACGTGTAATTTATTGCAAGAACCCCCACATGAGCAGGAGCACACAGGAATCTGATGGACTGCAGAAAAGAACCTCTGAAGGTGACAATTTGTGCCAAGGATGTGCTCCTGCCATGCAGCCCATGGAAAACTCTTTGCATGGGGTGTTGCTGGAAGGTACCCCCAACAGTAATTCCTCCATCCAGTTCCTTTCAAATTCATGGCAATAATGATCTCGTAGCAGTTTGTCCTGTTACCAGAAGCATCCTGAGTAATGACTAACCCTTGGTGACAAGCAGGACAGCAGCACAAAGTCTGCCGCATGAGTAAGATCTGTGCTCCCCAGGCCTGTTACACAGAACTGGCTCACCAGTTCCCTCTGCTTAGGTAAATGTCACATGTGCTAAATAAAGGCTGTGACTAACTGATTTCTACTGGGAAGGAATGAGGAAAAACAATTGTTTTGTTGTTGTTTTTATTTTTAATACATCCAATTACTGTAGACTAGCAACAGTTGCCAGGACAAGCTGTTCCAGTTTCATTCCCAGTGCCAGGGAAACAGACCATATTAAGGAGTGGTTCATATGGGCAGGGAAACAGAAATACACAAAAAGCTGAAGCGTCTATATACAGTAAAGCATGTTTAAGAAATCTGGCAAGACACTTGGGTTAAAATCTCCTGAGAGAGGCTCCTGAAGTGAATTATTACAGATTTATTGTAGTTCTAAAACCTGGCAGATCATCAGCAGAACTTATCTTGAGGGGGTCTCCACTAACATATAACTTGTTCCATTCACAGTTAAATTGTTGAAGAGTTTGCAGATCTACCCTGAATTCTCTCTGGCCATGGCCTAGTAATTACTTTCTAAACTACCAGAAATAGAAGAATATTTTGTGTATAGGATTCAGCTGGAAAGATACAGAGCTTCGCCAGACTTCATAGCTCTGTCAAGTAAAGAGAAAATTCCTGCAAAAGGAGTTGTGATGCTACATCCTACTTTTCCACTGCCTTTAGGCCTTCTTTTGGAATTTTATTTTATACAGAACCTCTGTGGAGCAACCAGGAACCACACAATACTGTCCTTTTACTCTAGATGAAAAGATGTGGTTTCTATTCCAGAGTACTCTCAGCAGAAGCATTTTAACCATAGCTAGATATGTGTTTAGCATAATAATCATGAATGTGTATTAATTGTGAATAACATTAGATAATTCATCTAGGCAGGATTTCATTGTTTCTTGAGTTTGTAGTGGTCTCAGGCCAAGTTTCTCCTTCTCTTGAAAAATTATTCAGGCAAACTTACACTGCTAAAGTAGGCAACCATATATTTATCTCAGTAACCTTTTAGAGTCAGCAGAAGTTGAATGTGTTTGCCAGGTTATAATTCTTTGAAAAACAGCCACAGATGATTAGCAGTATTGTCAGCTCCAAGTATTTCCGAAACCAGTGTCTCTTCATCCTTTCAGCTACAAATCCCCCACCCTTCTGGCTCCTTGATGTCTGTTTGGCATGAAGACAAGTGCCCTTACACAAGAGAAAGGCAGACAAAACCAATGAAATTAAATATCCTCATGAAAATTTGTTGTGAATCTCTTTTTGGTGAAATATTTCTATTCCACTGGGAGTTAAAGTGTATTTGCTGTACATTCTTCTATGTAAATAAAATGTTTGTTGTTTAGACTACATCTTCTGCGAGACACTACCTGGTCCCCTATTAGCAAGAGACAAGATTGCATCAGTGGGACTGCAGTTCAGGTCACAAAGAATAATTACCACAGAGAAAGAAAACCCAGAACAGCCCAACTATAACTTTTACAGCAGAATATCTGAACTGAAACTTATGGTTAGTTCTTATCTAAAACCAAATCAGCTCAAATCAAGAATTTCTTGTGAAATTTTCTCTTGAAAACCAGGTTTCCATCTATAGCAATTTTTAAAATGTACTACCAGTCATCCATCTGACCCTGCAACTCTTTTTTCTGAACTAGATAAATTCTTTGCAGTCAAGATCTATGTGTCCCATTTGTTCTGTACAGTTCTCAGAACCTTAACAGCTCCCATAACAAACACTTTACCTTTTAGATGAGCAAGTGTAAATATCTAGAATTCTGAACAGAAAAAGCCCTTCAACAAGACAGAACAATTCCTTCTTTCACATGTTGACATATGCCAGCTAATCCGCCACATGGGACACTGAACACTGCAGGAGACACAGATGGCAATTTGGGGTTGATAGTCCTACAGCAATGGAACAGCACACTGTTTGTTGGCAGAATATATTGCCATTTTTGTGCTGATGTCTGTGGAGTAATCATAGCAGTTCTTGGTCTTGGTAGTTACAGATTCTCTCAGAACAGAGTCTTAGGAGCTAATTTATTTTTACTTTATTTAAAGTCCAGCTTCGTGGTAACAAAAAGTAAATACACTACAGCTGTGTGGGATGTGATGGGAAGATTTGAGTACTCTTCAGTTTATGGATCTATGCAGGTACTTTGGCTACATCCAAACTATTTTGCAAAGAAGTGTACAATTTACTTTCCTTGCCCTTTTATCTGAAGACCATGTAAAGGACAGGACATGAGGGATAGATGTCCTACTGTCCAAATATGACACCAGATTAGATCATCAGCATACCATGCTGCAGGTTAGTGTATGACACACACCAATGCTTAGTACCTATTAATTTTTTGATAGTATAAGAAAATAATCATGAGACTTACTTTAGTGTTTGGGTACAAATCTCTAATCTCTCTCCTTCATGAATGAACTGCTCTCCAAGTATTCAGGGTCTCCGCAGAAGGGGTCTATCCTGTACTGAAAGTGTCATTCCTACATCACCTTTTTTAATGTATTTAAAACTTATTTTTAAAATTATCTCAGTGTTGGCACTATCCTGAAGCTCTTTTGGTGAATTGGCACCCCTGCCAATTGGTCATCATCATTCTGATAGGGGAAACTGGGAGAAACCAGTGCTAAGTTCATTGTTGTGCAGGTTTCAGATGCTGATCTCATTCATGTCAGGCACAGTGGAAAACAGGAAAACCTACCTGGAAACATCCCTTCAAGATTTCACATTCATTTTCAGAGCTAAAGAATGACTGAAAAAAATTCTCTTCAGCAAGACATGCTTCTCA
The DNA here is from genome assembly GCF_017590135.1 of Pyrgilauda ruficollis. NCBI lineage: Eukaryota > Metazoa > Chordata > Aves > Passeriformes > Passeridae > Pyrgilauda > Pyrgilauda ruficollis. The sequence goes on along the minus strand of NW_024524266.1, from coordinate 1,653,464 downwards.
CGCCTGTTTCTGAACTTCAGGGCACTTTCACAGGTTATGACATTCCTGGAAAACTAAGCTGGACCATGGACCCACCACACTGTTGGTAGGTCCCCACTCATAGTTTAGGTCCTCCCAGCCAATACTTAAGCATGATTCATGGGGGAATGCAGCCGAAGGCCTGCTGCTAGTAGAGTCAATGGATAAGAACAGCTTATTTGATTGGGAGGAGAAAATGAAATGTTATCATTTCATTGACAGTTGCTCGGTGAGCCAGATAACACATGTTGCTCTTTATTTTTCAGTGGGATACATGTATCCTTCAATCCAGAACTGAAAAAAGTTGATGAGAAGAAATGTCCTTACCGTTTTGTTCTAAACCTTTACACCAACAAGATGTTTCATAATACTTTTAGGAAGATGGATATAAAGGTTGCCTGTTAGCTTGCTCCCAAACATAACTATCCTTTTGTTTCCTGGTCCAGACTCCTAGAAAGAGAGTGCTCCCCTTGCAAGACCCAAACTGCTCCTGTCCCCAGGCCAGAGCATGCATCACTCCCTTTAATACCACTTAATACTTCTCTGCAAGGCTTCTCCCTTCTGGAAATGCTTCTTCTCACAGTCTCTTTCCATCACACCCTGATATTCTTCCAGAGCTTCTCTCATTTCCTGGCTATTTTCCCCCACCCTCCATTCCTCCTTACCTCGTCTCACATCCTTTCAATCCTTTTATCTGGCTTCTCTTTTATTATTCTGGTAGACAGATCATTCCAAAACCTCATGATGCCAACAATCTCCCCGTGAGATTGCATTGCCCAAAATTTCCTGTTATTAAATCCTCAGTGAGATGGCTCATAACACCAGTTCTTAAGAGCTAGCACTCTCAAGTTTGATCACAATCTTAGATTGCATTGTCACTGTAAGACTGGCAGATATACCCTAGAAAGGAAGAAACAGATCACTTTCTGCAGCACATTTTATGTTTAACAGCATGTGACAGAGGAAACCAAGGCACCAAAGCCAGATCTAGCACAAATCTGTTGCAGTGCTCATAAAAAGAGGAAATGTTGTTAAAAGTGTTTCAATGAGGTGTTTCTATGGCATGTTTTTCTGCAGCATGGAAAGCAAGCTAGTTTTCATGGATTTCTAAGCCATTAAAGGTTACCTGACTCCTCCCACTAGAACTCAAAGAGTCACATAAACAGGTTTTGAATAGTTATCCAAAGCCTTGAAAAATAGTGTGGTGAAATACACTGAATTTGATGAACAGAAACAATTTTAAATATTTAATAAACAGGTGCAGAAGTTTTACCTGCTCACACAGGTTTTGAATTAAATATTCCTTTAGGAACACCTCATAGGACAGAAGATAAGTCACTCAAGCAATAGATTAGATGGAAATCCATTTTTGAAGACAGGAAGACAAGACAAAAGGTATCAAATTGTTTGTTGCTACTGGGAATTTGCAAGAGAGGACAATCCTGGAATGTTATTAGTAGAGGTTAAAACATCGTGGATATAATTTTTAGGCTTCATAAGCATATACAGGGAAAAAAGTTACTTCTCAGGATCTGAAAAATCCTGTGTCTAGAGAAAAAGCACCATTAATAGTGATTTTTGTATTCTTACTGGTGCAGAGTAAAGAGATAGATGTACTCCAGAGCTAACAGCAATTTAAAATTTCCAAGGGAAATGCAGGCACTCACGATAGTACATCACATGCCTGTTAAGCATGCAACTGCCTTTCAGATTCCAGAGGCCAAATATATTAGTGAAATGTCATATGCTTATGGATCCTGTTACCTTTATTCAGCACCTCACTCTTCCCACCTCCCTTCCTCCGTCACTACTTAGTTTGTACAGTACATCCAGCACACAGACCTCATTTCCCACTGGTGCTGAAAACAACTTGGAACACAATTAGCCTTGTCAAGTCCTTCACTAGCATGCCATATAGGGCTGCCAGCTTTCCAAGCAATTCAATAATCCCTAGAGCACTGCCTCAGGGTCTGCGATTAATAGAGGTGTTTACATGTCTGAAATGTACCAGGCTAAAAATAGAAGTCATTTTCTAAGCATCCTGTGATGCTGGGTTTGTTCTTTTCTCTTTCTTTTCATTTGTCAGATTGACAAATGAAGTGTGTTTGTTTAATTCCTTTAACTGATATAGAAGATCAACAACAGAAGAGCAACTTCCCAGTTCTGTGGTGGTAGAGGAAAACAAATCCCAAATGAAATATTTTCTGTTGCAGGCTAAAAATAAAATTAAAAAAAAACAAAACCACCCAAGAGTGCTAGCAAAGTAGTCTTTTCTGCAGCACCAAGCACAGTTCCAGACTGGGGTGTCCAAAGGAAAGGATCAGAGAGAGTGCTCAGCATCCCCCCATAGATGTTTGAAGGTAAGGGTCTGCAGTTGCATTGGAAGAGGTGAGAGGCATAAGAAAGTACCAGGAGTGTTTCTGAGCTCCTGGTGTAATAAGACAAGTAAATAGATTCATATTTATTTCTCTTTCGGTGGATCATGTGTGATGAAGATTTCTGGAATAAAGCAGTGTAAAGAAACATTACTCGGGGATCTCCTGTATGGCTGGCATCATTAAAAGAACACATTTGTGGTACTCTTTTCTGAAGGTTAGTTTGCAAAAGGCTGGCAACAGAGCTATTCTACCTCTTCTAAGGCAACACATCTCTTGGAGGTCACAGACATAGGCCCTGCTGCTCAGCAAGAGGAGAAGCAAATGAGTTCAGCTCCTGGACACTTGATTATTTCCACTGCTTGGCTGCCATTTCAAAAGGTTCCCACTTGCCCTTGCAATGGCAAACATCTAGAAGTGCTAGCCCTGGATTGGGTGGGCAAAATCCAGCCATGGCACTAGGCCTTGGGCTGAGTATTTGTTACAGAACCTCTTTTCCTTTGCAGCAGAGACCCGGCCAGACCCTCTTTCCTGTGGCTGCCTGTTTAACAGCTGAAAATGGCTCTTCTAAAGATAAGGTCAGCTTTTTCCCTTGAAGTCAAATTTCTGAAACACAGAAAATTTGTGCCCACTCCATGCCATAGAATGGGTAAGAAAAAATCCATGCTCCTCATGAATTTAACGTGAGCAAAAAGAACAAATTTCTTTGAATTAAAGTACATGCAGTCATGTCAGAACCAATACACATACAAAAGCCACAGAGTCCCAAAATGAGCAAAAAGCCACGGGTAGGTCTAGCGTGAGACAGTACCAGTCATATTAGGATAACAGAATTCTCCATTCAGCTCCATTCCAGAACAGGGAATGTATGATGGAGTTTGGGTCAGCTCTGAACTAGGACTTGTTTAGAGCCTGGTGCTGGTAAGCTTGTGTTTGTGTATTCTGGGTCACTATAGCCAAACCTGATTTGATCATAGGAACCGCCCATCCCAGGATATATGCCAATATGGGCATTTTCAGGCTTGTCAGCTTTGGGCTTATTTATACCAGGAAATTTAACTTCAAAGATTTCAAATAAATTCGTGCTTCTGCTGGTGTGTTTGTAAAATTTGCAAAAGGCTACTAAAATATTATGGACCCAGATCCTTCCAATAAATGTTGCAGATTCACCTAATGTATTTATATGCTGCATTTAGCATTTGACACTCATAGCTGACTGAGAAGTAAATATATTCACGTGTTAGTAGGTTACTATAAGTCATTTAGTGATATTGAAAATTACAGATTGTTCCTGTCAGAACAAAAATAATATCTGTGTGTTTCAGGTGGTAGGTTACCTCCAACCTACATTCCAAAAGACATATTCATCTTGGAAAACTGAAACTTTAAAGAGGGACAGAGGTAGCAGGTACCCCTTTAATCATAGAAATAAAATAAAACTCAAGAAAGCAAGGTGAACAACTGAATTATCCCATATGAACTCATTGCTTCCAAACATCCAGGACTCAAGACTCAGAGTGTTCTAAGTGGTACTACATGGGCAAATTTCTAATTAAATCAGTATAAATATTATCCCTGTAAATTATTAATGGAAATCCAAATCATAGTCCACTATCTGTTAAAGTCTCTGAATCTCAACACAATTGTTCACAGCACAATGTGACGTAAAATAAAGATTATCTGAAGCCTCTTTTACTCTGGGATATCATTAAAAAATGCCTGTGTGATATTTTGTTCCAGATTTCAGTATGGACAGTCATTCCCTTTGACCCCAGGTGTTAATCAAACTTAAAACAGCCTAGTAAAAGAAAAAAGTTGTTCTGACTTCCAGGCTGAGGAAAACAAGCATGTGTAGTTTCTCTACATTTGACAGAATGGCCAAATGGGAAGCAAAGGTACATTTAGATACTTTATAAGCCTCCTGCATGGCAACAGTAAAGCAGCAATCCCTGATGGGTTTGTCCCTGACTGAACTCCATCAAAGCACTTATCTTTCTGGCAGGTACCTGTGGACAGGAGACACGAACTTGACCAGCAAGAGTGGAACATGTTAACACTATAAAGTCTTTTAAATATGCTACAGGGAGTGCTCACATTTTAACTGGCCAAGTTTGTAAAATGACCCCTTCGCTCTGGCATCTTAACCCATGATTTCTGTCACTCAGCAGCTACTCCTTAATTGGGAGAATGCTTCAGCCAAAGGAGTGCCTCTACATGAACACACAAGGTCTGATTTTTCATGATGATGTCTGATGTGACAAGTTTCCACCTCCAACATGAGTGCAAATGCTTCTCTTCAGCTGACAGTGTTATTTTTATTTTGTGCTTCTTCCCTTTCTACAAGAATACACATGGAACATACCTGCTAACAGTCACTCTACCATGATTAAAATGTACTGCAGGAGTTACAGCCACACTGATGGCGTGTGTGATTAACAGCTGAGCTTCATACTGTGTAAGAAAAGAGCTGGGGACACTTGCAAACAATTGAAGACAGTTCCATGAAGAATATAATTTTCTGTTCCTTTTCTTTCATTTCTGTAATTTCTTGTCCTTTCAGACAGGTTCACAGATCTTTCTCATGGCTGTAACATTGCCCTTATCTAAATATATTATCCACATTTTGGGTAGATTTTTAAGAAGATCACAGAGTCTTCTTATCTCTCTGTCTCCAAAATCTGAAACATATCTTCAGTTTAATAAGTACCAATCATAGGAATTATATCTTGCCACCAAAAATGTTTGATCCCCAATTATAGTTGCTATATAAAAAAGTCACTAAAGGAGTCACTTTAATGGGTGGCCTATAAATGCTAGGCAGACTGCTCTGGAACAAAAATGTGACTGTATAGCCATTATGGCAAAGATCACTAGTTTACAACTGTGGAAATACTGAGGTAACTCAGCTTTCCTAGATGGAAGTGTAGCATAAAGGAATGGGAACTTAATCCCATATTTATAACCCTTGGCTGAAGCTGTAGACATATGTCCTCTTCCAAATCCATCCAGGTCAGCTGAAGATAATACCAGCCTCCCTTCCCTCCCAGCTCTCTTGGCACCACAGCACAGCCTGCATTAGGGGTGTCTTCTCACACCTCCCGATCCAAGGCTGCCTTAGGAATTTAAAGATCTGAATGTAATACTGGCTTTTGAATGTCTTTGCCCTGACTTTTACAGTTCTACGTAGTTGAAAATCACCTGTGCACCTTGTGACTCTATGTCATGTCAGATTCAGTGCATGTTTGATACAAAACCATAGAAAGCAGGTACAAAAGATCTGACACTTCCTGGGGCACAGATGGAAGTTTCTATATAAAAGAATTTTTACGAATAAATATGAACAGTAAAAATCAGTACTGTGTTTATTTCAGTCTTGATTGATAGAATTGAGTTTAAATTATAAAATCTAGATTGTCTGTCCCAGTGCTGCCAGTTGGCAGGAGGGAATTGGATCCCAGAATTATACTTCTCAGACTGCTTTGGAACTTACCTTGAAAAATATATAAATGGGATGTCTCAGTTTCTTTCTTCACTATTTGTTTTTCTCTAAAGTCACTCATATATTTAAGTATATTGAAGGCTGTGATAAATTAAGCTGAAAGTTTTGACCTATGAACCATATTGGCTGGAGAAGCTCCTACAAGAACGTGCTTTAAACATGATATTGTGTGAGAAGTGGTGTAACGACTCTGTGAGTTTCAATCCCCTTTAGATTTTACTTCTGGTAGGTCAGATTCCAATGTATGATGTGTACTTGTTCGAAGTTCAGCGACTTATAAATAGCAAATGCTTTCAAGGTTTACCTAAATAGTTTTGACCTTATTGAAATCACTATTTATGAACTGAACATAAAGAGCAAGCCACTTGACTCAAATCCATCTCAGTGTTCAAATAAGGTATTTTACAAACAAATTGATATTCATGTAATTCATTCTTGTCTAGTTTTTAGTTTTTATCACTAAACAATAACCAAGATTATAATGATTTTTATAAGGTATAGACTTTTAAAGTATTTTGTGTCACATGTAGATCAAACAGTTGGTTCTCCACTTACTTGGAAATTGAAGTTATCCATAATGAAGTGTATTACCTCTTCCTATTACTGTATGAACAAAAACTGCTGAATATTTACAATATCAATGGCTCTTGGAGATCCATGTGAAATTGTTTATAGAAGATAGTATAATACATTTGGTCTTCTTTTTAGGAATATAAGTAGAGCTAATTCTATGTGAGAGCAGGTGCTGGAATACTTTTCTGGAGTGTTAACAGCATGGCACTCAAGATCATTCTGGTACAAAATTAGCACTTCAAGACTTGAAATCTGCTTGAAGGTAAGAGAGGAAGACTTCTTTTTTTAGTTTAACCATTCTTTAGTTTAACCATTAAAAAACCATTTAGCCAGCTACTAATGTTACATTCAAAGGTAATCTGTGCTCACCTTGCCCTCCAAACTACACATGCTGCCATTTTTATTAAATACAAAAAAAATTAAAAGGGTGTGCAATTTATTTTGTAACCATTATCACAAGATTGTACCATGCAACAGCAGATTTCTGGGAGTCAGCCTTAGATGGCAGGGCATCCCATGTGTACAACATTTTTCTGTAAATATCTTACTCCTAAGGGCCTCAGAATACATGCCGTATTTAAATGGTCCTATAAACTATAAACATACTGGGGAGATCTGAGATTTCATTTCTGTCTTGCTGAAAGACACCAAATCGTAACAGAAAAATACTGCATGAATTCATCCCTTGAAATATCTCTGATAATTCCTGGATAACTGTACAGGGCCTGGGGTTCCTGTAAGGGAATTTCCTAACCTTCCAATGCCTAGAGTATTGTGTAAGCCCGAGGCTAAGAGTTCCTATTTGTTACAGAGCCTGTTTCTTTCTCTCCACTGTCACCAGTTCAGTCAAATGTAAATTCCTTTACTAACAGAAGCTGGCGCCTAGAAGCAGTGCACCTTCTCTCAGATACAAAGCTCTATGCACACAAACTCAAAAGACATGCAGACAGCCATATAAAATATCCTTAGGAGTAGGAAATATTTAGGCTGGGCTCAGCTGTTGTCAGATTCTCCGCCAGCAACTGAGTGGCAGTAATCCTGTATGTGTGTGTTATCTTGCAAATGTGAGGTAATTGGATTTAATTGAGCCTGCAGCAATAAGGAGTTAAAGTAAGCTGAATTATCTTGCATTTACTGCAGACTAAGAGCATAGGAAGGCAGCCACCATGGCAGCTGATGAGTGGCAGCTTGTTAAGCTCTGGAAATGAACTTTATGTTATATTCAAGTCTGCTGTGGTAGCTCTCAAAAATCTGCATAGGATTACCTGCTGTGGTACTAACTATACCAATGAACAATAAAGAAAAAAAAATATTAGAAGACCAGCATAAAAAAATCAGCCTTGAAGCAGATCTGAGTGTGAGACTGGCTGCACCATTGCCCTGTCCTGTGCAGGCTGGGGAGCAAGAGCTGAGGGCTGAGAGAGGGCCAAGGGGACAAGAAGGGGATGAGGTCTGACTGAGCTGTCCAGTCAGCCAGGTGTGTCTGGACCAGTCAAGCAAGGCACAGATGCTCCAGCAGCCACCACAGGCCAGGGCCTGAGCAGAAAAGTGGTCTCCAGGGGGCCCAAGGAGACTCCTCACAGCTTTGTCACCAATAACAGGCCCTAAATTGCTTCACAATCACTTGTTAAAGAAGCTGTGCTTTGGAAGGTGGCAAACTCTCAATGTACTCTGTCCATGTTGAAAAGTAAATGGAAACTTTGAAACAAAACCTACATGGACAGCAGAGAAGCAGCATGGGATGGGAGGCATGCATTTTTCTCATTTTTCTCATACATGCCTGGAGTTATCATACAGTACAATTTAGAAGTGGCTGCTAGATCTCACTGGTTTGTTTGTCTCTCTTCCACACCAAAGTGGAGAAATTTGACCTGTAGTCAGGAAGAGATCAAATGGTTGGACTCCATGATCTTTAAGATCTTTTCCCAACCTAAGCAGTTTTACAGTTCTAGGGAAGGCACATATATTTCCTTTCTCTAGCTATCTGAAGGTTCAGGAATTCAGGGAGAAAATTGTAAACAGGTATAAAAGCTGAATAAGAACATCTAAAGCACTGCAAACAATGAAGAATAAAATGGAAAAAAAGGTTTGAAGACTATGAGATCTCTCAAATATGTCAGAGGCAAAGAAATAGACTGTATTTCTTCAAGGGTTACACAGCATCCACCAAAAAATTACTTTTTATCCCTCTTAGCATCCTTTCTGGGAAAAACAAGCCTAGAGATCTTTCATTACACTTATTTTCTTAATATCTCCCACTTATCTTAATTGCTCTTTCACAGTGGTAAACATATTAATCAGGAACATGTAAATAAACACTTAGGTCCATATTCATGTCTATTCCTATTTCCTACCAAAATAAGAAATAGAGGATGCAGTGCCAATGAGATGTGGTTTTAGTCTTTGTGATCTGGCCCTTTCAGAAGACTGACCCCATCTCCAGCTCAAACTGGGATGCTTGAACTTCAGTGTAATCCAAATCCATCTCTGCAGAGCAGAGATATGTCCTAAACCCAGAATAAGGTGCATTAAACCATGCTGGACAAGATCAGTGCCTTTGTCAGGGAGTCCTTAATACACACTATTTTTAAGTTCCTGCTTGACTTTGCTTCTTTATTCCCCTGGTCCAACATGTAATATGCAAAGCAAGTGCAGCTGAGACCTAATTCCTCCATCCCCCCCCATTCTTGTAAAGACCTGCAATGCCCGCAGGTGCTGAAGGCAATTATTCCATCAGCCAAGCTTGGGTTATCCTTATCAGACAACACCTTCACAGGTGCAAGCAGATGAGAAAGGAGAGGCAGCTCTTCTGGGGTGACATGGAGAGGAGCTCTCTCTGTGGCACTCTGAGATTTCACACAAACCAGCAGGTCCAACCTGATAGAAGGGCTCTGGATAGCTCTTCACTTCTTAAGCCAGTCCAGGATGGTAAAATGGCTCCTCATTTCCTCTTGAAAAACAGCCACACCTCTCCTGTCTGCCAAGCTGAGTTTGGGACTTATTTTGGCACCTGGCACAGCCAGCGGCCGAGCACACACACCCTGGCCAGCAGCTGCCAGAGGGCTCCCAGCCCAGCCACAGCCCAGCCAGGACAGCCCCAGCTCTGTCTGCACCTCTGCACAGCAAGGGGCTCTCAGAGCAACACAGATTAACCATGTAGGGCCCAGGGGAGAAACTCGGACTGTGCTACACAGCTCTGCACTCTTTACAACCACTGGAGATGCAGCAAGATAGCTGAAATCCCAAACAGCATCTGCTTTTAAAGCTCTGTATTCTATTGGCAAATGGTCTATTAATTATACCCCAGTGACTAGTTGTAGAAGCAGTACCCAGTCTCTCTAGCTGAAGTAATAAAAATAACCTAATCACTTCTCTGGTTTTCCCACTCAGAAAGCTGCTGTGTGTTAACTCAATCTATCATACAAAAGATTTCAAATTTTTTTTCTGCATTTCAGCCCTAAAAGGAGGCTGTCAAGCTTTTATGATAAAAAAAATAATTGCCTCCTTCAGCAGTGGTCCCATTTAAATGGATCTTTTAAAGAAACATCTTGGGTGTATTTTTCCTTTCTTTTACCCTGACAAGAAGAAATAAAACATTCCTCAGCCCATTATTCTATCTTTCTTCCAAATTCACATTAAAAAAAAAACCAGGCTGGCCGTGTTTATTATCTATCATCTTTTATAAGAAGTTGTTTGTTCAGTCAGAACTTGATACAAAGCTAATAGAAGTCAATATGCTTTTTGAGCTGTCTTAATTAAGTCTTGGATGAGGCAACATGAAAACACAGTGTCAGTGTGACATATTTTACTATAATGTTCAGTAGCTGGTGTTCTAAATCAATAAATAATTGATTTTTTTTCCCTCTATACTAGGTGGGATTGGTAGCAACTCCTGTTAGGAATTTAGCCTGGCATGTTAATGATAAGCTAATGATATGATAAAACTCCTTACAAAACTGCCCATAAAATAATTGTCAACTTCTAACTTACATGTATGAAAAACTGCAGATTCAGCTGGACACTGGATGATGAATAGTTGGGGAAAATTTGACATGGCAAGATTTAGCCACCCACAAGAGTGAGTGTGGGGAAAGAATAGTGTTTTGTACATTTTTCAGACTTCTAAAACCTGCTCTTAAATCTAGAGGTTCAAACAAGTCACTTGAAATCCAATGGGAGATGAGTGACTTACATGTGAAAAACCTTCTGCCTTTTCCCATCCAACATGATCCAGTTATAAGCTTTTCAGAAACAGTAATTTCACCTGTTCAGAAATCAGTAACTGCCTTGAAACTGCACCCTTCCTGCATGTGCTCCACGTGGAAGGTGCAGAGACAGAGCAAGACTTCAGTTTCACCTGGACACAGTAGAAAAGGAAAATGGGGCTGGAGCATCCAGGTCTGGGAAAGGACGCCGGGGTGAGGGTGGGAAGGGGCTGTGGGCAAGAGGCAGCAGAAGGAAAGACCTTGTGTGGTAGCACAGTAAGAACAAGCCTGTGAAGGGAGATTTGGAGCTGACCAAAGCCAGACACAATGGGAAGGGAGGCAGAAAGGTGGAAACAGGCAGTTTGCAAAGTGGCTCCTGAGAAGTAACCGGGAACAAGAATGGTTAGGGAAAGAAAAAAACAGATGGGCAGCCTGAGCCTAAAATGGTGAGATAGGTTATCTTTTCTGGTCAGACAAGCAGTGTATTTTCCAGCAGTCATAAAATCCTAGAATCATAGAATGCTTTGGGTTGCAAGGGACCTTAAAGATCATCTAGCTCTAAACACCCTGCCACAGGTAGAGACACCTTCCAGTAGATCAGGTTGCTCAGAGCACCATCCAACCTGGCCTTGAAAACTTCCAGATATGGGGCATCCACAACTTCTCTGGACAGCCTGTTCCTGTGCCTCACCACCCTCCCAGGAAAGGGCTTTTTCCTAATATCTAATCTAAACTTAGTTTTCAGTTTGAAGCCATGTCCCCTTTTCCTATCACTACATACTCCTGTAGTCTCTTTCCACCTTTCCTGTAGGCTCTCCTCAGGTACTGGAAGGCTGCAATTAAACCATCCCAAGTCCTGCTAAAAGAGCTTGTCCAGGTCACCCTCGATAGAAAATACCTATTGACATCACTGAATTTAAGAGGAACACCCCTAAGTAGAATAGAAAACTGTGCTCCTATATGGGATTCAAACACAAGCTTAAAATCACATGCAGGTTTCAGGTCTTATGTTTCTCTTCACCTTGCCATCACTGGCAGAAAAGACCCATCACTGTATTTCCTGCAGAGCTCCAAAGCAAGTGGCTCTGAGGTTCTTTTCTCCTTACCCTTACTTAGTGCTTTCTTTTCTAGCATTAGAAACACAGCAAATGGAAGTGGTGAACACAGCTCATGGATAGGTCTGGGAAGGATGCCAAGAGAGCAGGAGCATGAAGGGGAAGATTCTTTCTGGGCAAAAGTGGGGAGTATGAGACCACAAAAGTTGAGTGAGGCTTGGAAAAGGGTCAGGAAGGTGTGACTTGGGCACTCAGAGCACACATACCCATCCAGTGGGTTGCACTTCTTCCTGGGACTTCCCAAACACAAAAGCATGTGCATATGTCACACAGTACAGTATTTCTGGGAAGTGACTGTCTGGTCAGAATTTGCATAGGAAATCTGATTCTTTCCAGAAACATGGACTTCTTTGGGTTTTTCAGTTACATGGCAATGGTTGATGTTTCTGTGCAGAGACTATAAAATAGCAGACCCATGTGTGTTAAGAAAAAAGGGACAGTCTTTTTCAGGTTTACTGAGAGAGGTAAGAATTTATACATCAACAGCAACCTAACTGTCTTCACATGAAGTGTCTGACATACTCAAAAGGGTTTTGCTGTTGAAGACTAAATTTCTTATTTTAATAAGATATATTTGTGTCATCAAACAGCTCAGAATATAGTATTAAGAAAGCCTCATTCCAGTGCTTCAATTATTTATCTGGCATTCTCCTACAAGTAACTACATTTTTAAAATTCTGGTTTAAAGGCATTGTTACTCAGCAGACAGTTAATTACAGTGCATTGCCAAGCAGCCAAAGCAATGTTCATATCAGCAGCTACAGGAACAACACAGCATGGCCATAAAAGGAGAATACTCTATAGAATTGACATAACATGTCACCCATGTGACAGAATTCCCAGCATAGCTACATACTAGGAAGACAAGCAGAAATCCCATGTGATAGCTGTGTTCCTCTCTGCTTTCAGTCTAGTGCTATCCTGGTTTTTATAACCTGCTTCCAGGCATGGTAGTGGAGACCATTTCAAGTAGCTAACCAAATATCTACAACATTGTTTTACTGGCAAGTGCTATTTGCATTGTTGCAGAACTACAACAGGGAATCCAGGGAGTAGTCACTAAGAGGAAGTCAATTCACCCAGTGCAGCCTAGGAATCTCCTGTAGGTCTGCTGTAATTAGTAGTAGAAGCATTTTTGCTTTAAATAACAATTCTTATGTGCCACTGCTCTGATAATGAACCCTTCCACAGAGATACTTTTATATCTGAATGCAATTAAACACATCAACAACTCTTCTGTGGAATACCACAGAATCACAGAATGGTTCAGGTTGGAAGGCAATTCTTCAGTTCATCTACTCCATTCCCACTTCTCAAACAACATAAGGCAGAGCTGGTTGCCCAGGACCCTAACCTGATTTTACATGAGTCCACGGATGGAAACTCCACCCCCTCCCTGAGCAACCCATGCCAGTGTTAGACCACTCTTGCAGTTTTTTCATTTAGATTGATTTTATTTTTTTTTAATTTGTACCCATTTCCTCTTGTTCTATCCCTAAGCACTGCTGAAAAAATCTTGTCTCCCTCTTGTTCATGGGCATTTATACTCACTGATAAAATTCTTCTCAGCTTTGTCTTCTCCAATCTGAACAGTCTCAGCTCCCTCAGCCTTTCCTTATAGTGGAGATACTCCAGTCTTTTCTTCAGCTTTGTGACTGTTTGCTGGACACTTTCCAGTGTCTCTGTGTCTCCTGTACTGGAAAGCCCAGAACTGGACCCAGTACTTTATGTGTTTCCCTATCAATGCTGAGAAGGAGGGCCATTTATATCAATCTGAGGACAATGCTAATGCTGCCCTGTTGGCCCTAGCCACAAGGGCACATTTTTGATCATATTCAGCTTGCTGATCCTCACATAGTTTTCTGCAGACCTGCTTTCCAGCTTGGTACCCCCAGCACATACTGATACTCAATGTTATTTGTCTGCACATCTGGGACTTGGCATTTCCTTTGTTGAACAACACAATTAGTCTTTGCCCAGTTCTCCAGCCTATCTAGGTTCCTCTTAATGTAAGCACACCATCTGGCATACCCAGCACTCTTCCCAGTCTTTTGTTCTTTGCAGTCTCACTATGGGAGCACTCTGCTCCACAGTCACTAGTGAGGGTCATTAGTTGAATATTATTGGTCTCACTATTGACTCCTGGAATAAATTTCAAGTGATTTGCCTCAGACTGGGCTTTATCACAATGACTGGAATCCTCTGGATCTGACCATTCTGCCACTTTTTGATGCACCTCGCCGTGTACTATCTAATGAGCATGTTGTCAGCGTGTCTATGAGGATGTTATGATGCATGGCATCAAAACCCTTACTAAGGTCAAGTTAAACAACCTTCTCTAATTTACCCTCATGCACCAAGCTAATCCCCTCATGGAAGAAGACTGTCAGGTTGGTTAAACATGATTCCCCATTTGTAAATCTCTGCTGGCCAATCCTGATCACCTTTTTCACTTTCATGTGTCTGGAAGAGGTTTTCAGGATCAGTTGCTACATCACCTACCCGGGGATTGAGCTAAGGTGGACCAATATACAGATCCACAGATCCTCCTCCTTTCCCTTCTTGAACATTCCATTACTTTGCAAACATAATCAAGAGTGGCTTCATAGTGACATCAGCTAGCTCCTTCAGCACTTGTGAATAAAAATCTCTCAGGCCTTATGGACTTCAGGATGTCTGGTTTGTTTAAATGTTCTGTAACATCATTCTAGTTAACCAAGAGTAAGTCTTTCCTGTTACATATTTTTTCCACTGCTTTCAGAGGACTGAGATATTTTAACATTATTTTTCATTATGTAAACAAATACACACACATGCATATATATGGCAATTTTTAATGACTATTAGCTAGATATCTAAAGCTGTAGAAGTGTTTATTTTTTATCAAAGTTATCTACTTTATCCAATGTATCTACTTTATCCAATATATATATATTTTGGCAGAGGGATTGAGATTAGGTTTTCTGTTGAGTTAGGAATCACTAAGAGATGGGCTGCCAAAAGCCTTAAAGAAGCATCAGGGGAAAAGCCTGAGAACATGAGTAGGTTGTAAAGGTAAGATCTGAGTTTCCCTGTACTGCCAAAACAATGAAAACTTTTTCAATCACTTGACATGAAAAAGAAAATAAAACCTTTTGTTGTTGTTACGATCACCTTTCCTTTCCTTCATTCATTTCCACAGACTGGGTACAGAGTTCCTTATTTATCCATTAGGCTCAACTCCTTATGAATCAGGGCACTGCTGACCAGGCACTGCACAGTGATTCAACCCAGCCTTCTGGAAATTCACACTTTCCAGTCATGTATCAGCAGGTGCATTTATGAAAATGAAAATTTTGAGCACGTTAGCTTGGCATTTCATAGTAGCAAATTCAAAAAGCAATTTTCAGTGTTATAAAATCATCTTCCTGTCCTGCAACCTGAGCTGCAGGGCATCATTACACACCCTTGTACAACACCACTGATTTCAACTCAAGTTTTTCAAACTGTTTTCCAAGGCTCTAGATTCAGCACATATAAATCAAACAACAAGATCAAATCCAGTGCTGGAAAGGCTTAGGCTATCAATTATGATGAAGTATAATAAATGGAGGACCCAGTGACATTTCATTTTAAGACACACACGTTATAGTCGGGGCTCAGTGATATAACACTATCGAAAAGTGATGTGACTTCTGAAAAGCATAGCTGCTTGATTATTTTTCCCCCTTGTGAGCTGTTGCATCTTCAAAAGCCTTGAGCTTCTTTCTAAGATGTCATTTCTTCTCCCAGCATAGAAAGCAGTTTGTTTGTGGACTGCCCTTCTAATTAGAAAAACAAGCCACAGATGTTCTTGAAAGAGCATTAAATTCCGTAACTAAGCCTCTACTCACTGAAAACATACCTCGCTTGGAAAGGCACCAGGAGAGCTGTGCCACAGCTCAGCTGTTTACAAGCAGCCCTCCATTCACTCCCATCTCTGGGACCAGATGTGACAACAATACCACAGGCTGCTTGCTGTTCGCTGTTTGCCTTTTGTGCTCATGCTCCCAGGGTCCTGCCTTGTCACTTCTGAAGCTCAAATTTGTGCATGACTGGCTCCACGCCAGGGCCACAGTAAGTACTCCTCACGGCATTCAGAAGTGCCTTATCTCACAACTAATCAAACCCTTTTTTTGTTGTTGTTGTTAATTGCAGAGCAACTTGCTATTAATATGCGTCAAGATTTAACAAGACAGATGCCAATTAATCTTGGATTCTGAGATGCCCAGTCAGTTCAAAGTGCACTGAAGTAATCTCGAAGAAATAATGGCAGTGGCAAATTCAGGCCTTAAAAGAACATATGTTTAACACAGATGGTATGTATTCAAACATTTCATTTGTACAGTTGAATCCACTTTTAGAGTCTACAAATATAGCCACCATTTACATACACTGTAAGAAAGTCAGAATTCCAGATTTCCATTTGCACATCAAAACAGTTATATTATAGCCAGGCGTCATGCATATGATGAAATTGTTTTGATTAGAAACAAAACCAGATTGTTATAATGGGATCCCATTGTATCTGTGAAATTAATCTGTCTTAATGCTCAGGAAGAGCATCTGTTTTTAATGGAACAAAAATACCTCAGCCAGTATAGCAAATAACACTGTAAAATTTCCAGACTTTCCACAGAAGGGATTCCTTTGTAAAGGTGACTTAGGCTTCCCATATTTCCAGATTGAAGACTGTGATTCAGACATTTCCTATGAGAAAATAATTCTATTAGCTTTGTGTTGACAAAATGAAATATTAAAAAGACAGGAAACAATAAAAAGCCTGTAAAAAGCAATTTTATTTTGAAGTTGCAAAGTTAAGGGGCTCATGAAACAAGACACAGTAAACTAGAAATTGAAAGATTGTATTCTCTGCTTCCTTTATATCTTTCACAAAAGCCTCTTACATAGTTGAGCATTATGATAAACTTGATAAACTTGATAAACTATTCCCTGTTTGAGCATCATTCCAGACTTGAAGCATATTTGTAACCCTAGGATAACATACGTTCTCATCTGACCACAATCCCTGCTGTCTTCAGAAGAAAGGCTACATCACTGGGAGCATAGCTGGCTACTGAGTGTGACAGACATTTTAACAGGATGAAAATTTAAAAGTCTGTTCAGAATATTCACAGTAAAATCTGCTGCTAAGAGCTTTATGCTTTCCTGTAAAGAAACCTTCTAATATGGTTCCTACATACCATGCAAGCAAGTGAGGTTAGGCCTCTCAAGTGGGAAGTGGGAATGCTCTATCCAGACCCTGCTTCTGCAAAAACTGTCAGGCCTAGCATGATTCTGTGGTGTTGTTCCATTGGAGTCAATTAGATAATGACAATTGTCCTGTCGTGCACAAGTGGTTGCAGGATTGAAGGCTGCAAAAATAAAATTATATATTTATATTATCCTTGCATTATCTTATATTTATATATAACGGTAACATAAGGATAAGGGTAGCAAAAAAATGAGAAGTTTTGAGGTTGAAAGCAATTTCAAGGGACACCTTAAATTAAAATTTCTTTAAGCCAACAAATCATTTTTACATAATTTCATTTTAAATGAAACATCCAACTGGTTTTGAAATAGACCAAACATCTTTCAAACCAACAGCATTCCTACTCCAGGCACTTGCAAATATTTTAAAGTTTTATGAGTGGGGAGCTGTTTCTAAACATTTTTAAGTGCTTGTGATATTTTACTCTTGAAAATGGAAGGGAATTAAGCTGTGTGTTCAAACAGGCAGTTCAAAGACATATTGAAGCAATTTGTAGCTAACAAAAGGCTCACAATGAAATAAAAAGCAAGTATAAAAACACAAACCATTTAAAAACAAAATAAACGGAGCCAATATTTTATCATCACTATTAGACAATCGGAAGGGACTTAAATGAGTGCTTCCTTTTGCTACAATTGTCCATGACTTGACTTACCTCCCCTGACACTGGTTTTACCAGCCCTTCTCTCCTTTCTCTTCTTCGGTCCCCAGGCCTTTGTCTCTGGATTGAAATATTGTAAGTTATGCCACAAAGGCACACTTACCCTGGAACTGGTTTTCACCAGTCTGCTCACAATCAAAACTGGAAAATGATCCTGGAATTAAAGTGTTCATACCAGTATGAAATCATTCAGATAAAGTTGCACCAAGAATTCCAGAGAAAATTTGTTTTTCTTCTCTTGATCAGACCTAAATTTTGTCAATTCTTCTTCTGGAACTAGTACCCTACTGTGGGTTTTGCTTCATGTGCTTTTAGATATTTAGAAGTCAGATATTAAAGTGAAATTTACTCAGGCTTTCCTCCCTTTATAGCTAATTTAAAAAAAAAGAATGTCAGAGACAACCAGCAGTTATGCCCTAGGATCAGCTCAAGCACCATTTTCAGATTACAAGGCTCACCTTCACTAGGAGCCTGTCTATAGGTACACCTGCGAGGGAAGTGATACTCTCTGACTTGGAACTAGCACCTATATGGGAAATATAAACTATCATCTATGTGGAAAATAGCACCTACATTTAGAAGACCCAAGAGAGCGTCCTAGAGGCTCATTCTAAAACAGTCTCAAGACTAAAGACTCAAACTAAGGCTCAATTCAGCTACGTCATATGTAGCCTTGGACAAAAGTGTCCAGCATCCTTTTCAGGTGCATGCAGTTACCTGAGACTGGCAGACAGAACACAGACCTGTTTGTCCTGCTGGTGTCAGGAGAGGCAGCTGTAGGCCAGATGGCACAGCCTAGGACATCTCTATTGGCACTAGAGGTCTACATTTAGACTGCAGAATCATGCCCTAAGCAACGTGTCTGCTGTATTTCTCTCTGAATCCCATTGACTAAACCTCTGTTGACAGCAGTTGGAGCTTAGACTAGTGGCCCATGGATGACACCCACATAACATAACCACAATTTGGACATCTTAGACTCAAATTGACTCCCACCTACCACTTTTAGGTGAGAGGCTCTCCATCCCTCAATTTGATCTCAAATGCTGGGGTCATCTTGACTGTATGCCTGTGAATCTAATTGCTTTCCCTGATGTCTCTGTATATTTCCTACCTGGACCATGACATGCTGCTGCTTAAATGGGTTTTTCTTACCCTCCCTTTTGGTCATGTCTCAGAAAACCTTAGTCCTCCCAGTTTCTGTGGTGTGGTTCAAATAGGTCCTTAAAGAATGAACAAGATCTGCAGAGGTGTGTAATGGTATCAGGGCATGGTCTCAGTCTCATTGACTAAGCTGGGGTCAAGGCCCACAGATGTAGTAATTGTGGTGAGGTCTGGCCTCTAGACAGATATTTTGTTGTGGATGCAAAGGTGTGGCTTTCACTACATAATCACACCATCCAAAATCAGGATGGAGGTTCAGATTTTTCTGAACTAAGCTGTCTGAAGTAAATCACAATGGGAGGAATTGGGGGATGAATATGTTGTTGACCACCATCTTGCATGTGTCTTTGCTTAGGGTTTTTCATGTAGCAGCTGTTACATCTTAGTTTCAAAACCTGTCGCCCACCTGCCCACCCGAAAATCAGCAGAGACAAAGTTTTGCTGTTGTCTTGCCTTCTGGCTTTTCCTCAGCACTAGACTGCACTTCCCTCACTATTCTGTCCCACCTGATAAAAAAATTATTCTTTCTTACTTTTTTATTACATGGTTTTGGAAATCTGAGCTTCTTTCCAATATATATTTACTTTAAAAAACACTGACCCATATACATAGTTGAAGTAGAAAGACATATTGTCAGTAAAGCATAGCAAGGCTTCACTTCCTCTCTTCTTTCAGGCTTTTTTCCCTTTTTCATTTTTAAATCATGCAAGAAGTTCCATGCTTCAGACTTAACCTTGCAAATGCATCTGCACATGAAAAAAATTAATCACATCACAGCTCTCATTTGAAATCAAAGAGATCATTGCTGTGTTTGCAAGATTATAATTTTCAATGTCTTATAGAAGTACAGAATCATTTAGGTTGGAAAAGACCCAAAAATATCATCCTTGAATAGGTTCCTCCTCTTAGTACTGTGCAGAGTTCTAGTTGCATTTTGAAGGTAGTTCATCACCTGCAAGATTTATCTTACAAAAATGTCATCAGTGGAAAGGACCTTTAGCTGAGCAATAGCAGGTTAAAATGAATGCAAATTGAGGTGCAATAGTTGTTATTTCTAATCAGCCCTGATTTGAGGGTATGAATTTTATTCCCTTTCCTAGAATTTGGCACTTTCACCTTGCGCCTTTGTGTCTTATATAGTCAGCAGAACAGAATGGCAGCTTCACTTGGGAAGTTATTGTAAATGTTATTCATAACAAGCTAATTTGTTGTTGTTCCACTAAATTGGAACTCTTGCTTCTCAAGGGTGTTTATTCATTGTGATTGTGATCTGTTGCATTCATGTTTTATGTCTAGTTAATCTAGTGAGCGCTGCAACCTGACTTGTCCTCCTTGAGAGAGTGATGTGAAGGGTGCTCTGAAGGGTAGGGTTACAGTCTAAAGACTCAGAAAAGAAAAATAGATGGTATTTACTGGGGGTAAAATCGCTGATGTTATACTACTGACATTAGTGTCAGTATCAAACAAGCTAGGAAGAAAAGAATTCTGGCAAAAAGTTTAAAAAAAACCCAAACGAAACAACCTCTCACTGATAATTCTATGCGTGTGAATATACCAATGCAAACAGAAAGGCAAAGAGGGCTTGTTAAGATCTTACAACTATCTTGAGAGTTTTTCTGTGATTTGAAACTGGCTGCAAAACTCTTCTATTAAGCAAAGCTATTTCCTTAGCAAAGTCTCAAGACCCATGAGAAGAAAAACTATAATCTCTCTTCCAAAAAAAGGCTGCTGCTTATTGTTTTAATCAGTCACATAACTTCATATAACTAACTTACAGTGGACCTGTGTGACATGGTTGTGTATTGTGGAAGAGAGAAGTGAAGCAGAGGAGTGAAACCAGAACAAAGGACCGAGTGAGAAAGACAAGCATGTGCAGCAGAGAGCTACACCCAAAGTCTAAGAACCAGCCAGATGATGGGAGCCTCATCCAGCCCTCCCTTTTTTTTTTTTCTTGTTTTGTGAAGGGTGGTTTGTTGGGGTTTTTTTTGTTTGTTTGTTTGGTTTTGTTTTGGGGTTGTTTTTTTTTTGCTTTGTAAAGGGATTTTTTTTGTTCACTTCAACAGAAGTCACACAGTGGCACTTCTGTAAATGTGGGTGTGCACTCTCTCACACTGGAAACTGATCTGTCAGCACAGTGTTGTGAACCAGTAAGACAGGCATGATGGTCCTACACTCATTAAAAGCATGAAGCAACAGACTACTGAATAGCTAAGCACACTGATTTCGGTTTAAGCTGCAATAGTGAAGAATAGCAGGTATTCATTTAACCTTAATTGGTTCTGAGCCCAAGGATTTGGCATTAAAGAAATCATAAATGTTTATGTCCTGTGACAGACATTTCGGGAGTGCCCAGGCTGCACGTAGAAGGGTCTAACAAACTCAGGCTAGCTGCTCAAGTTCAGAAATAACCTGCTTGCTCCTCACTCCCCCATCAGAGCCAAGGGCTTGACAAAGGCTTTTTGACTGCCTGCCTGGGCTCCAGCCACAGCAGCACATCACCCCAGCCTGCCTGTAGCTGAACTGGCTTCAGCTGGCCTGAAGCAAAGTACCTTGAAATAATCACTCCCAATGCTTTCTTTTCCCAGCTAAGGGCAACAGAAGTGACAATGACTACATGATGTCAATGAGATATTTATAAACAGCCTATTAGCTGAACTAAAGAGCAGCCTCATTCATGTGGTTCTTGCACACTTCCAGCCTGTTTCCTGGGCTGGGACTAAAGACTGCCATTCAAGTAGAACGGGTTTGGTGTGAAGAGTAAACTCAGAGCTAATCTAAGCCTAAGCATCCCCCACTTCCCCAGCTTGCCTTCAGCCCACACTGTGAATATGAAGCAATTTTGGGCTCACTACAAGGTTATAGTCCTGTTCAAACATCATATAGTCATGTTCAACTAATCTTTGGTTTTAAATCAGCTCTTTCTACACATAGCTACAGTTTCACTGTGACATGGAGATCTGGTTTTCATGCTGCAATCATTCCAGTATCTCTCAAAGAAGCCAGAGGGAACAGTCCAGAATTTATCAGTATAATTTTAGTGTGGGTTTGTATTGGGCATGACCATCCTGTCTCTTTTAATCAGATTTTATTACCTAGGACCATTTTCTACCAAGGTGTATTTATTTCATTAAATACATAAATTTCATAAAAATCATTAAATACATAATTTTTTCATAAATTTTCTTAATTATCCTCTCCAACTGGCTGGATTCACAAGTGT
The DNA here is from genome assembly GCF_017590135.1 of Pyrgilauda ruficollis. NCBI lineage: Eukaryota > Metazoa > Chordata > Aves > Passeriformes > Passeridae > Pyrgilauda > Pyrgilauda ruficollis. The sequence goes on along the minus strand of NW_024524266.1, from coordinate 1,631,341 downwards.
TCAAAGTAACTCGGGTCAGGTAGCTCTGTTTTGTAGATTCTCTCTTTTTCAAGGTGAAGATGGACACTAGTAAGGACTTTTGGTACTCTGGTGGGAAAGGGGTGGCTCAGGTGTGTGGCAGAGACATCCTGGGCTAACAGAGCACAGCATGTCTCCATACTCAGGAAAAATGGCTACTGTCTGTCAGTGTTTTTCCTAGAAAGTTGGTGAGGGAAGAAGTCCTGGGTTTTGCAATCTGGACCCAAGTTCTGTAAGAAAAAGAAAATCAGGAAGAAATTATAAATTGTGCAGCACCACTGTTCAAACCAAGGGGATGCTAGAAGGGTGAGATGAACCTTGAAGGTCTTCATGGAATACTTTAATTTTTCAGAGTCAGGTGTGTTCTGCATTCCTGGATGTGTTTGTATTACTCTTGCCATGGTCCTGCCCTACCAGAAATCAGAGCTTTGCTAGCTAACAGGGAAGGTATCTTGGCAATTATGGGTCCAGAAAGGCTGTGGCACCAGCATTGTGATCTAAAGCAGAGAGTCTATGGATCCCACTGCTAAGACATCAGATATTGCTTCTGAGCCTGAATCCCATTTCTATGATGCTGTCCAGATTCAAGAGTCCTTGAAGTATACAGGTTTTTGTATCCCATTCATGTATACAGTGAGAAGCATATAAAAAATGATAGGGTAGATGTTAAAAAATTGGAATTGAGCACAGAAGAGCATACTGAAGGTACAGCAGGAGAAGTCACATTTACAAATAGCATGCTGAGGTTGGAAGGGATCTCTGGAGTTCACCTTGTCTATGTTTTATTTTTATTATAGGAAATAGATTTAGGAACTTCTACAGAAAGAGCCTGATTTTTTTAGGTGGTGGCAAAAAATAAGTGACATTAGATGCTTTTCATGGGAGTCTGAAAATATGCTAGTGATTAAGTTTGGGAGAAGATCTAGCTAAGATAACTACAGAGAACCTAAAATATTCATAAAACATAAGAGAGTTGCCATGTTAGAGCTCATTTTGCTGGACAAGGAAATATTCACTGCAGATTTACAATATTTATGTTTGCCTGTCTATCAATGATCTTGATTGGGTTAAATATATTTGACCACAGTACTGCTACTAATCAGTGTTACATTTTATCAAGCTTCAAATAGCAATTTTTTTAATGTTTTAACTAATTGGCAACATTTTAGACTGGAATGTATATCTAGAGCAAGAAATGCTTTTAAAAAGCACATGAGGAAATGCTTAAGAACTAGTTGTTGAATGCTAAATAAAGCACTGTGATGGAGAAACCATAAGAAATGCAATTGATTATAAAGAAAAAGATGCAGAGAAATAATTAATTCCTCAAAACAAAGATTTAGAATCTGAGAAGAAAAAAAAATTAAAAGTCAGTTATCATAGGTTTTAACTTTAAAAAGGAAGAAGAGAAACAAAAAACTGAAGGAATAAGTCACCAGTCATCAGTGAATGACTACTAGAATTCAAAATTTTAACAGAGCTTTTTAAAAAAAGAACAAATTGGAAAAAAAAAAACCCTCTTCAAGTCTCAGGTCCATCACAGGATATTGGTGATGAACTACAGTTCAACAGTAACAGAAAAAAAGGGAAGAAGTCTTAATCTGGTCCTATACTGGAGAAAAAGCAGTGAGGTATACTGTTGACAAATCTGCCATTCTGAGTAAAAAATGGGCAAAAATGACTGCTATATTTAAATGCTTTTGAGTCAACAAAGTGTAGGTTGATTTATGTCAGTGGTCAAGACACAGGGGGTTGAGGTGACTGTCTCCAGCCAGGATTTATCACCAGTGCATATTTAGATGGGAATAGCATCACAACAGGAATAGTACTCTTCATGGTCCTACATCTAATATTGTTAATTAGAATAAAGGAATAATGAAGTAATTTGTGTTGGAAGGGACCACAGGAGGTGCCTCATACACCACAGCAGGGCCAGCAGTGAGGTCAGACCAGGTTGCTCAGGGCTTTGCCCAGCCAGGTTTCATAATCCCCCAAGGGTGGAACCTGCCCAGCCTCCCTGTGCAGGACCTGCCTGTCCTCATGGAAATGTTTCAGTGCCCAGCCTGAGCCCTCTCGTTGCAGTTCCTCTGCCCAGGGCTCTGCTGCCTCCTCTCCCTCCCCTCCCCACGAGCTCAGGGTGTCTGTGAGGTGCCCCCAAAGCTGTCTGTGCCCAGGCTGGACCAGCCCCAGCCTCTGCTCACGGGGCCAGGCTCCAGCCCTGAGCACTGCAGGGTGAGCTCGCTCCGGTTCTCGGCATCTTTCTGCACTGGGGCACCAAAGTGGTGCTGCCCAGGTGGGCTCTGACAGCGAGTGCTGGGCACGGGCTCCTGCCCCGAGCTCCTCATTGTGCTCCTGCTGCTGCAGCCCGGGCGCTGCTGCCTGTCTCTGCTACCAGCTCCTGCCCAGCTCCTGCCCCAGAGCCCCTTCCCCAGAGCTGTCCCCAGCCTGTATGATTGTAAGAGATTCTTCCTTCCCAGCTCTTTGCATTTTGTTTCTTGAAATTCGTACATTTCCTGTTGGCCCATCCCTCCAGCCTATCTAGGAGACTCAGAAAGACAGTCCTTCCATGGAGAGTATTGGCTGGTCACCAGCAATTTGTATTATTTGGTGAGAATATGCTCTACAGCCTCTTCCAGGTAACTGAAGCAGGACAGGTCCTGGGATAGACTCTGTGGTAGCTCCCCTGCAGCATGTTCTAGGCAGAAAAATGATCCCCTGACCCTGAGACTCTGAGCCTGACCATCCAGCTGGGCCATTACTGCTCTGATTGTCCACCCATCCAGGCTGCAGCACTGCAGGAGTCAGTGTCAAATGTTTGTTTGTTCACATGGGTATGTTTTTGATACCATTTCAGAAATTCCCTCAGGTCATGGTGTCATGTCAGTGTTTAGTCACAACTGAGTTTAAGGTAATCCCAAGTACTTCCCTGGCACATAACCTGGCTTCTGAAGAGAAGGCTTCTGGTTCACAGTTTTAAGATATTTAATCTGCACCAGAACTTCCTACTTCCATAGGCCCTGGCCTCAGGTGTCTGTGGGTGGCAAAGAGCAGTTTAGGACTGAGTTTTTGGAACTTCATGGTACGCTGGTAATATTTCCATGACATACTCAGCAAAGGCATGCTGTGAACAGAGTAGTGTTTTCCCATTTTGCCAAGGTTGTGTCTCTCCTCACACATCTTTGTCTCTGTAGAGCATTACTGACTTGGAACCATTTTGTCCAGAATTAAGTTACCTGAGCGTAAGTTCCAGTCTCTTCACCCAACACGCCTAGCAGTCATTCAAAGAACACTCATGATAAAACCAAGGACTCTACTAATGACACAAAGACATGGTATTATTTGGATTAAATGGAACAGAAAGCTATGTAAATGGAAAAGATGATGGGTGTACCTCCTTAAAGGTATTTTCCTTCTGGAGTATGTGAGTATTAGTAGAGTTGAGTGCTTTGTTATCTACTGATTGTTAATACAGTACCTTCCAGGCAAAGTTTTATTATTTTTACTTTTTCCATCACTGACCCTGGCTTCTGTTCTCTTCTTCTCCACTCCATGAGCATTCCTCTGGGTAACAAACTTTATTAGACTAGATTTATAGTGACAGTGACCTACCAGTCATGCTGATGGAAAATTCATTATGGTTTGGGATTAGTTGCTAATCTTTGGGATTATTAAAACTATACCACTTGAACATTCTTGGTTTTGTTTTAATTGCCAGAGTTATGAACAAAGGGCACAGCCAGTCTAGCATCTGGTGCATGTGTATAATTTCTTATGAGCATTGACAGACAAATAAATATGAGCTATTTTCAAAGTGACCTTCTCCTTCCATCCGTATTAGAATGTTCTGACAAAATTTATAATTGCCGAAGTCTTTTTATAGCAGCAATGAGCATAATGACCAGGGACAGAGTTTCCAGGCTGCCACGTCTCTGCTCAGTGTCCTGTCATAGCTGTGGCTCCAGTTGGGCTACACTCAATCAGGGTAGCGCCTGTGCTCTGGCAGAGTGCAAAGACTCAGCAGCCTCCCTCCCTCCACTGTGGGGATTTGACTTCACAGCGGATAGCATTTCTAGCTGGAATAACGATGCTTTGGAAGTGTCTCGTAAACCCCAGCTGGCCTCATATCCTAATGTTCACAGAACGAAGAGGAGATTAAGCCATCAGCAGTAGTCAACGGACAATTTATGTCTAAGTTCTAGAAAAATCCTGCTTGTTCTTTCCATCATACATTACTAAATTATATTGATTTTTAATATGTTTACTGTTCTTACTTCAGCCTATGGTAAGAAGAAAGCAGATTCATGAGAAAGATATAATATATATTGGGAGCTTCCTGGCAACTGCGCTAATTGAAACAACTTCTTGCTATTTCATTATAATACAAACCGCCTTGAGTTCCTGAGGGCAGTGAAATACCTTCTTTCCAGTCCCTGGAAGATTGAACAGTGTAATAGGAACCTCAGCCATCTGCCACAAAAAAAGGAAACATAGGACAGGGAGTTGATTGCAATTTAACCTCTTTTTCTGTTTCTTACTCAATGTGTCTTCACATTCCTCTGAAAGTACCTAAGGACTATAATACCATGTAAGAGGATACCAACCTGGAAAGAAAAGGGCATTTTTTATTTATTTAAAAAATAAAATAATTTTTTAAAAATCATTCTTTGGCAATATGCCAATATGAGACATAACAAAGTGCAGTCAGTTGTAAAATCATTAACACTTACAGTGGCTTGGTCGATGTGATAGTTTGAATGACAAAAGTCACTGCATTCCTAATGTACTCTTAGTGACCTACACAAAGACACATATCTAGTAACGTGTCAGATTAAGCACTTCACTAGAATTCAATTACCTAGGCACAGAGAAAGAAAGTAGAGCAGAAAAAGTGAATTTAATATCAGGTAAAATTGATTTGGGGTAAGTAAGTATTATAATATCCTATATTAAAATATTCTATAAATGTAGTATTATCGTAAGATCTCTTAAGACACTTTAACAGGATGCTCAGTGAGGTTGTGGATTTCTTCTTCTCTGGAGACATTCAAAACCCATCTGGACACAATCCTGGACAGCCTGCTTTCAGTGAGTCTGCTTTAGGAGGAGCATTGGTGATCTCCAGAGGTCCCTTCCAACCCCACCATTCTGTGATTCTGTGAAGAGTTCAGAAGTAATGGTTTTATACAGCTGTAAAGTACTGGCAGCAACTAGCAGGAGCTGTGGGCACAAAGACAGCAGTGCCTGTGGACGTGGCCTCGGAGTAGGTGCTGTGTGAAGGATTTGGGCTCCAGCTCTACTCCCAGCCCATGGTTCCTGGGCATCTTTGCTTCAACTCCTCTGCCCACAAGAAATGGGGATGAGCAATCTAATTGCAAAAGCCTGGAGCAAATGGCATTAGGTAAGGTCAAAGGGCTGACATATGATGACTTTTTTGCATTTGTAGGGTATTTTGATGTGACCACTGGGAAAGGATGAGAGCAGCAGGTAAGGAAGCAAGCCAGGTGCTTTCTCAGAACACCCCAGATGGCAGTATGTGTTATGTCAATGATGTCAGGAGAACATATATTTCCTATTTCACAGGAAAATCATTCTTCCAGGAAACTTTTGCTTCATGATGTTTAATTGAAGTCCAGTTTGTCTATAACGTAAGAAAATTACTTTTGTTACTGGTAAAAGTAATTATTTAGAGAACATAACTGAAAAACTATCTTGAATATATGCATTTGTTATACTTCAAAAGACTTCTGGTAATTCTTGACCATAAAGTAGTAAGTAACAAGCCAGAAGAAGAGGTAAAAAACTGAAAGATTAAAAGTAATTCTTAGAAAGCAAATCACTTCCCCACATATGAAAAAAAAAAAAATTAGTGAGAGGCTTTTTGCGGATAACCCTCTGGAGATAAAGTAAGAAGCTCTTCAATTGTACCAGGAAAGTTAATGTTAAAAGGCATATTCCAAGCTTGGCTGTATTTTTTAAATAAAGGCTTTTGTTGTTCTCACTATTTAAATCTTTTTCAAGCAGATTAAAAGGACACAAAATTAATTCTACCAGGAGTTTATAGTTTGCCCTTATAAAAGGGACAGACTTTTTCTACATATAGCAGAGGAAGATGAGAGTTGAGAGCCTTACTCAGCAGCACAATTCCTGCCTTTCTGTAAAAAAGCAAGATATTTTTGTGTCTTTTTGTGAAGAATTTTACTTGCTCTTGTGCGTCCACCCAGCTGTACCTTTTATCTTGTCAAAAGAGAATTTCTTTTGTTGCAGAAAGTTTTCTCAGACCTATTGTTCCCAGAATTTCTATGCAGGACCGGATGAGTAAGTGTCCCTAATACTGACACACAGAGGGTACAGCACTCTGAAACAAAACAGAGTGGACACTACACGTTGTGGTGGTGTTTGTCTCTGAAGAGCCTGTAGGGCTAGAGGACAGCAGGAGACAGATATTTGGGCTAACACACTGGACACGCTGAAGAGAACTAGACTTTGCTGGGATTTTAACTGTTATACTGATAACAGACAGCAAACAAAGGTCAGAATAGATGGTGGCTGAAAAGGACCAGATCTCTTCAGTTTCATTAGGAAAACACACTGTTTGTACAATCAACCAGAGCTTTCAACAATGGACTGGCTAGAGATGAGTCACTAAAATGAATAATCCTTTTTAATCTCTATGAAAAACATCCTGTTAGCATTGCCATATTCTAGGAATTGTTATAACAGGAGCAGAAAAAGGATTAAGTGCTTAAACCTGTCCCATCAGCACAAGTTTATTGGAGTAGAATCTCTCTGTTGGTAATGAGCCTTTACTTCTTACAAAAACAAGAGACTATTTCTATTCTGTGTTTCTTTTCTTCTGTAACAAACCCTCTGTGACCCACCAATAAAACAGCTATTTTAAAAAATTTAAATCTAGATCAAGTCACAGCACATGCTGAGGATGACATAAAAGTAAGGATAATAAGTTCACTAAGATCATACCAGAGCCTGATCTCAGTGCCTTTCAATGAGAGTATTACACTTCTGCCCAAATTGTACAGAGATTATGAATCCTGTAGACTCACTGCTATTCTTTCTGTGCTTTGCAGCACAATGTTGTGCCTCTTTCAAAAGGTGAGTGATTCTAGGAAGTTATTAAAATATGTAGCATGTTCTGGGTAGCATAACGCTGGAGCCTGTGCTTTCAATACCAAATGCAAAAAGGCTGTGAGTTATGCTTAATGAAAAAGCTCTCCAGCTACCTGACAGCAACTATTAGTCTCATGAGCTATGAAAATTCCTAGAGGAGGCAGATGACTACTTTGTTTTCCCCACAATAGTTAAAATGGCAAGTGCTTGCTAAAATATTTCGTATCAATAGAAACTGATGACAAGCCTTTACTGGTCTCTTTTCCAGAAGTGAGAGTTCAAGAAGATTGCCTCCTCTCACTGACTCTGTCATATTAAGGTGTTTGAAAGATATTGACGGTGATACAATACAGAACCCACGGAGACATCTTCAATTAATCTCAAATAAATTGACAAGGTTTTATCATCAACAGGTGGCCCAGCAGTGCTTTCTTTGAATGCCTCTTTTAAAATACATCACAACATGTTTAAACCTCACTCTCTTTTCTCCCACGAACTGACACTGACTTGAGCAGAAGCAGACTAGGGTAACACCGGCCGTATTTGCAGGGTAGTGCAGGCGTGGTGTTTTTAAGTTAAGGACCTTGGTCACATCCCAGCCACAGAGAAAGTTTACCCCACAATATATCATCACTCCTAATGCACTAACTGCCCACACCATGAACAGGCCAGAGCTCATGACCAGATTGTCTGCCCCCTTTTTAATTTTTGTGCTGGGCTTCTTCCCAAAAGCAAACAGGTTGGAAAGGGAACAGTCTGCACCTGTACCTCCCTTCAAGGTGGAGCTGAGCCAGAGCTCACATTTGCACCTAGAGCTCTCCAGCTCTTGGCACATCTTCCACCTTCAATGAATAATTAAAATTAAATGAGCAAGACCTCTTACTTATTACAGATTGGGTTCACCCTTATGTCAGATGACTTTCAATAATGTTTGCGACAAGTAGTACAGATGATGGGTTAATAGGCCTTAGAGGTAAAATATGTATTAAAAACCCTGTTGATTTAATATGTTATGCATTATATTTATTATTTTAATATATATTTAGAGATATGATCCATAATAAGAATCTCATCTGAACATAGAAGGGTAGTATCTGGTAATAAGAAACTACAGATATGGACAAGAGCTCTGCATTTCTCTTTGGTGAGAACACAGCTTGGGATGGTGTGCTGGCTTGGGCCCAGATGGAAATGAAGCACCATTAAGCTGCTCACTCCACACTCCCCCCACCATCTTACTACTTAGAACCATTTTATCCTTCCAGTCCTGCTAGCCCAGTCAATCCCACCAACTAGCTATGCAAATTTGTCAGGTCTTAATGCTTAACATTTTTTGTACCTACATTCTTATTGAAAAAATAGTTCCAAATCTCCCTTTTTTGATGGTCACAATAGACTCCCCTGGCTGATTTTTTAAGGTCAATTTACATCCAGTTTACTAAGTCCTTTCTTTATTAAATAGCAGGAGTTTCTAATCCCCTCCTTGAAACTCTGTGAAGGAGTTTTAGGCCTCTCATCTTGGAAAAAGGACAGCTAGGATGGATCAAAGAGGACACTTGTAAAAATCCATATGTCAGGATACCTGGTTATGCAGAATAACCTCTCCTAGTGTTTGTTTCTCCTTTTATACTGACTCTTTCTGGAGCCCAAAGAAAATAAAGTAAGTGATAAGCTGTATTTCCTGAAAAAAACCTTGCCTCATTTCACTTACCACTACTTTGCTTTGGAGGCACTGCTTTGAATACCATGTTACTGATTTCTTCCTCTTTCAGGAAAGTGACTGAGAAGCTAGAAAGTGACTCTCATCAGGCACCTTTCCTCAGGTTATTTGGTATCTTATGTACAATACTCACATATCTGATTCAGCTGTCATTTTAAAAGCACTGCAACACTTTAGAGTCTATGTAAAGTTGTATACATTAAAAAGTCTAGCAAGTGCAATGGAATAATCAAAAACTAAACAAGTTTTCATCACCATTCAGGAGTACCAGACACTTAGGGAGACCATGACCCAGCAGGGACAGACCTGGTCCAAGAGTTTAGAACTGACTCCCTGTCTAACTAACTGCAAGACATCTCCCTTTCACAGGAGCAATGACATTTATTTGTAATTGTAAACAACTTAGAAATACATGAAACAAAAACCCTGTATATCAGTTTATTCTAAGTAAAGGTTGAAGACAGGAAGTACTAAGCTCCTGTGCATTCCTTGCATAACAATGTACATAAACATAACTTTTTCCTGAGTTTGCCACATTCTTATGTTTGTATCTAACATATTTTTGTTCAGGAAGCAGGAAAAAAATCAGTTGTCGTGAATCTATGCAACTATATAAAATTACACTCATAAGAACCCATAGGAATGATAAGAATGTCCTTTGCTGAACCTTGGTGCTGAAGACTTGGCCACATGTGAAAGGAGGTAGATGATCTTACACATTCCCTCTCCACTGCTGCCACATGATGAGTTAATATTTGATTAGACAGTGCTGTATCTATGACACCTGTTCACCAGGGAGACTAGGACAACAACTGATGTAATCTACCTTATTATATACTTAATGATAGAGGAGAAGCACTGCTTTTTCAGCTTCCCACGTCTGCTTTTCATTTCCTCTCCTACACATTCCTGAGAGGTCATGTTCAGTGCCTTGCAAGAGCAAACAAACAACTACAATTTTTTTCCCTCTCTCTGTGATTCTCTGCAATTTGCCTGATGAAAAGAAAACCTTTAAAAATTTCCTCTCTACTGTGTGTTTCTGGAAGAAAACTACTTCTTGAAAATAGTTATTAATATACCTGCGTTGGCAAGATTTCTCTGATTACAATAGGAGAGTACAGAACATGCCCAAAAAATGCTTTGGTACCAAGGCCACACGGAAGAGCCATAATGTTCATAGTGGTGGCTCCCACCCTTGGCTGCTGCTTTCAGATCCTCCTCACAAATGTCCTCTCAAGACAACCTTGCCCTTTGACAAGTAGGACCTACTCAATTTTTTAGGTCAGTTCTCTTAAGTGCCACTTTGCAGGAGCTCCAGAGCACCCCATCTCAGCAGATTCCCAACTGTTGTCCCAGTTGTTTGTACCTGTGATTCCCAGTCACAGTGACTTCCTCTAGGAAATGTGCCTCTGGTTTGCACCACAAGCAATCCCAGTAATCTTTGCAATCTGAATACAATTTTTTATTTCCAATTTATACGGTTGTGTTCAGAAGACTTATTTTCAATTCAGCCTTCACAACTTCAGTAGCTTTCCTGCTAAGAAATCCCAAACTCTACAGGGAATCCCTCAAATTCCCACATAACTATAGGTGATTATATTATTTCAGATATTGTCTTTCTTACTGTGAGTAGCTGTTGTTATAAAGTCAATATATAATCCAGGGAATAATTTTTCAGATTTCCATTTCCAATTTTTTTCCTTTCTATTTTAAAGAGGACATAATCTTTCCCTGAAGTAAGATTTGCCTTTGAAGAGAGGGGAAGGAGAAATGTCGTGGGGGTTTCTTTGTGTTTTTTTTTTTGGACACCAGAACTTCTTTTATTTTCTATGTGTTTTTTTTAATTGGGAAAAGAAAGGCTGAGAATTAGACAGGGTGTATCTTTCATTGCCCTGGGCTAGGTCCTTTCCTCAGTTCAGGAACAATGCCAAAAGGCCTGGATAGTATTAGCTTTGAACAGAGACAGTTGACAGTTCCCAACTGATCAAAGGTAGCAAAAAATAATCTGTGAAAAAGTTGTAGTCCGTCAATGTGGAAATGAGAGCAAATGGCAATTTTGTTTGCAGATGTTGAGAGCTACCAGCAATCTTCATTCATTTTTGTCTGGTACTCACCTTCTTGCCAGTCTGAGGTCCCAAAGATACTGCAACACATCCAGGCCAGGAAAGTAGGAGGTGGATCCCAATATAACTATAAAACAATGTGTACTGAGACTGCCCTGGCAATCAGCGTTGCTGTGGGGATTCCCAGATACATTATTGAAAATGGTACACAGAAGGAATTCTTGACAGGGGATTCATGTGACTGCATTTCAAGTCCCTATGATTTTGTTGACACTTTGATCACATCTCTCAAACAGGTTCATGTCCAAAATTAGGCTGGAAAAATACAGCTATAATTATTTAGAGGAAATAGGAAGACGAGAACATCTTCCACTGCCAGCTACTATGCCCACAAAGATAACAAAAGCTTTGGCAGAAGGCAACACCGGGCATGTTCCCGCACTCTTCACTTTGAACCTCTTCCAGGAAGCAATGGTGAGAAATGAGCACTCTGGTGTAAGACCGAGAGGAACGTTCTAGCAAAAACATGCCATGGGTTACACTGGTCTAAAAGCTGTGCACTAAGCATAGCAAAAAGGTTTGACCAATGCTCTTTAGACTGTTTTACAAGGACTTTCTCCCCTACCCAAGCCATTTTACATGTTTATTTACTACAGCGTAAATCGTACTTCATGGGGTGGAGATGACAAATGAATCCTGCCACAATTCTGCATGAAATCTAACATGTTTTCTTAGGCGAGACAGGAGTTGACAGAGCATCAAATGATCATGTTCCATCTATAACTTTCACTCTGTCAAGTCTTCTGTGCTCTGCACACCAATTATAACAAATACAGCTGACTGCATACAGCCAGAGGGGGGAAAAAGGCAATTCTCTAACATATGTAGAAGATTCAGACATTTTAAAATCCTTTCAATATTTATACTCTGTTCTCTGGTTTGAAGATAATGAGAAGCTGGAAAGGAATGTACCTTTAAAAATCAACACTGAAAAGTAAGTAAGAATATTCAGCTCTGAATATCATCCTCTTACCGTGGGAGCTGAAGAGAGAAGGTGGTGTCAGTAAACCTGACTGGGTAAAATGTCTTACAATAGAAGCATTCCTGTGCTCATGAGAAGTAGTAGTGATTTATCCTCCCACAGATATTAACACCTCAAGCAACACAACAAGCTTATTGTTTGCCAGAGAGAAATAGCCAAAACCCACACACTCCCCTCTGCATTTTTTAAGGACTTTCCTCTTACACTCTGAAGAAAGAAATTTTTTTTGAGGTTGTTTTGTTAGTACATCACAAAGAACATGTGCTTCTAGTTTAGCTGTTGGTGCTAAAAGTAAGTTTGTATTTGTATTATTGGTTTTGTATTATTTTTTGTTTGTAATTATGCTGTAGGGACTTCAGCAATATTAAAAATTCACAATTTTTATCCATTTCATACTATACTTTTAATAATGGATGGGTGGAATTATTTCCTTCTCTCTTCCATCTTATCTCTGAAACTGACAGGCTGAACACTTCCATGTAGCCACTTATTTTCTTAATAATGATTAATTGTATGCCACACCATCCATCATTGGTCTCACATTTGTCTGAGCTCAAAATACGCATTCAAAGTACCCACCCTGGTCTCTCATGTTCTCACTGTTATCTAATTCAGAATGTGAAGATCATAAGAAAGACAATTTCTATATGAAGAGGTGGAAACACAGTGGGCAGCACATCGCTGCCACGGCGTGACCAGCAGAGAGAGATAAGCTCCACTGCAACCTCTGGAAAAATGCTGTTGGTCTGCTCCCAGAAGTCCCAGGCAGGCATGGCCAACCACCTTTACAGAGTAAGGGATGCAGATACAGGCAGGTACTGAGGCAGCTGCCATTTCCACTAGTCAGTGGTCTTTCTTTGTGCCAGGTGCTGTATTTTCTATTTAGCTGGTGCTCTGAGATCCACAAGCCTGGCTCCATGTTTATGTTTCACCTTATGCAGTTAGTGCAGATCATTACAGATTTATAAAACATGGAAAATAGGAAAGGAATTCTCAAAAAGTCATGCACATATACAATTTCAGTCATGAAGAATACAATCACTTTTCTGGGAGCCTAGTGTGGAGATATTGTTCTCAGGAGTCCTGTTACATAGAAAAAAGAGTATTTCATCAAGGAAGTTACCACTATGAAACAAGTAAGAGATAGAAACTGAAAGTACATTTATCAGAAAAGACACACAGGCCAAGACATCATTTGCTTCAAAATATATATCAGATCACTTAATTATATTACATTTTTATTTTGCAGTATGTATAGAAATGTTTTCAATTGAAACTGATCCATTCCTATTTCAAAAGGAAAATTGGTGGTGACTAGAACATGTCAAAGTAGAGATGGAGACATGAGAAAATAGTCATATATTGCACAGGGTCATGTTAGCAGATTAGAGACCAAGGGTATTTATTAGTGTAAAGCTGTCCATCCCAGTGTTACCACAAAGAGAGCAAGGGCACCACCTGCTGTTTTAGAAATGTATTTATTTGGAACATGACAGCGACTCTTCAAGTACTGCACTCAAAAATTTTCTCCTGAAACTGAAGCTTCTGCAAGACGATTTGAATAACTGATGAGTTAGCAGTTGCCTGTTCACACAATGAACTTTATTGTAGCCACAACACTGGCCATAAATGCCTGAATATGGGGTACTTAGGAGGTTTTTGAAAGCAAGGCAGTGTTTCACACAGGCTCTTCCTCACCCAGGGCATCAAAATCTAGCATTCACACATTTTCAGGAGATCTGACTGGTATTCAATAAGCACCAAAAAGTTTAGTGACTGATTTAAGAAGAAATAGCATCTTTAGGTTTAGGTCATTATATGAGCTGGAGGTTACAGAATAAATAATTACTACTAGATAAGGAAGGCATCAAACTACAGTTCAAGCAGTTTTCAAAAATTTTTAAAGGACCTTGTTTCGAAATGCTCCCAACTGAGAAGACAAAGGTTCATAACCAAGTTGATTTAAACATACATGAAAACTTTATAAACCAAAACTGTTGGGCAGTTCTAAGACAATTTGACTATAGCAAATTAAATCCCTAGTTGACCAGGAGATAAAATGTAGAGTGTGAACAGCAGTTTGGATGCTCTGAGTCAGTGAAGACTCAATTTTTGAATAATTTTTCCTAGATAGTCTTCTCCTCTTCTTCTAGATGTCAAGTGTGCTTGGGAAAACCCTGCATGAGGCTGCTCAGGCATAATCAGACTGTTTTATTTTATAGACTAGAAAGGAACTTTCGTAAGGACTGGTCTTTTATAAATAAGATTATCAAGTGTCAGAACTTCCATGAGAGTTAAGAATCATTGCTAAATTAAATGGCCAATTTCTATGCAGGAGCCTTCAGCCATTTGGTCAGAGAATGTCCTGAAGGGTTTTAATTGAAAGACAAGTTCAAAACAGCAGCAGCAGCCACAGTGTCTTCACAAATTTTGGAAAACAACATGAAACTTTAGCAAATTATGTGGTTTTGCCAAGGAAAATGATAGCATGGCCCATTTCCTCTTCAACCAGAGCCAAGATTCACCTTGCTCACTTAAAAGCAAAGTTATATGAGATATTTTAATTTTTATCCTGTATAATTCAGTTCTGTTTGTGAATGAAAAATTCAAAGGAAAAGTGAAAAATATGCATAATTTGTTGATTTCCATGAGCTGAGATGAAGTCAGCAGGTTTTTGTAATGTGTTCATATCAAATACATTTCAGTGGTAAGTTTCTCATGTTTCATCTTTCAGTTCTTACAAGATAATAACAGAAGTGTCAGTACAGTGCCCTGTTTCCCCCTTTAGAAGATGCTTTGTACATCTGCAAGATGTGCAAAACAAAAATCATCTATGATTGCATCAAGCTTGTGCATTTATTGGTGGCTAATTAAAATTAATTGCTGTAAATGAATGCTAATAACAAATTAGTAAAAACGTCTTCCTTTCTTCTGTTTTTTTTTTTTTTTTACACAAATAGTTTTATTACAAACTTGTATTTCTAAGAAATACACATGTAAGAAATTACACAAAGGCCTTGGCATTTGCAAAAATCTTTTGGTATTTGCATGGTAATAATCCATAAAACATTTCTGGACACAGACGTGCTCAAACAATGGTATCATTGCATAGAAATTCTTTAGAAATATTTCTGAGGCCACTTCGAAGAATTTTTTTGGCACAATATTAACAAAATTAAGGCCTTATACTTTTCAAAATCAAGTAATTCAGTGTGTGAGTAGTGTTTAAAACCCTGAAAAATATTAAATACAGAATAAAGACTATAAGCTCAAAGCAGAATTTACTATTATAAACACAAATAACTATTAACCTGGGTTCAGTCTCTGCAACTTCAGCATTGAAATGGCTATGTAAAATGAACATTTCACATCATATTTTGGCATTTAACACCTAATTCATGACACTGAAAAGAAGAAAAATTTTGTAAGCTTCTTTTTGAAACTATAAACTTAGAGCTTGATTTGCCTAATGGATGATATCTATATAAATTACTAAAATATTTTTATATATTTTTTTCTTGACCATTGCTGGATCATTCTTTATTCCACAGGAAAGTTTGTTCTACTGCACAAAGAAGCTGCATAGTACCAACATAGCAGAAACACTTACTTGCCTATTTGTGAAGCCAATTTGGCAATCTCTTCCAGATGTTGACCCATTAATACTGACAGCACTAAAGGCTACAAACAGAAGCAAAGGTTTGCAGGATGGCACTCTATGTTGTGAAAAGATGGTTACATGTTGCTTAACCACAGTCTGTAATCCCAAACCTCTTTTTTACATTAGTATTTCTTTGTACAAGAACAATAAGTACATACCCAAGAGTCTGGGATTTTAAGACACGTAGATAACGGTAACAAACTTATCTGGGGAAGAAAAATGAATCTAAATATATAATACAAGAATGAGAAAGGGGGGTCAAACAGTATAAGGCAGAACTGCATACCTCCTAGCACCTTTGCATTTTTTTTTCTGGATAAATGCTGACTTTTTATTCTATCAGTGCATTGCATTTATATAAAAAATACATATACTTTGATCAAAAGTGCCATTTGGCAGGTCAACATTTGAAGCTTATCTTTGTTGTCTCTTTTCTTCTTTAGCAAGGACAGGGCCAGTAAAGCAGTGTGTGTTAGTTATGCAAGTTCCTAAAAGGCACTTTACTGTTTTCATATTGGACAACAATGAGGTACATATGATATATGTCTAGGCTTCATTGCTGTTAAACGAATAGCACCATATTGTGTGAAATTAGTTGAAATTCAAAAGTCATTATGTTTTCCTCATACAGACTTGACAACGGCTAACATTTGAGCGTAGATCCCCGGCTTTCAAGGTTGAGGGAGTCGGTTTCCTATGGAGAAGAGAGAAATTAAAAGACCCATTAATAATTTTCAGGTTCATAACTGACAACACCAGTTTGGAATGCAAGTCTCCCTTCCAGCCTCTGCTGAATCAAGAAGGTGTTCCTAAGTTCTCCACTGTGTAATCACTTCCAAGTTTGGTCACAACTAGTGACCAAGATTAGTTTTAAACATCACACACTTACTGAAGAATTCAGTTCTTTCACGAGGCATAACATTTCCTTAACCTAGAACACCATCTGTTAAAGCAGCAGTTTGAAAACAATCTAGAATTTGGGTAATAAAATAAAATTGGGCAAAGAAGCTGAAATTTGACTGTTTACGAGTTTCTGCTAACTCATGTGACTTTTAAGACAAATGAAAAGCTGGCAAGGAAAATTATGTGATGTCATATAGAAACATAAACCAAAGCCTTGAGTCTCTAACCTGTCATAAGGAATTACTCCGAGCAGCTAGAGATAAATAATTTTCAGACAAAGGTGTGCTTGCATTTAATGCTTTTCATTAAAAAAGATTACGAGTTTACAGGAAATTGAGGAGTATTTGTGATTTCTGACAGCTGGGCAGGTCCCCTGATCTGGGATTATTTTATTAATCTGAGGCATAGTTTGCAGCCAGAAAAGCATGTGAAGCTCAGAGGTCTCTGGGTAGGACTTGAGGAATGGAAACAACTGTAGTGCTCACTCTAAATTTTCTTCTGACCAGCTTTCCTCGTTCCTAGGGATGCAGGGCTTACACCAGTGGTGGGGTGGTAGTAGTTTTTCTGGTTAATGAGATTATTACAGCCCCAGCGATACTGGGTCTCAGTGCTCAGTTTTTCTACCTACTCCACTGACAGCTATCTGCTAAACAAACAGTGAAAACTGGCTAAACAACCTGCTTCCTTCTGAGACAGGCAAGGCAGCATTCACAGATCTAGACAGAAGACATGAAGAGACAAAGGGTAACAGGAGCAGCAGTCAGGACTGTGGAGGAAAAGGGTGATTACCTGCACTCCAGAGGAATGTCTGCTGACCAGTTAAGCTATGCAGACAAGGGAACTGACCTATATGCCAACATATTAGTAACATTCATATAGAGCAAAAGAGCCTGTGTTGAAAAATACTCATGTGCAGAAGACCAGAACAAAGCCTATTACCACCAGCTGCATTTTACTTAAACATACTTCCTCTAACGTTAGGGAAAGGTAAATAATTGTTCAACTCACTTAGTTTAGCACCTGGACATATTGCAAGTAGTTCTATTATATGTTAAAGTCCATTTACAGGAAATGTTATATTCTAATCTAATTTCAATCAGTATGTCAGCCTATCCCAGTTACCACTTGGTGAATACAATCAGAAACATAGTGGAATTGTGAACATTGTTAGAATATTCTGAAAAGCAAAATACATGACACAAATGACACATTGCAAACACTAACTGATGATACATTCATTAATTCCCCTGAAAGCTACTGATTTTTATTCTTTCTGTTACAAAAGTAATTAACTAAACACATAAATTAACTGTGCTGGTGGACAGCCAATACTTGAACCTGTATTACATTCAAAAAATACTTATTTTATTCAGTGATAAGGCTCAACTGAGTCTCAAAGAGTGACAAATAAATCATGAACTTACCTGAACATCTCATTCCTTTCTATAGTGGCAAGCCAGAAGCTGTAAGCATTTGCATAGTAATTGCAGGTGCCCCGGCCATGGCATTCGATGAAGGGAGCACTGCGGAACTCCTCTAGGCAGGAACCAGGGGAGGCCAGGGCCTGGCCAGAGCCCTCGGCACCAGCACTGGTGTGCTAGGAGAAGGCAAAAGCATTGGTCAGAGAGGGACTCTTTAACTCCTCTGCTGCAACTTCAATGAACTCTCTCGCACAAATATTTCTTCACACTTCCCTGCTTGTCCTCTGTTGTGTCCTTCTGCTGTTTTGCTGCTCAGCTCAAGGAGGAACAAAAAGGTGGAGCTGAATACTCCAGAGATGACATTAGGTACTCTCACTCAACAGCAGCATGACACATGAGGAATATCAGCTTCAGGGACAGCTGTATGCACAGAAGTCCTTCAGGAGAGACAGCAGGACTCAAGCCAACTCTATGTAAAGCAACCAGCCAGGGCTAGCTCTTGGCCCAGGAGGCATAAGGTCTGGTATGGCTTTTATCTGAACAGCTTAACTCCATTCCCATCCCACATCACAGTGGCCCCTCTCCCATTGCCAAGTGCTAACACCTCTGGATCCAGCTGTGTCTCAGACCATGCCCAAGCCTTGCCTGGGAAAATGATCAGATTCTTTTTGAAGTCACTACAAAGGGTGGAGGTCTAATGCCCTCCTAAAACCTGAAGGGACAGAGTCAGATACTAAATTTCCATAGATCAAAACCCTGAAAAAAATGCTTTCCTCAGCTCAGAGTATGTCCCAGTGCACTTACCATGACAAAGGAGTAACCAATCCAAAGTGAGCTCCAGCCTTCAGGACATGGTGGTATTTGAATTGTTTGACTGTGAACAGCTATTACCATAGCAGGAGCTTCACACACAGAGCATCTAGAAGGACCAAGACATGAATGAGCTGAGTGCACTTAAGGATTAATAGTTCTTTATTCAGAAGTTACTTTCTTCATGGAATCTTGAAATAGAAAATGTTGTCATGTTCAAAACCAAAGGAAAATCACAATGTTTCATTTAGAAAAACAGCCAACTGGTTCTTTTTTCTTTTTTGTTAATTTCTAATTTATTTGATAAACTTCTAATTTCTCCCTTACTTGGAAACTGTTCAACTATTAAGTCTTATTCCTATTAACTTTCCTATGAGAAAAGAACAAGAGACCTCTTATCTGAATATTTACATGTATTTTTCTTTTTCTAGTCTTGTTTGTACTGAAGTTTCTAAAAGAGCTCAATGTCATGAACATGGGGGGCAAATTGCCAAACACTGTATCTCAGCAAGTATCACTTAAAAGTGATCTACTCTGATCAGAACCAAGTAACAGCAATTCATCATCCTGAACTTAGCTCTGACTTCCAGAGAAAAAGCCATCTCTCTGGAGAATGTCCTACAAAGGCAATCACTGCTAATCTAATCTAATGCAGACTCTTTCCCATGCATTTTCCTTGAAAGTGTTTTTTATTTACATTTGTGGTCTCAATCTCTAGTTAGAGACTTCCAGCAAAGTAACTTGCACAACAAACTTCAAAGCAATTCTCCAGAAAGGCTTGCAGCACCAGTTCTTTTACTTTAGATAAATTCCTCCTGTCTCAGAACTGCTAGGTTACTGAATAATCCAATGACGAATCATCCCTCCACAGAATCATAAAAAACCCATGAGCTGGGCTGAAATTTTAATATGGGGGCTGGTAATAAGGAATTTGGTAGATATAATCAGTTTTTCCTTGTACAATTCTTCAACTCGCTGCTGCAGTTAGCAATTATGAAAATTATTCAAAACTAAACAGTCTGATTCTTGTTATCAGAGCAGGGAAAAGAATCAAGTGCAAAATGGATTAAGTTGTATTCTGGAAAATGGCAGAGAAGCAAAGCTATTCAGAATGAAAGCCTTCTATTTCTGCCTTGTGAAGATTGCTTTCCTACCTACTGCCTTCATCTTTAGTGCAGAAGCAAGAGAGTTATTTTAAGAAACACATCAATGAAAGAGTAAGTTAAAAGAAGGAATGTAAAGCTGCCTCTATTCTTGGAGCTCTGCTTTGCTTCAAGAGATTTCTGGTATTTCAGTAGAAGGCCTTACAGGAAAAAAAGTCCTATGATTCAAAGCAACAAGCGACACTTCTACACATTTTCTACATTTGGACAGGGAAAACTGTTGGTTAAAAAGCATCAACTAAGAAAATAAATTGAAAGAAGAGTCTTCCAGATTCTTTGCTAGTTTTCTAAAATTAATATTACAACTATTTCACTTGTTGCTATGACTAAAAGGAGACAAACACATAAGCATACATGCACACACACATGCACATACATATACACACTTACGCGTTTTTATGGTGCAAAAGCCAGTCCGTAGGCATAAGATAAAGCAAAGTGTTGGTTAGTACCTCCTTCAGCAAGAGTTTCAAATGTGACTGTTAAGACTGTTTGCATGATAGGGGATGGCATAAAAGGAATATGAATTTCAGAGGCTGGCAATTTGAATTTTTTCTGAAAGTCAAGCCCCTTCCATTCACATGCAATGAACAAGCAAAAATTTAAGACCAACAAAAGCTATAATCTCTCTTGAGAGTCTTGTCCTCAATCTGCCCATTAATTTCTAAAGCATACCAACTTCTTTGGTACTAAACCAAAAGTAAGAATACAGAGTACAACTGCAGATAAAGACAGATTCCACTATGCAAAATAAACATCAAGTGTTTTTCAGTAGAGCCATATAGCTTTTTGAACATCCAAGATGTCCAGAATACAACCTACTGCTGATTTGGATTGTCCTTTCTCTTGGATGTACCTGAGAAATCACTACCAGCAATCTCCACTCCCATTCATTAAATATGGCTGGAAGAGGAATCAGCAAGAGCTGATACAGATTAGAAGCAATGACAGAAACTACAGCAATGCCTATATCTAATGATTATCACTTAAGCAGTAAGCTGAAGATTTCCTTGTCTGACTCATATCTAATGGTGGGGCAGTTTACCACACTCTCTTGCTCACAACTCTGCCTTCAGCACTGGAAATATTATGTCAGAAGAGGTTTTCTAGTGGTCTTAAAATTTCAAATGGACCAGAAGTTCAACACTGCATTGATGCAAAACAGTTATGTCTCTGATATAAGGACCATTCTTTATGCTAGCTGCAGATCTGGAATTATTAAAAAAAATAGATGATTGATTTTTCAATTGTTTCCTTTAATTCAGACAATAATGGCTGTATTCAAGCAGAATGTCTAAAACAATGGAAGAAGCCTGTCAGTCTACTGTATGATAAAAATGCTACCATTTTCAAACAAAAGGAAACTGAGCCCTAAAAAGCTTCTAGCTGTGGCTAGTCAAGAAACAGGAGTGTTTTGGATAAGAACTGTGAAAAGCAAAACTCTTTCCCCTTCAAAGTACATCACAGCTTTTGCAAGACAACATTTCAAAGTATATCTTTTCATTTCAATTACACTCAAAATAGGTAATTCTATTTGTTTGGGTTTCTCCCAAAATGGATTTATTTTTGATCAAAGTCTAAACTGAAAACATGCACGCTTTGAAACATTTAATCAAAAGAAGTCAAACTTGAAATTTAAAGGCAGGAAATAAAAATATACAGATTAAAAACTTTGTCCAGAAAAATAAAGTACCCTATGCTCTTCCACAGGCTTTTTCACTTTATAAATACAGCAGAAATGAAACCATACCTGCTGATGAATGGTCTGATGTTATCACCAGTGATAGGAGCCATATTCATTGGCATGGGCTCAGGAGTAGACAGCCAGTAGGAGTAGTCATTCCTTGATGCAAAATTACAGACGTTGTTGATATTGCAGAATAAGAAAGGCATGGTACTAAATTTCCGAAGACAGCTTCCTGCTGTGCCTGAAATGTTAAGTGAAAGGTTATTTCTTAAGAGTTTTGTTAAGCCACTGCCAACTGCCTAACAATTATTTCCACGAGCAGCTAAAAAAGGCAGAGAACACTTGCTCTGGATGGCCTAGTTTTCTCTGAGGAAGTGAATTCTCTTAGCTTCATGAGGAACAAAAAGGACAAGGAAAGGAGTAGTCCAGTCTTGCCTGTAGAATTATGGAATACATTAGGTTGGAATAGACCTCTAGAGGTCATCTATCCTACTGCCCTGTCAGTTAGATCTGGTTTCTTTGGTCCAGATTTAGTTGAGTTTCAAGGATCTCCGAAGACAAGAAATTCAACCATCTCTCTGGGGTTCTGTTCCAATGGTTGACCATCAGCATGATAAAAGAGCTTTTATTTATGTTCCACTAAAATGTATCTCATACTTGTGGTCCATTGCTGCTTCTGTCACTGAGACCTTCTGAGAAGGGACTCCATACTCTCTACCCTTCCTGTAGACAGCTGTAGACTGCAATAAAGGCCCCTCCATAAACATCTGTTAATGCTGAGCAAACCCAGTTCCATCTGACTGTCCAGACCCTGTGAGCCATCTCAGTAACTAGGTGTTGTATTCAGTGTGGTATAGCAACATCCTCCTTGTTCTGGGATGCCTAGGTCTGAGCCAGAGCAATTACACAGATTTGCTCAATGCAGTTCTACAAATGAGAGCAGCATTTGCTTTGTAATGAATTCTAACTGAATTCTAATTTGGTCTCCACTTACCTAGATCTTGGCCATGTGCTCTTTCATTGCCTTGTACATAAAGCAAGGAGTAGCCGTGGTAAATCAGCCTTGTTCCAAACGGACACGATGGCTCTTCAATGGTTTGACTGTGTCTGGTAACAAGGAAGCCATGAGCAACAGATGGTGCCCCTGGTGGGCCCATAGCCCCAGGCAAGCCATCAGGGCCAGGTGGACCTGGAAATCCTCTGGGCCCTACAATACAGAGAGATTAATTTTATTTCTGCAGACAGCAGTACTGTCCCCACATAACTAAAGAAGTGAAATTAGATACATTCACACCTAATACCACATGTTATTTTTCCATTAAGGAATCAAGTCTTTGAAGAATGCAGGGACTTACCTGGGGGACCAAAAGGACCAGCTTCTCCTTTCTGCCCAGGTTGACCATCAAACCCTGGACTACCAGGTGGTCCAGGTACACCTGAAGGTCCTGTCACCCCTGTTGAAAAACAAGCAATAATTATTGCAAGATATTATGTAATGTTTGTTCTTTCTGGATTTTAATACAGTACAGCATACGTATGCCTCAGCATAAACTAAATTCCTGCAGATTCAGTGCATACAGTTCCATATCTAGAGCATATATGAGGGTTACTGCAGGCAAAGTGATTCTATAGTAGAGAATAAGTAAGGAGAGAGCATGCTTCTAAAAAAGTTAGCATTTGCCTGGAATATGAAAAGGAATCTCTTCTCTCTCTGTTTACCATATGACTCAATCAAAAATAAGACCATAAAAAAGTAGGGTCATGAACACTGGGAAAATGGGTATCGTCTTAGCTTCTTCCCAATTCAGACATATTTTATGTCTTCCCTTTATCAATTTTTAGGGATGCTATGAATTCTACAAAAACTCAGCAAATCCGACTTCAGGAAAAGGAAGTTAATACCATCAGCACCATAGTAATATTTCTGTGACTCATCAGAAGCTTTAGCCACTCACAGCTTTCCTTTTCCTGATCACCCAAAGAGAAACATTGTGTTGATGTACTGAATTGACTGCTAGTGATAAAGCAATGGATTCTGCACAAGCAAACCCATGTTGTGTTCCATCACTGAGACTGTTTCATAGCTATTTCCTAAAGGACAGCAGTTGCAGAGTTGTATCTTTCCTTCAAGAGCAAACTTTCATATCTACTATATTAACTAGGAAGAGGATATTCATTATCCTCCACTGTAATTCCCCATCAACTCAACATAAATCATTCAGCAAAAAAAGCTTTCCCTTAGAATCTTAGCACTCCTGAGCCCCCATTCTTCATGTGCCATCATTCTGAAGGATGTGTCCTTGTGCTAGCATTTGATTTTTCCTATCACTTGTTCCAGTCTCTTACTGCTGGTGTGTTTCATTTTTGCAGTTCACCTACTCTTTATAAAACTTGCAATATCTGGACTGAAAGAAGAAATCCAGGACCATGGAACAAGCTTCCTCAGGAATTACTTTTCATTCCAGGACCAAGTGTTTTTCCTCATGCTTTCTTCTCCCAGAGACACACAGTAATTAAGTTTGGATTCGAGACTAATGACAGAAGACACCCTAACAAATACATTTTGGGGAATGGATAAGCAGAGTGCTGCAAGTCATTCTGCTTACTGCTGATTTCAGATACTGATGTGATGCCTGCAGAGTGAGAGCCTATAAAAAATCACCAGGAAGGCATCTGTTTTGGATGAGCTTCAAAAAGGAGCTTCTTCATCACTGACACAATTTAAGTGGTTTACAAAAATTGGAAAATAGTATACCAAAAATCTTGTAGTATCTAACCTACCTTTGGTCTATTTTACATTACAAAAAATGTGTTTCTACTGGAAAATTAGAAACTCTTACCTTGTTGTCCTTTGGGACCTGGAAGTCCTGGGAATCCTTTGAGACCAACTGGTCCTACAGGTCCAGGTAAGCCAGGATCCCCTTTAATAAGCTGAAAAGGACCTGGTGGGCCTGGTGGGCCTTGTAAACCTGTGGAAATCAACCAAGAAAATCAGCACATATTTAGTATTGCATGATTTAAAAAAAGGCCAAAAAAAGTCACCTTTTGCCATTTATACAGTCAGAGACTGGAGCCTCTCACAGATAGTCACGAGATATCAACACAACCTAGATTTCACACATGAATGAAACTGCAAAGCTTCCCAAATGGAAGCCTATCTATGCTGATATCTCCAGCCAAGCACACTTCTCATGGACTGAAATAGCTGTCCAGACCTTAGGAGCTGTCTCAGCAAGTTTGCAAACAGCCCCAAGCTGAGTGGTGTAGTCAACATGCTGGAAGGAAGGAATGCCATCCAGAGGCACCCTGACACACGAGACAAGTGAGCCAATGGGAACCTCATGAAGTTCAACAAGTGCAAGGCCAAGTGCAAGGTCTTACACATGGGCCAGAGCAATCCACAGTCTCAGTACAGACTGGGGGATGAATGGATTGAAAGCAGCCCTGCAGAGAATGACTTGGGAAACACAAGTAGATGAAAACGGGATGAGTCAGCAACATCTGCTTGCAGCCCAGAAAGGCAATATGGGGCTACATGAAAAGATGTGTGCTCCCCCTCTGCTCTGTTCTCATAAGAGCCCACCTGGAATATTATATGCAGCTCTGGGTCCCCTGTACAAGGAGGGCATGTGTCTGTTAGAGCAGGTCCAGAGCTGGGCCATGAAAACGATCAGAGGGATGGAAGAGATCTTCTATGAAGACAGGCTGAGAGAGTTGGGCTCCTTCAGCTTGGAGAAGACCCAGGAAAGACCTTACTGTGGCCTTTCAATACATAAGAAAGACTGAGAGAGATTCTTTACCAGGGTCTGGAGTGACAGGACAAGGGGCAACAGTGTGAAAGAAATAAGTGTTTACAGGAAGAGTGTAAATTTAGATTGGACTTAAGGAGGACAATTTTTTACTGTGAGGGTGGTGAGGCACTGGGAAAGAGGTTTCCCAGAGAAACTACAGAAGTTCTGTCCCTGGAATCATTCAAGGCCAGGTTGGATAGGGCTCTGAGCAACCTGGTCTAGTGAAAGATGTCCCTGCCCACGGCAGGCAGGTTGAAACTAGATGATTTTTAAGATCCCTTCAAACCCAAACCATTCTGTGATTCTAATCTGACCATTCAGATACTGATTCATGATACCTGGTTTCATATTACAAGTTTTTACACAGAACAAAAGAATGCTAGAGTTCTAGCCACAAATAACAACAAATTAAGCAAAAATAGACAGTTTACCAAAAAAAAATCTGGGGATCTGGGAAAAAAAAGCACAAGTCTTCATCATACCTTTAGATCCAGGAAGACCTTGGTCACCTCGCTCACCCTTAAGGCCTGGGAAGCCAGGAGTTCCTTTTGGACCTGAAGTCAAAGGAAATATTTGCATGAAAATTCAGCAATTTCTTGATTTGGAAGGATATGTGTGGAATAATCATGTATGACCCCATGATCCTGAAAAGGACGCGACTTTATTTGCTCAAGTACTGTTTAATTGTTTGCAGGAACACAATACAAACACCACCACTAAGTTACAAAAGAAATGATGACTGAAAATAAATTTATTTTTTCTCTTACTTCTCCTCAAAGTTCTCTTATTTTAGTAATATCACTCCCTAGATTAAAAGCATTACATTTTTTCTATTAATAACTGTATTTTTTATACACCTGGTGTTTTCATGTACATGATGGTGACACTAGCAGGAATGTATTCAACAAGAGAGACATACAGAGCTCACTTCCTCACATATAGATATAACATTTGCCTCTTCAAAACATTTGTCTCAAGAAAATCTTGAAGATTCTTGACAGGTAGCACCTAACAATCAACTTTACATCCACCTTTTGAAGGAAGTGCACATTTAATGTTTGCAATCCAAGAATAGGCAAGAGACAAAAAATCTTAAGAAAAAGCTCAATGCTTTTGTTTGTTTTCAGTCTGAACTGTCCTGTTCAGTAATTATTATCATAGAGTCAACATTCTTTGGGCATTTCTTTTGAGAGAGGAAGGATACAAAAGAGACATTTTTGCATACTTTTCAGGAGTATGTTAAGTTTCCTCCTCACCTGGAACACCTGGAACTCCTGGAGGTCCGAGATCACCCTTTGGACCAACATCTCCTGGCAAACCAGGACTACCCTGCATAAAAGAAAATGTGAAATATAGTTATCCTACACTATTATGATAGGACTCTCAAATAGGCTGTGTATTACTGGAAACCCATGAAAAAATATAATATGAGAAAGCCATTAAATTTAAAAAATGGACATTCTCTCCCTTGATTAGCTGAGAAGTTTCTCCTACAGGAACAGGAGTGACACTGCTTTTTCTGAACTATTTCTTGCCTCACAAAGACACCAGATCAGAATGAGGTCCTACTAGCACTGCAGCCAGTAAAAAGGTTCTCAACCATAGACCATATTATTATGAAAAACATCTGTAAGCACAAATCTCAGCAGATACTAATTTCAGTGCAGTCCCAGCAGGAGGCTGGTAGTTAGATAATTAAATGGGGTAATTCCAGCAGACTTGAAAACTTCTACATTCACACTTGGGATGAAATTAAATATGTTCAACAATTTATAATTCTCTGAAGATTTTTACTTTTCAACAGGGCTAAAACACTCAAGGACTTAAAACACTTCAAACACAATGGAAATTCCTTCTTCTGCCTTCACCATTCTAAACTGTAGCCCTGAAATTAATGGTAACAAGTTCACTGTAGCCTCACTTCAAAGAAAACCGAGACCTTTTTTTCAAAAGACACTGTAAACAGTCAAATGGCTGCCAATTTCCTTTTCTTCTTTTGTCTGTTGCAGATCATCTGAAAAAAGCTTGTAAGTATAGTGTAGTTTCTCCCTGGCTGATTTGGTATGATGGTGATAGTTCACTATATAATAAAACACGGAACACAGGTGGAGGAAAGAAATAAAATCTCTTTGCTAAGTAACCTACCAACCAGAAGCTGAAGATGTGAATTGAACGCCCAGTGAAAAATAATACCAACAGCAGAAGTCATCTTATCATATTTGCAGAGCAATAGAATAGGCACATAGGAGTGATTTTTCATTCAATGCAACTTAGATGTTTATATTAAGGTGAGAAGAACAACAAATGTCTAATTCTTTTCACTGATTATAAAGGGAGAAGAGATGACTAATTAAAAAAATGGTTAAACTTCTAAAGACTCCAAAGTTAAACAAAAGAAGTGCTACTCTCAAGAGTGCCAAGAAGGAAGGAAGGCATGAATGAAGTAAGATTCCCTGGTTTCCTTCAGTCACACAGTCACAGCACAGAGGATTGTTTAAAGAAATGGCTGTATCTTTGTATCATAGTATGTGAACTTCTGAAGCCCAAAACAGGAGGGCTAACTTTCATTCAGAAGGCATTTATGAGTCAATCATATTAAAAGAGGGGAGTTGTAAATATATATATATATATATATATTAGGTTATAATTATAAAAAAAATTTATAAGAGGAGTTTATTGGAAGGTTTTCATCAAAATACATTTCCCATAACATTATGAATTTCCTAAACTTTTTTTCCTCATCAGATATAGCTTGACAAACAACTTTTTTGGATCTGTTCCAAACAGAACAAAACTATTTCAGGAAAATGTTTCTTCTCCCATTACAACACTAAAATGAACAGAAAAAAACCCACGAGATTTGTATTTCACAGTCTGATCTCTGCATTTACTTTCTTTGGATACAATTTTTGGACAGGTTGTGGCACTCATGCAGCAACATAATCTCAATTCTGATATAGGTAACTATGTACCTGGAGACCTGTATGAGCAACTGAGCCATAATCAGGGCAGGAGCCTGTCACACTGGGAACATTGGAAACTCATCCTAGTATGTATCACCAGAGGAAGCTTAATATTTAATATCACTCTTACTGCAGCATTTCACACTGATTTAAGAACCCACAACTATGAATTATGGCTCAAGGATAAGTGAAACATTTTTTTCTGATTGAAGGCATGGAACCAAAACCCTTAGGCATTTCCCATTCTTTCTCAGCAAACAGTCTCAGACTAGTAGATCAACCAGTGAAAAGCTTTACCATTTCCTGGGGTATAGAAATTCAGCTCTCTGCAAAAGTAGTGCAAATTATTAAACTAGGGAAAATACACTGGAGTGTTATGTTGGAATTTGCTACCTTCAAAGCTGGTATGGTATGTTACAGTATGGTATCAAATATAAAAAGGTCTGAACATGGAAGCAAATCCTTGAAGTCTCTGTGAAGTGACTCCTGGATGCAAAAACGATGCACTAGATCTTTGCATTATCAAGAAGAAAGTGGACCTTTAAAGTCCTGCATTTCATATCAGGACCTTATTCCTGAGTCTTTCTTCCTTTTGTACATTAGGAATTTTCTCATCCTTTTTTCCATAAATATTATTTTTATTGTTATTATTGTCCTTTTTTAATAGAATCATTAAGACTGGAAAATACCTCTAAGATCATCAAATCCAACCATTAACCCAGCACCACCATGTTCACCACTAAACCAAACACCTCAAGTGTAATATCCACACATTTTTTAAACACTTCAAGGGACCGTGACTCCACCACTTCCTTGGGAACCTCACTCTAATGCCTGACCACCCTTTCAGTGAAGACAGTTTTCCTAGTATCCAATCTAAAGCTCCCCTGGCATAACCTGAGGCCATTTCTTCTTGTCCTGTCATTTGTTACTTGGGATAAGAGACTGACCCCCATCTGGCTACAACTTCCTTTCAGGGAGTTGTAGAGAGTGGTAAGCTCCCCTCTGATAAGGTGCCCTCTGATAAGGTCCCCTCTGAGCCTCCTACTCTGAGCTAAAGATCTCCATTCCCAGTGTAGTAGGAAAGAAGGAATGAAAAGTTAAAAAATAGAGCATATTTTTCAGCGTGGAAAAAGGGATCATACACTCTGAGAGAAAGAATATAAAAGACCAGCTATTCTGGGTGACTGTCCTATTCTACTTCATTCTTGCTAGTATAGAGAATAGTATAGAAAAGTGACTATTTTAGGCCAGGGAAAATGAATAATATATGACAAAATGTATTAATAGTATTGCCTGTTTGTAGTTCTAAATCAGCAGCAATATTTCATCACTGACAGTACTGAAACTGCACTTTGAGAGCTCTCATAACAAAAGCAAACAGTTCAGGTATTTTCAGAAGGCAATTTATCATGAAATATGCAACCTTTAAAATTAACTACTAATGCATTTACCAGATTTATGGATGTGCTTCAGCCATCCCGTACTGTTAAAACACTGTAAATTATATTTTGGGTGTTGTATGTTACCACTCACTATCTATAAATTTCTAATAAGTTCATTAGCTCACTGGGGCTGCCTTTCCAAGGAGAGCACTGAAATGCTTTCAAACTGACTTTACATCACCAGCAGTGAGTGCAAAGGCACTTTGAACATAAAATATCATTGTTTTGAACAAGAAACTGTATGATTAATATATCCATTAATTACAAGAACCAGCTTTCAGCAAATCTGGAGTGTACTGAAAGTAACTTACTGGCAGTCCTTGGAAACCCGGATCACCTTTCATTCCCGGACCCCCAGGAGTCCCTGGCCAGCCATTGCTCCCTTGCTCTCCTTTGGCCCCTTTCAGACCTGGAGGTCCTGGTGGCCCTGTTGGACCTGGTAAACCTAAAAAACAGAAGAAAAGAGTATTTAGTACCAAAATTGGCTTACAGCAGTATCTGATGGAGGACAAACAGGGTCTACAGATGGACAGAACCAAAAAATTTTTGTAACATTTCAAGAAAATAAGTAGGAGAATCTGTTGCAGGGAGACTCCTCATCCAATCATCTCTCAGCCTGTAGCTGATTGCAAACAGAGGCAGTTTTCCACATGTGCAGATCAAGCGGATAGTCCATCCTCAGGCATAAACATGCTGAATATATTTTGTAGCTCTGCTCCACTGTCCTCCTTAGCCCCTAGCACAGGCCACTGCCATGGAAAGGCCAAGCTGGGTCCTTCTAAAATACATTAACCTCAGCACACAGGAATATACAGCCCCGGATGCCCCAAAACAGTAAATGAAGTCCATAGAGAAACATGGAAATGGGAGGTAACCTTCTCATTCTCCAGAAAGATTTCCGGACAAAGTTAACTGCTTGAGGACATAAAGCCAGCCTGTTCTAGGACACACTGGCAAAACTGCCCGTAAACAAAGGCTTTTCTCTGACCTGGGAGAAGAGGAGGATAAACAAAGATATGCAATACTGACTGTATTATTAATTTATTAATTAGGCGAGCCTCAATGAACAGCATGACTTTAATACTAAAGGTAAAGAATTACCTGGAAGACCAGGTTGGCCTTGGGGTCCTCTGTCTCCTTTAGGGCCTTCGATTGCACTTCCTGGGAGCCCAGGAAGACCTTGGCTCCCTTTAGGGCCTGGTGGACCTGCATATCCTGGTTCCCCTTTCAGGCCTGGGATGCCTGGACTTCCTGGGGATCCTGGAAAACCCACTTCACCTTTCGCACCTAACATTTGAAACAACCACAGAACATTATTAGAGAGAAGATCACAATCACTGAAACTTTCTGACATATTGTCCACTCATAGTAAGCTTTATTCTTTTTGAAAACACTGACCTTAACTTTATACATTTCTGTAAAAATGGAAAACTTCAGGAAAATTTTATGAGTCTTCACATTATGATATAAAATATGAGGAAAGTAGTTTGACTGACATACCTTTTCTTATCTAAACTCATCACTGGGCTATTTTTAGTCACTCTTAAAATAGATTAACATTCAGCATCCCTCTACCACTCCTTATAAAGGCCCCCAACCGTTACTCCACAGCAATTATTATTGTTGTAGTCAAGTAATGGATATTGTGCCTGAATAAGCACAAAAGATCTTGCTCCTGGAGAAAAACTGAATACTTTTTTTACTAAGATCTAGATTTAGAACTGTTGTACTTACTTTCAGGCTTGTAAAAATAGTTAACAATTGCAATTCAATCTAGTTTTAGATTGAGCAAAATAATATAGAGTAACTGGTGTAAGTACAATAATAAAAAAACCCCAAATGTACAGAGAACACTATCCCTGCACCTCTGCTTGAGCAGAACAAGGTTTTTAAATCCTGGACTTATTTCTTTGGAGCTACCAAAGAAATACCTTTAGAACACAAATTATTTAAGTAGAATATATATTTACTCTAAACCCAGATATTTTTAAATGAGCTGAGCTGACAAAAGGAGAGATGGGGAAGGTGAGGGAAGTGTTCTCATAATCTAGTGCTCTACATGCCTACCGAGCTATGATTAGAACATTTGCTAAATTTATTAAGTTCTCTAACACTAGGGCTTTCACAGTAGTTAACGACTGTTAATTAGTCTAAGATGGTAAATAAAAGATATTCTGAAATTCTGGTTTATCACTTTGGATGGTCCAGGCAAGTTTCCTGTATTAATAGAATGAATGAGTGAGGTAGGGCACTGATATTTCAAGTTATGTAAACTCTTCAAAATCTGCTGTGTGATGTTATTTTCATGGATGGACTAGTTGAATTGTTTGTGTTTTCCACAATGGAAAGTTGTGGATGGTTAAAACTGAAAATTCCCCCATTATACACAATTTCCTTTATCAACAGCAGTTTGACATTTCTTCACTACTGTATCTATTGCAGCCGAGTGTCTAGGATATACTTATTTCATTAACTGGAGCATGGTGCATTACAGACACCAAATCAAGCCAATCAAACCATTCTCACAGCACAGTGTGGTGACACACTTTTCAAAGAACATAAGGGGACTTGAATTGTCACAGCCATGTGGCTGTACCCAAGCTATTAAGTCCTGAGCCCAGGTAATAAAAATTTTCAGTAGGATCTCAGCAGGACTCTGCTATCTTTTGCATCTCTGCACCATGCTCCTGTGCATAGCATAGACATGCTCTACTGAGATACAGTAAATAACTAATTTAGCAATTAATACATCTGGGCTGCAAAACAGATTCAGGTAAAAAAATTACTACAGTATCCTGGCCACAAAACCACTACCTATAGCTGTCTGGTGCACAGAGCCTCACTAAATTTTGATTCTTGCAAAATTAGTAGGAAAACAGAAATAACTGGAGTCAAAAGCACAGCACACAAATACAGGAGTTATTTATATTACCTCATCACACCACAGCTTGCAGAGAATTCCACACTATGAATAATTACCTATTTTAGGGTATATCTAACTCCAAGATGTTGCCACTGTAACAGAAATCAGTATTTGAACCTCTCAGAGCTTCTGCCTGCTCTGAGAAGGCATAGGATGTAAAAGAATGAAGTATAAAGTAATGTCTGCATTACAGAATTACGGTTATAGTATGTTGGGAAGGAAGTTTAGAATTGTTTAAGTAAGTGTTTTACCTTTGTCTCCCTTTGCACCAGGAAATCCTGGAAGTCCTCTACCTGGAAGACCTGCAGTACAGAGACAGCAAAAAATAAGAAGTTGGGAAAGTACTTACATTTAACCTGTAATGAATAAAACTCTATTATGCAACTACAAACTCCAAATAAATAGCTTATGCAAAAGTTCTTCAGGGCAGAGGCTGTTTTTGTTATGTACTGGTATTGTATTTAGCACAATGGGTCCTGTACGACTGAAAACCCTACCCAAAGAAAAGGCAAGGCTGCTCCACTGTTTCACAGCTAAGTTTCAGGCTGAAATTAATGCCAAAACACAATTCTTTAAAGCATTACCAGCCTTTGTGAAAGAAATTCTTTCAATATAACATTGATTAAACACAGTTGCTCATCTAAATTATCACATTGCAATGCTGGATGATTGTAAGACACCAATACTGAATTTATTTTCTAAGGTTTCATCCAAAGGACTCAAAACCAGTACACATGTCTACCAGCTACTCTTGTGCAGCCTGTGTCTGTGCATTTTCATACCATGGGAACTGAAGATGACAGTCACAGTACCTTGTTCACCCTTTGCACCAGCTGCACCTGGAATCCCATCATAACCTGGTTCACCCTTCTGACCAATGGCACCAGCAGGACCCGGAACACCAGGTTCACCTGAAAAATCATTGACATTTTCATTTGAACTGTGACTTTTTTTTTTTTCCCTCTCAAGAAAAACTTAACTTTTTCTTTTGCTCCCACAGATATTGCATGATGACTTCAATGTGACTTTTCACTGATTTTACTTCTGAATTACATCAGTCTGAGACAGGGCTCAAGTATTAAAGATTTTGACACAGCTAATTATCATGAATCTCAGTGAGTTTAGAATGCAGGACCTCTAGCAAAGACTTGTGAACAGCACAGTCCATTGTCCTGTAAGATGATGTGT
Source organism: Pyrgilauda ruficollis (assembly GCF_017590135.1). Taxonomy (NCBI): domain Eukaryota; kingdom Metazoa; phylum Chordata; class Aves; order Passeriformes; family Passeridae; genus Pyrgilauda; species Pyrgilauda ruficollis. The sequence goes on along the minus strand of NW_024524266.1, from coordinate 1,597,418 downwards.
CCTGCAGCCAAAAAACTGAGAACAAAAGACTCCAAGATCAAAAACGCTCACCACAGCAATGGATTTACTCTCTTCCATATTCGACTTCCTTTCTAACAGCAGTGAAATGATGATAATGTGGTGATTCAGGTTTGGGCATAAAGATCAACTGAATTGTTTTCAAATTAACTCAGAAACAACAGAAGTAACGGCTGCAACAACTGGTCTTGAGTAAGGCGGTAAAATCTATTCCTCTAACAGTTCAAAAGAAATATGAGCCCCCACTACACTGACTCATATTTACCTAGGAAATATGTCAATATTGTTAAGCAATGTCTTATGAAATGAACAAATGCACTGTGAAATATCTGAGCCAAAATTCATGTAGAATGCAAAAGACTTAGTTTTAGCCACTGCCTGGAGATGAACAATATTTTAAGTGTCCTTTAATTTGGTTTATATTTCTTTTTTACCTGGTTCTCCTTTTAAACCTGGAATTCCACTTAAGCCAGGAAGTCCTTTTTCACCCTTTTCTCCATGGCGGCCAGGGCTTCCTAAAGAAAGGAAGAAAAATGTGTTTCCACGTGGGATATTTGATATAATTTTTACTTTAATTTTTCTGTTTTGTAAAAGCATAAACACTTGCCTGGAAACCCTGCCATGCCAGGGGATCCTTTGGGACCTGGGGCACCCGGCATTCCAGGAATTCCTGCACTACCCTTTTCACCCTTATCTCCAGATAAACCTGGACTACCCGTTCTTCCTGGTTCTCCCTAGAAGAAGCAGCACACATAAAATCCAGACATGAATTCAGAAACAGTTTTTTCTGTATGCAGTGGTAGATGTCACCTCTCTTATCCATTTGAATTTAAAGAATTCCATTGTTTTTCCACTCCTACACAAGGTAATTTAGGATTAAATTTGGTGTTAAATTCCACTATCAGAGTTTTTCAAGTAATCTAGCAATTGCTTAATACTTTCATATGAAAATGAGCAGTCTTCTATGCATTTTTAGGATGGTTACACAACGTCTTTTCAAAATTAGCCTTTTAACTTATTACACTTCATCATCTTAAAAAAAGTCTTTTTTTGAGTTCTCAGTAAGTTTGCTACCAGATTAGCAGGTATTATTTTTACCATTTTTACTTATAAATTCATTAAAACTGTCATTGTACAGCTAGGAAAAGGAATATGAAACAAATGAGAATACTATTAGATACTATTAGAGATTAAATTAAACTTTACAGACAGTACTAACACAGTTCACTTTTCAGTAGTATCTGAGCACTGTATAGTATTTTTGTAAAAGTACAGTAACCCTGTTTTTAGTGTGATTATTTTCCCTGTTCGTAAAATGCCCTTTTCACATTACTGATTTAGTATTTTTTGAAGTTCTCCCCTTCCCTGTATTTCTAGGACTGCGAATGACCCTATTTTGAGCAGACATAATAAAAAAGAACACTGGAGATATTGTTCCATCAAATAGAATGCATCTAAACCTGTATATATGCACACCTTTCATGTTTTTCATATGGCAGTTAAATTAGCTTAATAGAAAATATAACAAAACAGCTTAAAGGCCAACAGCATCTTTTCAAGTGCTTGGTAGAGATAACCAAATCCTCAGGAGTATAAATACCTTCTCACCAGGAGCCCCTGGAAAGCCAATTCCAGGAAAACCTGGTGCTCCTTTGTCTCCTTTTTCGCCTTTTTGCCCAGGGAACCCTGGTGTGCCTGGTGCACCTGGTACTCCAGGAAGACCCTTTTCTCCAGGTGTTCCTAGTAAAGGGAAGGGAAAAATGGGTACATCAGAACCAGTGGTACCTTAGCAGTGTTGACAGTGATGTTTCAGTGTTGCTTCAGCTATTCAGAGCTATGAAAGGAAGTAAATTTTCTTCTGAGATTCACTCTCTAAATGGGACTTTTTATGAGATAATCAACTCTACTCACAGAAGACAGGCATAATCTTGGATTCAGAGTAAACAAAGATCTTGCTAAAAATATGAACTGAATAAAACTTTATTTTTCTTTGATTAATTTCTAATAGTACTACAAAGTGACTCTTCTGTCATGCTTTATCAAGCATGTTTTCTGTCCTCATTTATCATTTCAGACTTTCATGTTTGATTTTCTAAATATGCTAGACATAAGGCCGTCCCAATGGAGACAAAGTTTCCATGTTGAGTTATAGGTTCTTTTCCATTTTATTCTTTGCCAATCCCTTCCACAACAACTTTATTCCCAGACCCCTACAGTTCATAATTGACAGTCAGTACACAGCAGCTCACCAAACCTTTTAGAAGGGGGAAAATACACAATGCAGCTCACAGACTATCAGAGACAGACAAACAGGCACCACTCAAAAATCTGCCTGCCTGAAACAAATACAGAAAACCTAAAGATCCAGCTAAAGGATTTGCACGTAGAAACTTAGGAAATCGCCCTATTATTTGTATATCACAAGAGGATTGAAAAGCAATGTCCCAAAAGCCTAACATTCAGTCACTCCAAACAGTGCAATTGTTTAGTAGATCTACACCAACAAATATTCCATACAGGTTTCTCATAATGTTCTATAATAATTGAGGAAAAAAAAGAGAAGAAATTCCTAGCAATCAGTACCTGGCAGACCCATTTCACCAACCGATCCTTTTTGTCCTGGAACTCCTGGATCCCCTGGGTACCCTGGGGGGCCTTGATCACCTTTTGGTCCTATGGACAACAGGGACATCAAGAATCCCATTATTAACAAGGTTTAAAATACCTGACAAACAGTCTGTTTGCTGTTAGCTTCAGACATACCTGGTTGTCCAGGAGTACCGGGTTCACCATCTCTCCCTGGAATTCCTGGTTCTCCATAATCCCCACGTAGCCCTTTTTCTCCTGTTGCTCCATGGTCCCCTGGACACCAAAACGAAGAACACAGTGAGATCAGTTTTATTACAATTTAATGTAATTACATATAATAATCCTTCTCGTTAATTTTTGATCACTGATGCTTCTCTCTGCTGAACAAGGAAATGGCTGAGTAAAACACAACTTTCCAATCATTAAACCACTACTGAGAAAAGGCTGAAAACTATTGTAATTTTATGGGCAACTGTGCAAATTACAAAGAAAGTTATATCTATAAAAGAAATTGGAATGAATGTGTGTTTGAGTTAGATTAATGAGTTATTTGAAAAGTGGCCGACAGGTGTTAACAGAAATTATTGATTTGACTGTTCAGTTCTCTAAAAAGGCACATATGAACAACTAGTAAACAGCCAGAAATTTGTTGTTTTCCCTGCTCCATTGAATGTTAAAGCACCTTCAGAAGGCTTGATCTCTTACTTTCTAGTGTGCCTCTTCTCCAACTTTATGTCCATGCCTTTTGGTCATAAACAATTCTGTTAGTATTGCATAGAGCTGCAGGACAACAGGTTACTGAAGTCATGGAATGTTTTTAAGTAAGCAGCTTATTAAAGCAGTAAGTATTAAAAACATTTCAAGATGTCCAAACCCAAATTTTTTCATTGAGCACCACTGATAATACGCCATAAAAATTCTGTGTCTTCTCTTCACAGTTTGTATTTTGGAGGCTTCTAAAAGCATTACTGTGATATTCATGTCTAGAGGAATGAAGGCAGCCAAAAGATCAGCAAAGTTATGGAGTATAACTATATTATTTTTCTCTGCTGGTAAGAAGTATATTTTGGTTGGAGAGGATGAGATAAGAGCAGAAATTTGCAGGCTGGGATCTGTTTGGAACCTACTCTTACAGGCTGTGTAAACCAGGACAATCTGTAGACTGCATGTGGTCAGGAAATGGTAGAGTGTAGAAGTTTGCAAGCATGCATTGTTAGTGCTGGACAGATTAGTAAATTAGAAACCAAAGAAATTAGCCATTTGAATTTTTCAGCAAAGATTTCTTTATTTGCATATAACAAGTGTGCCTAAGTTAGATTTCTAGAAACAAAATAATCACCCTACATGCCAGTAGTAGATAAAGAAATAGTGAAAACAACCTATGTGGTTTTAAGACTTTACATACCACCGTATGTAAACATATCAAGATCAGAAATAAATGAGAAAAAAAAATCTAGAGGAAATCTTTATAGGGGCCTTCATTAAAAGTCTCTCAGAAGCTGCATCTCAGCTGAAGGGCAGATGTACTCACTCCTCTCTTGCTGACGCCCTCCCCTGCAGTCCCTGGCTGCCCAAGCTGCAAGGCACTACTTACCCACATGCCCAGGTTTCTCTGAGACCCAACCAGAACACGTGAGCCCAGATCTCCTTCTGACAATTAGCCAGGACATGGAGATAAGAGGTAGCTAAGACTGGGATACTCTCCTGTTTCCACAGTTCAAATACAACATAGTATAGTTATTAGTGATTCACTGTCAAACTGGAAAGGAGTCTGCCCTGGAATACACTGATGAAATGTACAGATGACACTCAAAAGGAAAGGCTCCAAAAGAGGACAGGATTAGACTACAGAAGGATTTTGAAGAGTTGGAGTGAAGCTTGAAAATCATCACAGTGAAAATCAAAAAGCATAAAGCACCACGTGTATGATAGGAGAAGTCAAAAACATTCATACAAAATGAAAAATTATTATACAGGCAGTAGTCCAGAACTAAGTGACTAAGAATTATAGCTAATCACAAACTCAGTCAGCTATTGTTTCAAGAAAGGGAGATGTCATTCTAGCCAGGCCTGAGCTGAAGTACTTTGCTTGTTTCAGCAATGTGCACTCTAACAAGGATGCAGCCAAACTGGGGAGAGACCAGAAAGTGTAAAATGAAACATAATTGTTTCAGAAAACATGATATATCATTAAAGCCTGAGGGACTTGGTTGAGGGAAATTAAAGACCACAAGATCTCAGTAGCTCCCTTCTAAGCTCTACATTTCTACTTTAACAAAAAAGTAACTATTTGTTAAAAACTCTTATTTTTTTAATAAGAAGTAATTTAGAGTAAGAAGAAAAAATATTAAAAATATGCAAAATATACACAATTTTTTCTTTGAAAAAAATACAGGAGAGAAAAGTATTTCAAACAACTAATTTATCAATTAGCAGTAAAACTAAAAATCCAAGAAGAATGTTAGCTAAAAAAGCTAACAAATCTATAACCATGAAGTTTCTAAACAGAAAACTAATTGCCTTTCTCCTGCATACTTCCAGATATTTCTAAACTGACATAAGTTAATCTGTTGGTATCAGTGATATAAATGCATTTCTTTTCTTAGTTTTCTTCAGGTCACAAGAAACCCATGTCCAAAAAGGCTGCTCACTTTTTTTCTTACACTATCAGGTGATCTTCATGGCCACAACTACATGTTTTATATGAAAGACAGCTTTTCCCTTCTGAAAAGTTCTAGTTTTACTTTTAAAATTTCTTTTATTTTCAGAGAGTCTTGTGATTAAAGAGGTAAAATCAATTATAAAAGGACAAACTGATCCTCTTCTATTCAAACAAAACTCCCCTGCTCTGTGATTAATCTTTTTTTCAATAGAGTTGAAAAACACCAGAAAAATATCTATATTTGCTGTGTGAAACTCTTCTATTTTAAAAACTGTTGCCTAAAACTAACGCAAAACTGAATTTAAAGCACTGCTGCTTGGTAGCATATGAGTGTTAATTCCACTTACTCACAGTTAGAGAATAAAGTTACCTTTTTCTCCTTGATCTCCCTTCTGGCCTTTGAGGCTAACCATGTCCATGTTGTCTATTGTTCCAGGTTTTCCTGGGAGACCAGCTTCACCTTTATCTCCCTTAACACCAGGATCACCCTGTGGTCCAATTACACCTTTGAAACCTTGGCTACCTATAAAGAGACAGCACTGAATGTTATAGGGGCATATAAATATTTGCAAGGATATTTAGTAGACAACAACAAATTAAATTAGCTATTTATTCAGATTTTGAGCACCAAATACCAAGTTCTGGAACAGCTCCTACAAATTTTTTTTATACTTCACAATAGCTCTGTCAGAAAGTTGACATATTTTCCCCACTTCCCAGCCATTAGTTTTAGACTCCTGAAACAATAAGGACAGGGGATTGGCCGTAATACAGAGCATTATCTGAGACTCTTAATTAAGAAGTTCCTGCTGGCTTTTAATAATTTCAAATAGTGTATTTTTCTTGTAGTAATACCTATGGCAGCCCCACACCTAGCAAACCCTTATGTTCTTGAAAAATGGATCAAAAATCATGTTTTGGTGCTCAAACTCATGACTGCTCCTAGGATGTGGCCTTTTATACTATTTCTAACTTAGAGGAAAGTCTCTTGACAAAAACAGCTCCTTAGGCCAAGTACGCTCCTTATCTTTGGTTATTTCCCAATTTCTGTTGGGGAAAAGGTGTGGGGTTTGCAATTTTTATTTTGAGAAAATCTCTCTCTTACCTTTTTCACCAGGAAACCCTCGATCTCCAACTGGTCCAGGAGTTCCTGGCAATCCAGGAGTTCCCATAACTCCCATTTCTCCTTTGGGTCCTGAAGCCAAAGAAGAAGAGTTAACAACAAAAATAAAGCAAGCAGTGCAAAGAAGTACACGAAACAGAATTATTTACTGCCTATCATATTAGGAATTTCACTACTTAAGGAAAAATGGGACAAAGATGATTAAACTAAAACAGCCCACCAGAGAAAACAACAATAAAAACAGTATTATGAAGACCAGAGGAAAACAGTTTGTAATGGGTTTTTGACAAGTTCTTAAAACGATGTTGTCATTAACACAGGCGTTATTAAAACCATACTCTGTCACTACAACTGTGCAGAATAATCCCCTTTCATTACTACAGGAGCAAGGCTAGTTCCTTCAACCTGCTGGATTTGGTCCATGAAAGGACTTCAGCAGCAGCAGCTCAGTTACATGTGCACAGAGCTGCTTTACTGACATCAGTCCATGCATTTTCCCAAGCTTGGGCTCTTTGACCACTCAATTCCTAACTCACTGAAAGGGTGTGCTGGAACAACTTAATAAAACAGCTGTCAAAGATGCTGATTTCTGAGGGATAAGGTGTTTACCTGCTGATCCTTTCAGTCCAACAGCCCCCTGTGGACCTGGCAGGCCAGGTAATCCCACAGAGCCTGGGACTCCTGGCTGGCCCGGGCTACCTTTATCCCCTTTAGGTCCTGGCATATCTAGACCTGGGACACCAGGGAAGCCCCTTTCTCCTTTTACTCCAGGAAATCCTAGGAAAAAGAGAAGATACCGGATTAGTCCTTAACAAAAAACAAGGAAAACAATTCATAAGCATATTTGACCATGTCCACCTGTGATTCACAAATTAGATGGCATGGAGGATGAAGACTCAAAGGCAGGCAGCAGAACCAGTCCTCATTTCCTAAGAGAGGCTTTGAACCTGTGTCTATTACCCATCAATGACCCGAGGAGACCAATCCAAATGCCAGCAATCCTCTCAGGAGGCCTCACCCTGCATTTTGGACCACATGGAGGGCACTGGCATGTCCCCCCATCTACCCCTATCAACTTCACACTGCAAAAAGTTCTCAATAAACCCTTTTACCTGTGTTATCCACTTATGTCAAAATTCTGCTCTTAAGCAGCATCATGGGAGTATTCTCTGCTCACCTGGTGGTCCCTGGGGTCCTGGCTGCCCAGCAGGTCCTGGCAATCCTGGAGGGCCCAGCCCTGGTGCACCTGGAGGGCCCTGCAAGCCTTGGAGACCTGGGAGACCAGGGTCACCTGCAGGGAGACAGGAGGAACATGGACCAAACATTCCCTGATGCTGTTTGACATCTTCCTTGCTGAAGATGCCAGACCAGGTGCTTTGGAAGCACATGGCTAAGGAGACCTCATTCAGCCACCAACACCTCCAAGCTTGCCTTGGAAGAAGGGCTACTCTTTGCTGCTAGCATTTGCTACTGGTGGGTGGTAGGAAAAAATGAGAGGGGAAAGGGGCAATTCCCCAAGATATCAGTAGGATATTTCAGTAATGAATAGCCTTTTCACTGCATCTACAGAAGAGTGACTTTAAAAAGAAATACAAATACAGAACTGTATTTTTCCAGTGACATTACCTCTGAATCCCTGCTGTCCAGGTATGCCCGGAAAGCCCTGCTCACCACGTAAACCAGGCAGTCCTGGATTTCCCTTTTCTCCAGGGATGCCAGCTGGGCCAGGGGGCCCTGGCAATCCCTTAGGGCCAGGTAGACCTACACCAGGTTCACCCTAGCCAAAAAAACACAATAGATTAGGAATCAACACATCAAAACCAAGAACTCATTTACTAAATGTACTTAAATCATCAGTATAGAGCTTATGTATGACTTCAGGGGAGAGCTGTAAGCTCTTTAAAAGTGTTAATGCCAAGCATTTATGCATCTGCTCTGTCCCCTTGTGTGCACAGTGGCAAACATAAAATGAAAGGCAGTTTGGCCAACTTTTAAAGTTTTTCCTTGCCCATGTTCCTATCAATATGGGGAGTCACAGATAACAGTATCAGCAGCTGACATCTACCTTTTGGCCTTGTAAACCTGGAACTCCTGGCAAACCATCCAGACCAGGGGTTCCCGGGGTTCCTGGCAGACCAGGTGAGCCAGGCTGACCTTGGAAACCTAGAAAAGAAAGCAAAACAAAACAACAGTCTCATCATTACTCTCTCTATCTGTAAGTGACCTCTGCTGTTTCTTTAAGCCTCTAAACTGAACTATTCACAGAGACCTGTTAAAGATCTGGGTAGTCAAACTTCTAGGTGTGCCAGTAAGCAAATGTCCCAACAAAAATTCAAGCACTGACTTTTGCGCAGCAGTTGGCTTCTGATGAGAAACAACCACCCAGAAGAAATAAATGCTGAATGTCTCTTCTTAAATAAATTGTGGGCTCATCTCCCATCTCCCTTGTGAGAAACATCCTGCAAAACTGGGCTCCCAAAGTCTTCTTCAGAAAAGGCAATCTAATGTGTGGGGCATCAGACTGAGGGATGCACAAAAAAGCCCACCTGTGAATCAACACCTTTTGTGCAGTATATGTCTTGTGACACATTTTACGTGTCCTGCTGAGGGTTTCATACAGAAGGCTTCTAACCCAGAGCTAGCCCATGAACTGCACCTTGGGAATGCAAGAAAGAATACCTACAACACTCTGCAAATCCATTAAAGATAGCACTCAGTCAACATCAGCACACGTTCAACAAATTCAGACAAAGCAGGCAGAGATCCAGCTTTTAGGCTAAGACCCTAGAATGTCATTGGGCAGAGCTAAGTTCATGGAAGGGACCTTTAAAGAAATATATTTAATGTGTCATTTCTTTCATCTGGCATCAAAGTGCATACAGCACTTCTTTTACAGATATAATGGGCCTTTTCTGTTCAGGTCCCAATGCACTCTCAGAGGAACCAGACATGGTTACAGAGAAAAATATGCCCTTTCTCCTTATTAAATTTCTGACCCTCCCAGTTCATTCGTGTGTGAAATCGTAAGAAAGAATAACAAAGACACAAAAGAATTTTGGTGATTAAAGTGGCTGCTGAAAGTTCAATCATCTAGTTCTAAATGAGCAGCAGTACTGTGAAATACATCTTCAAAAAATCCAAAACATTTAGACTCCCTCTAAGCTACTTGCATATCCTGACAATGGCCATGGAGGGAAGACTACACATGTTGAGTAAGCTGGAATTGTAACCAAACTACTCTCAGCTGTCTGGGACCCAGCAGAGCTGTAAGCTCTGGCGCACAGCTGTTACAGTTACATCAGCATATTATTTGGACCAACTACATGCAGTATTTTTCATCTCTCAGAAGGGTCATCTCACCTCAGCAACCTCAGTTGCTGCAATATAAGATGCTGTACTGTATCACTTTCCATTCTGGCAGTAGCTGTGACACTGTCTGTAGGTGCACCACTGCACCACACAAAGCAAGTGTGCAGCTGAACTCTATTGACAGAATGCTCACTGTGCTGCTGGCTGACTTTTGCAAGGGAGTTTCCTCAGCTGCACCTCCCAAATCCCATGCAGCTATGGCTAGATGACAGTGCAGGCCTAGGCCTCCATCCACACTTCTGTTACACCAGCTCTCTTAGATGGATAGCTTTATCTTACCTTTGGGACCTGGAGGTCCAGGGAACCCTATACCTGGCTGCCCAACAGCACCTTTTTCTCCTGGTAGGCCAGGTCTACCTGGAAGCCCAGGATTCCCTTTGTCACCTTTGCAAATAAAAACAAGACAAACGTTAACACAAAGGTTAACTTCTGGGGAACAGAACCATCCTGATAATCAAAGATTAACAGACTGCTGTACCTTGGGGTCCAGGGAAACCAGGTGGCCCAGGAAGGCCATCTGCCCCAGGAGGTCCAGGGAGCGATATAGTTCGTCCTGCTTCACCCTTTGCTCCTGTAAATGTAAAGTTGTATTAGAGTACAGGAACTGATTAAATAAAACAAGGGGCTGCTACCTTGACAGCATTATCAGTTCATCCATACCATTATAAGTGACTTGTTATGAAGTTTTTTTGGTAGAAGCTTCATCAAGAACTAGGATGAACCTAAACCATCCCATTTTGCCCAGCAAATCCTTCAAGAAAACTGCCCGCTAAAATTTGCAAGTACACTGGTGAAAGCGAGCACTGACTCAAATGAGGAAGTCTTTTTATTTCGGGCTTAAATTCTGATGATCCTCTAGGCTGTACCATTTAAAGGGCACAACTTAAATTTTTTTAAGATTTTTTTTAACACATTATAGCATTACCTGGAAGTCCTGGTAAACCCGGGGTTCCAGCAAAGCCTCTGTCTCCTTTTTCACCAGGTAATCCTGCAGCACCTATCCCAGGAGGGCCAGGAAAACCTCTTTCACCACGCACTCCAGGGAATCCAGGTTGGCCAGGGGGACCACGTTCTCCTTTCAAGCCAGCTGTACCCTAATTTTTGGAAAGTATAAGTGTACTTCTTGCCTGGCTGGCAAGACAGAACACATCATCCCCTCTGAATATTTTGCAACTGGGATTTAGCACAGGAATCTGTAATGCTGAAGAAAGTGGATTTTTTTCTACTGAGTTCAATGGAAACAGAACAAGGTTCCATGTGGAATAGCACATGGAGATCACATCTAGCAATGCAGCTAACTGTAACATGCAGGCCATGTTTCCAGTAGTGGATCTGGGAGCAGAGATGAGCTTCACATTCAGCTCCATATCCAGCTGAACTCTATCAGTGCCAGATTTTGAAGTATTTGTTTCCACAAGAAGAGAAATATGCTAGAGCAGAGTTGAATCTTGTCTTCACAATTTCTACTTGGATAACTGCATTTGTCCAATCATCTCCAAATATCAGCTAAATCATTCACACTAGTTCTCACTATGAAGCTGTGAGAAAGGCAGAAAGGAATAAAACTACTATCCATGTTTGAACCTTTTCTCTATAGTCCTGAAAGTAACAAGCCACGCTGAATGCATTTGAGTCATATTACTTATTTGCACAACATGTAAAAAATGGTCTGAAAAACCTAGCTCTGAAATAGTCTGTTGTTGAAGAACTGTCTTCCTCACTACTTCCAGTGAAAATGGAATCGTCTTTTGAGGAAGAATGTACTACTCATGGTAAAGAATAGATGTGGAAAAATAAATGAGGCCAATAAACATAAAGCATGTATAGGGCACAAAAGCATTCTGATCTGAAAGACAGAATGTATAGCACAGTAAGTAAACATAAATAAACTCACAGTAGGATAATATGTAAACATAAAGAAACAAACATACCGGTGTTCCTTTTGGACCCTGGGGACCTGGAAATCCATCTTTTCCTGGTCTTCCTTCTCTTCCAGGAGTGCCTGGTTGTCCTGGGAAACCAGGATCTCCCTTTTCACCTTTCAGAATAGAATCGTAAGTAAAATCTCCAGGTTCTCCTTTTGGCCCAGGGCTGCCCATAAGTCCTGGAGTGCCGGGGGGACCCTGAAATTTCATAAATTCAGATGTCATCAGCTGCCCTACAAACCCTTCAACTATAAAAGAACGCAGGCTTCCAAAAACTGAATTGCAAATCCAAATTAAGGGAACTACCAAGTCATTGACTGAGGAGGTCAAATGAGAATATTTTCCAAGACACAGCAGTCTTGGAAGCAGAAAGCTTCTCCCTTAGGTAGTTTATAAATAACATTCAGCGGATGTGAATACATGTGTTCAATCATTATTAATATTCATCATTATTAATATTCATCGACTTTGAACAGCTGACACAGTCAGTTGGTAATATCAGAATATAATGCATGTGCTCAGAAAATAGTTTTGTAACTTCCTCTGGAAAGAAATTACCTACCTAATGTTATGCCTACAGGATTTCCAGAATTTCAATTTTTCCCCTACATATTTTCTAGGACTTGAATGAACTTTTCTTACGGGAACAGTCTCTTATAATTTCTAGTGACTCAGAGCTATCATTAGGGTAGTAAAACACAAACTTCATGGGCAATATCCACTATGTACAGCTCAAGTGTGCCCTCTACTTCAGCCTGAACCAGAACATGGTCAATGGTAATCTTTTCATTAGCACTGGAGTGTTCTGAATTAGACTCTGATGTTTTGGCATGGCTGTAAGCAATGTCAGCTTGCAAGGCTGGCCCCTATGTAGTTTTTCCAAGTTAAATTATATGCTGGATCACCACCTGGCTGAACTTTGCAGAGCAAAACAAGTTTAAAAGCATTCAGAACTGCAGCCAGTCCTTGTCTGATTAAAGCCATGAATAGCACTTACGAGGCAATAAAAGTAAAATATAAAGGTGTGGCAAAACATGTGCCAAGAACAAATGACAGACAACAAAAAAGCTTAAATATATTAGAATGTTTTTCATTTTTCCCCCACAGTTTCTTTCATGGATCCCATTGATATTATAGTACATTCAGCCACTGGGTAATACAATTTATTGTGGTGGCAATAGATAAAGAATTCATCTTAGTCAACTTTCATTGGCTGAATTCCGGCAACAAGGCTTTATTTATACTTCAGGGAGAGAAATAGATTCCTTGAGTAATGAATTCATACAGGTGGTTTGTTGTTTTTTTTTTTTACTTCTGAAGGTACCTCTCTCTCACCACTGGTGATAGAGGGAGCTCGTGTAACCCCAGTGTGTGATGAAGCCAGTGCACAGGAATGTCACTGAGAAGTTATGTTGCCAGAAAGGATCAGCTGTAAGGAAACAGGCAGCTTTGGGGAGAAGAGGTCTGGGAAGACTCAGTCTACTCACAGTAGGAATGCTGTCAAAACCCACATTATGTTACAGGAACATGTGTGCTGAGGTAGGTTTTCACAGCAAACCTCAGTGTCCATAGGGGCACCTAAATGGACTCTGACAAGGTCAAATGTAGCTGTGGTAGTACACTGCTCATCGAGGAGTCATGTGTGCTACATTTTAGACAAATATTACACTTACAGCTGTTCTGCTTTCTGGCCTTACTGAGAGTCATGTTGTGCTGCCTCAACATAATTTACAAGTAATCTTATTAGGATGCTACCCACTTTCACAGCTTTGCTTTATTTCTTCAAAATTGTTTAACTTTCCTGTTTACTAATTGTGTTTTACAGAACATACTGCAGACACTTCCCAAAATCTTCATTAACAACCTGGATGCAGGACTTGAAGGAACACTAAGTGAGTTTGCCAGTGACAATAAACTGAGAGGAGCTGTCAGCTCCCTTCGGGGCAGAAAGGCCCTGCAGAGAGAAACAAATCAGAGAGATGGGCAATCACCAGCACAGGGGCCAAGTGTCAGATTCTGCACATGGGATGGGGCAATCCTGAGCGTGTGGATAGACCAAAGAATGAGAGGCTAGAGAGGAGTGCTGTGGAAAGGGACCTGGGAGTCCTGGTCAATGACAAGTTGAACATGAGCCAGCAGTGCCCTGGCAGCCAGGAGGGCCAACCCTGTCCTGGTGGGCATCAGGCACAGCATGGCCAGCTGGGCAAGGGAGGGGATTGTCCTGCTCTGCTCTGAGCTGGGGCAGCCTCACCTTGAATACTGGTTTTGGTGCCACAATATAAAAATAAGATTAAACTATTGGGAAGCATCCAGAGGAAGGCCATGAGAATGGTCAAGAGTCTGCAGGGGAAGCTTTTATGAGGAATGGCTGGTGTCACTTGATTTGTTCAGCCTAGAGAAGAGGAGACTGAGGGGAGCTCAGCTCATATCTGTCTACAACTTCTGCATGATGGGACGAGGAGGGGCAGGCACTGATCTCTCTTGTCAACAGTGACAGGAATTGAGGAAACACCATGAAGCTAAGTCAGAGGAGGTTTAGGTTGGATATCAGGAAAAGATTTTACATCCAGAGGGTGGCTGAGCACTGGAACAGGCTCCCCAGGGAAGTGGACACAACAACAGCCTGATGGAGTTCAAGAAGCATTTGGACAACTCTCTCAGGCACATAGCATGATGTTTGGGATGCTCTTCACAGGACCAGGAGTTGGACCCAATGATCCTGATAAGCCCCTCCCAACTCAGCATTTTCTCTTATTCTATGATTCAAAATTCAGCAAAACTGCCAGTGTGCTGCATGCTAACATTAGGTTGCTTAAACTACACTAGATGGCACTGTCTCTCTCTCAATATATTTGTACTCAGCAGCAAAACGTTATTGGAACAATTCAGAAGGTCAGGGAATACTTGCATCCCGAGAAATCCTGATCTTTACCCAGCTCCACTGCTTAGCTTGCTCAGGCAGAAGGTCATGTGTCCCACCAAGTTCTTATGATGGATAAATTCAGAAGTATAACCAATATCTGACAGCTCTATTTTAGCTCTTACAGTTCAAACCCACTTCTTCTTATGTTATTTTATTAGGCATAATTAACCCTAATGTTATCATATCAGTGCACTGTTTGGGGGGCGGGGGTTGTTTGTTTTTAAACAGAACTGTTACACAACCACACTGATACACTAATCATGACGTGTTTTGATCACATGCCTAGCAGGACATGTAGTAAATTATTTAGCAAGGCATTACTTACAGGCACCCCTGGAAGGCCATCAAGTCCAGGTAAGCCTCTGTCACCCTTGAAACCTGCTTGTCCTGGAAAACCTTTTCAGAGAGACAAAAATTATTACACAAAATATAATATATTGCAAAAAATATATTACACACAAATAGCTCATTGTATATGATTCTTTGTGATCCCTTGGGAAGTGTCTCATTCCATTCCCAGTAATACCAGCATCATGCTGCTAAAGCCAGTGAAGCTGTCTTGATTCATGCACTTGTGTTGCAAGCCTGCATTGATAAACTTGGAAGTTGATGATTCATTTGACTTAGGAATGAATTTACCAATTCATGTAATCAATGCAGAACTGAAACTAACTAAACCACATTCATTTTTCTGAACAGCACTAGAACAAACATTAAGTATAGTATAATTTTTGGCACGTGGTACTTCTCTTATATGGTAGCAAAAAATAATTTTATTTTTGGGCCACAGAATTTAGTGCTGCAATTGGAAACAAATGTACGGGTTGCTGTCAAGCCTGGGCACATAGGCAAATGGTTCCCACATTATTTCTCACTGTGAAAATATTTAAGTCACAATTTGCAAAGACCCTTCATTGTGGCCAGCTTCTGCTTCCCTGGTAATTCTAGTTGATTGTATTTGAAATTTGGAATCAGGCCAAAAATAGGAATATGCCACTCTCCTTTCATTAGTCCTTTCATTAGTTTCACAAACAATTTGATTAGTGGGACAAAATGTAATTAATTTTTTTATGCATGCTGCATTTTTTAGAATTTAGCCTACAATTTAGCTCATTCTTGGGTGATTAAGGAGTTTTTACCTGATGGTCCTGGTGGCCCTTGAGGTCCTGGAAGTCCAGGAGGTCCTACTTTATCACACAAGGTACAGGCTTCACCTTTTTCACCTGAAAAAAGAAAACAACAAAGGACATGAATAACAACAAAAAGATTGAAGACAACGGCAAGCAGGTGGATTCAGGGCAAATGTAATTTTAATATTTAAATAAATTACTACTTCTAATTCCATGCTTCAAGGAGAAAATATCAGCAAGTTTATGTTCAAAATTCTTTAAATTTTTTAAAGGAATGGCACGAAAATCAACCTAAGTCTTATCCTAAGATTAATATTTAAAAGAATGGTTAAAAGGGGACCAGACTGAAGAGGATCAAAAAGAAGAAAAGGAATACTTAGTGGGTAAAGAGAAAATAAAATTATTAAAGCAGAAAAACGATAACTTCTATAGTCACTATAATTTTGAAAAAAAAAAAAAAAACAAACAGTGAAGAGAATGAGATTAGAAAGGAGCAACCACCATAAAAATGAGTGCAGCACTTTTTTTCAAATGTTCATTTAGTCGATGCTGCTAAAACACATGGTTGACAGTCCTATTTACAGAATCTCACAATTAGGTCAGAAAAGACCTTTTCCATCATTGAGTCCAGCCTATGACCAAATACCACCACGCCAACAGACCATGGCACTCAGTGCCGCATCCAGCCTTTTCTTAAACACCTCCAGGGATGGTGACTCCATCATCTCTCTGGGCAGCCCATTCCAATGCCCAATCACCCCTTCCGTGAAGAACTTCTTCCTAATGTCCAACCTAAGGCTGTCTATAGATGTTAAAATTTTATTTTCAATTACACTCATGGCAATGATTCATGAACCATTTTCATTCTCAACTCATCTGGCCCCTCTTTAAATCTGCATCTCAGAATTCACACCCTGAATTGCCTTGAACAGCTCCATTTACACTGCACAGGGCCATACTGAACCCTTTCCGCTCCTCTTGCACCCTTGGGCCATCCTTTATCACTTCCCAGCAATGAGCAGGCCAAGAGAAGTTCGTATCACACCGTTCAAAACACAACATCCTTCTTTACTCACCAGAGAGTCAAGAAACCTCTTCCATGTCCATGAACTATTTAACTAACTTTGAGTACACTTTCTCTCAATCCACCCTAATTTGCTCTTTACATATCCAAGCTCAAGGCTACTAAGCATTACAATACAATCACTTTAAAATGTTACCTTTCTCTCCCATCTCTCCTGGAAATCCATCTCTCCCTGGAAGTCCAGGACTACCTGGTGCACCAGGTTCTCCCTGCTGGCACTGATCAATTCCATCTGAAATGAAATTGCAATAAAGAATATTGTTTTGACAAGTGCAAGTCTCCATTAAAGGGTTGCATTTATATCATACCCGAAATGTTACCTATGAGAAGTGGTAACTCAGGATAGCATTTTACTCCTTTATTGGATTTACTTGGAAAAATGTAACTGGGATTCTGTATTCTTATTCCATATACACTGCTTATCTCAGAAACCCTGAGAATTACAGAGAAAAGACAGGCTCTGCCATAATAAGGTTACAAACCATTTCAACCTAAAATCTATTTTCATTTTAAGTTTTGTCTTGGAAAAGTATCACGAGCGATGAAAAACTGATGTTTGACCCTGAAGAGAATGGAGATTATTGATGTTCAGAAGAAATTCATTAAAAAGTTTTTTTTTGTACCCTGACTTTTCTTTTTCAACATTTTAAGAAACTTTCTAGGTAAGAGCAGCTTGTCAATATCTATTTAACTTCTTCACACTGATCAGGCTTCCTGAAAACAACAAACTTCATATGTTAGGATCTGAAATAGGTAACAAATGAGAATATTTATCAGGCTTGATATAAGAACATAAATAGTGCTTGTTCTGTTTGATGATATGATGCAGGATCTGACCCAACATAATGTGACATCATTTTGGCCAAAGCCAGTAGCCAAAATGCTAATATCAAGTTTGGAAAACAAGTTAAATAAAAAAGAATTGCTTCCCATTATGTACTTGAAGAAGGCTAAAGAAATATCTGGGGAAGGAGTAGAATTAAGCAATGACAATAATTTGTATGAAAAATATAAATTTTTAGGAAAATGTAAGATTTAGCCATTTAATTCCATATTCTACATGCTGGATTTTGCACTTCTTCACTGGCAAACACAGCAACAACACAAACAGGCATCTTTCCCTGTTTTTGAACAAACTATCTTTGGTTTAGGAATTCCATAGAGAATAGTGTTTCTTTCAATACCTTTAAAGTACCTTAACTATTGCAATAGAGATACCATTCCTGATGTTGGAATGGTAATTTAACTCACAATATCAGTATCACCTATAGTACAAGTTTTCTATGAATTAAAACATTAGTTTTAAGGAACTATTTAGCATAAACCACTTCCACATGTACTTGGTTATTGCTTCACTGCAGAAACATTTTTCTCTTTACAATTTCTTTATCACAACCTAAAAAAATGTGTGCAATGTTGTTATCATTACTACTGATGCTGTTATTTGCTTTTCATGTTATTACTGGCTTTTCATTTATTCCATAAAGCAGGTGTTTACCTTGATCTAGTAGGTGGCACTCTTGCCTGTGTTGGGGCTGGAACCAGATGATCTTTAAGGTTTCTATGACCCCATTCTCCTCTAAGATAATTTTGTTTTAAAATAAAATCTTCTGGCAAACTAGTACCTCACACAGCAGTTCTCACACCTCTTCAATCTGTTACACAGACTGGTACTGCAGACTTGAAAATCATCACACTAAACAGCTATATTTTATGCTAAGAACAGTATTAGTATCTGATACTTTTTAAATTGAAAATATACAAATATCACTACATTGGCACAACAGGACACAGAACAAATTAGTGTGAATTAAGATCAATTGTTTGGTTATATTCTAATAATTAACAATGAATTTTGTAGAAATTTTTGAAATATTTATTTAGCAAAGGATCCTTGTCCTTTCCCAGTAAGGAAACAAGTGGCTTCCTACACTGTGCAACAGCTTTTACTTGGTTCATCAGCAATTCAGATATGTTTCTTCCATGACACAGATGCATTCTGATAATAGCTTTTATAATCTTGTCTCTTCTTTTTTTTTTTTTAATGTGCATTATGAGTCTTCAAGGTGAAAAGCAACCAAGGGCTTCACCTACCTGTTTTGCCTGGAGGTCCTGGTGGGCCAGGTAACCCAGGGGGACCTGGGAAACCATCTCTTCCAGGGCTTCCAGGTGAAGGGAAGCCAGGAGAACCCTTTTCACCTTTTTCACCTCTCTCTCCAGGGACACCAGGTGATCCTACCCTGTCTGGAACTGGTCGACCTTTGGACAGAGTCAAACACACATGTAAAAATGACAAGTGAAAAGACAGCAACATTATCAACACATTAACTTTCACAGGGTTTTGGAGAGAAATGGCAAAATGTTAATGCAAAAGAAAAAAGGGACTGAATTTGAACTACTGGTGACTTATAAAAAAATGGGGTTTGTATACTCACTACAGTTGAGAGAAACTAACTTCTGTTAGGTCCCTAGACAAACACACCTCATCTGTATCAAGGGCTTTTCTGAGATTTAGTAGTTGGACACATTTTTAAATAGTAGTAAATAGTGGGAACACTGGAGTTAACTTAGCTCTTCCACCTAGAAACTATTGCACACTTCCTTACTTCATAACAAACCAAATCTAGAACACACCTAGAAAGGGAGTGCACGTTTGATAACTTCAAAAAATAAGTACTCAACAATGCTAGCAGATTTAAGGAATGATAAAAAGAAAATGCTTTGCAAGAATAGTAAGTGAAAAACAGCCAATAAAGAGAAGCAGATAAACAACTACCAAAACCCCTGCTTAAGATCTCCTTTTAGCTATTTGTACAGTCACACAGGTCTTCATATTTTAATGACTTTCAGTTCACAGGTCATCACTGCACTTGACCATTAAAACATTTTGAGTCATCTGCAACACTGCAGGAAGATACAGAAGTCACACAAAGCTCAATCTCTGTAGGGTAATTACAGACCAAGAGCTATCATTACAGCTTGTGGTATATAGCATCTTCTCCCTAACCTGTGAAAAATTTCCTGGAAACTATCTGACCCTGGCTCACATTAATTTCATATTTAGCTCACTGCCAAGATAGAAAATGAAAGCAAGGAAGGTAATGGTAGTATCACTGCAGGATGTGTTTTAAGTGTCAGGTCTCCAGAGATGATTTGCCTAATTTTTAAAAAGCAAATATCATGGTGCAGGTCAAACACATGTACATGTACTTATATACATAAAAGCAGTGTTACCATGGATGGGAAGATGTTAAGGCCCTGAAAAAGGCAAATTTTGTAGGCAAAAGAAATAATTTTTATTAGACCAAGTGACACAGTCAAAAAAATAGGAAGCCTTCAGGAATGACTTTGATTATAAGTATTATTTCCTCCTACAAACCCTTTTTTATTATACTTACACAAACACATAGAGAGCTGAAGTGAGAGCCAGACAAAGATATGAGCATACACACTCAGCTGTGTGTGCACACACTCACACACATTCCCAGTTAACAACTCTTCCTGCCCGAGGGGGCCATCCTCTCTGGGCTCTCTGACAGACCCCGCACTACACTTTCCATTACAGCAAAGTTGTCAGAGCAGAACAGAAAGAACAAGGGTGGATCACATCAGAGACATGGGAAATGCAATCTAGAGGAAGGGTCTGCAGAGATGATTAGGACCTGGAGAGGTCAGGGCTTGGGTGTTCAGAAAGTCAGGCAGTAACTGAAAGCAGGTAAGGAGAATATCCCTCAGGACTGTTCACCCAAGAGCACATGACAAATGTGAAAAAATCAGTAGTTAACATTTCCTACCTGGAGGTCCTGGGATTCCTTGTGCACCAGGGAAGCCTTTAGAAAGAGAAGGTTTCAATTAGGCAATGAATTCTGCAATGCCAGTGAAAGTGAACTTTAAGGAGATATAGTTGAAACTCATATTCATGCATGTTCACATTCAGAATCAAATGTGGAGTTAAATAATCTATATATATCTTCAAGAAATACATTCAGAGAAAAGGTCCTGCTGTGTGTCAACTTCCCCAGTGATTTTTCTTGAATTGGCAAAGGTCTGTAATGGGGAAAATGGGAAGGGAAATCCTTGATTTTCTCTGTTTACTGAAGACTTTTTTAAAATATGCAAGCCAATCCTAGGATAAAAAATTAGCTACTGACTTTTACAAAGGAGTCTCAAGATTCTCTGCATTAATTACCCTCCTTACATTCATGTTGATTTCCATACTTCTTAGATAATCTCACTAAATTATTTAACTGCCTTAAAAACTGATCTCAGCTTATAATTTTTTCATCTGTAGCCCAAAGGCAATCTTAGTTATGTTGAGAACCACAAGCTATTGCAAAATATGATAACCTGAAAACAATTAAATAACTGGAACATTACACTGAGCAAAGACAGTACAATTTTAATTTCCTTCAGTGAGAAAACTGGAAGTATAACTCAATTAAAAAGACAAGACAAAATACATACCTTTTTCACCTTTTTGACCTTTCAGTCCAGGCAAACCTGAAACTCCAGGGTCTCCTTTTTCACCAAAGGTATCTATTGGTCCAGCATCTATCATCTAAATTACAGGACAAAGACTAGAAACATGCAACTGAGCAATCATATCTCCCCATCTTCATCTGATGGTACAGAGGCCATTGTAGTTTTATTGACAATTTTCAGCAGTTTTGATTATACTTGCAATTTCAGCAAGTGAGAGGATTGCAGCTGCTGAGGAATTACCAGAGAAAATAAATATTTCCTATTCTACTCAAATGCCTTCATATCGATTTAAGGATTAAGTGGAGAGCTCTTCTATTATCTTCCTCAAAAAGAATGATGACAGAAAACCTTAACATGGTATAAGAACTGATCCATTAGGTTTGCATTACCTTTTATTTTAAAATATTATGTAGCCAATTTTTGCTAACATTGATCTGAGCTCAATACATAGGATGCTAATATTTACAATATATAAAATTCAGGAAGTATGTACAATTTTCCAAGCCAAATTAGCAGATATTGGGCATTTGTTCCCATAGTTGGGAAACAGCACCACCAGCCATCTATTTGTTCCTGACTAACCCAATTTTTTATTTGAAGTGTTAAAAAAATTATAAATTGCTCCCCTGGTTTCTTCTTGTGTATAACGGCCAATCTCTGCCCGGACTCACTGGACATTGGTCAGCAAGCAGAGAGCAACTGCACTGTGCATCACTTGTTTTCCTCAGGTCTCATTCCTCTCTCTCTCTTCTTGTTATCTCCCATTTCTTCCTGATTACTACTATTTGTAACTCTATTTTTATTAATAACTTGTTCTTATCTAATGGATTTTACCTTTTTCCAATTCTCCTTCCCACCCCATGTTGAGGAGGGACAGTGAGTGTGTGAGAGGCTGTCTAGTGCTTAGCTCCCAGCTGGGTTAAATCACAACCCTGAAACTGGCAGATTTACTCTTTTGAACTGTCTTTTGGGTACTGTCTACTGATTAGCAATGCTTATAATATTCACAGTCCAAAACACTTGAAATTCATATTCTTTGAGGGTTCCTTTCCCAAAATTCAAACATACTTTAAAGAACTGCACCCAACTTTTGCTTTCATTAAGCAAAAATATGGACATGACTCTCTTGTTCTGAAGAGAACAAGATGAGACTATACACAGTATCTCTTTTTTTCTTTATTGTTTGAGCACTTTGACTTTCATAAAATTTAATTTATTTTAAGTTTAAAATTAAATAAAAAATTATTTTACTTACTCTTCCTGGAGGTCCTGGATAACCTCGCTCCCCTTTGTCACCCTGAATCAAAATAATATTTATGTTTTAAATCCAGATCAGATTTTTTTGCCAACAAAATCAGATTCCCTCAACAAATGAACACTTTGATACAGATTCAAAAAACATCCACATGGTATGTACCCAGAATGCTGTATTAACCAGCAGTAGTAATTACTTTGCAAACCTGTACTGGTTTGCACTATTTGAAGAGAAACTGGAGGTTTTAGGGAAGTACACTTATATTTTTGCTGGGTGGACAAAGAGCTTGTGAAAATAAAGCCTGCATTAATCAACACAGATAGGAGAACTAAATTGGGGATACCTTCATTTTTACTTCTCACAGTCTCTGAATGATGACATACAGCTTAGCAACATTCAATTAATATTGCTTTATGTGCATTCACTGCTTTAATGCACTCAGTGAACACACCACAAAAGCTATTAACTCATTCTGTGTGAAGGGAAGCAAAAGCTGTTACTACTCACCTTTGTGCCAGGCTCCCCAGGTCGTCCTGGAATCCCAAACCCTCCTGGCAAACCCTGTGTGGAGAAGGCAGTGAAACCAGAAGAGACAAATGTAGGTGGATCTTAGCTGTGGCAGCACCAAAGTTTAAAAATTTTAGAAGTCACAAATTCACTTAAAGCAACTACTTCAAATAAACAATTCAGAAGGCTAGAAAATATCAACTATCTATAACACACAGACAGTTCTTTGTTTTAAATATAACAGTACTGGAAAATGAGTAATATACATACAGGTTCTCCTTTCAGTCCTGGTTCACCATCTTTTCCAGGCTTGCCCTGTAAAACACCAAGTTCCACTCTGCTTTAACAGACAACCACATACACGCAATTTCTAAATACAGTGGGTGGAATACTAGAACAAAATTATCACTATTGCAATGCATCAATCAAAGTGTGCTAATTCAGCTAACAGAGTAGAGGGTACAAATGGTGAACATGCCTAGTGCTTGTATTACCCCACCCCCTCCAAGATGCCAAATTAAATAAAATCCTGCAAATCCATTCCCAGATTCAGAAATAACATAGATTTCCCTGTCACAGTGTCTTCAAGGCAAAATAAATCTACAGAACAAGAAACTGGAACCAGATCCCACTTTTTCCTTCACAACAATCCCTTTCTCTATATAGGCTCTTCAACTTCACAAGACATTGGTGCATAGATATTCAGTGGTTCAGTTTCAGCAGAAGGGTTGGAGACTGGCCCTCTATCAGACTGTGTGGTCATACAGTGGTAAACCCACTTCCTTCACACTGAAATCCAAATCATAAGGCAGATGATATGCTAGAAGTCAAAATTCCCTCCTCCAGAGTAAAATTACAACTATTAGTCCACTGTGTCAACCTACAAAGGGGATAAGATTCCCTTGAAGTAGTCAACAGTTATGTGATAAATTATCTAGATGGGCAAACCTACTTTTCAGCATTTTTCCTTCCTCTTCCTCTGCACCACAAAAGGACTGGGACATCAGCTTGTAGCCTGATCCGCTGGAGGCTTGCTTTCATTTGGTGTCCCAGTGCTTAGATTTTATGTGCAGCATAAGCAACATGAATTTGTCCCATAAACCCAAGGAAATGTAGGCACTTAATACACAAAGGAACAGTGCATGTAATTCAGTCTAAAAATAATCCCATCAGTTTAGGTATAAAGATTTTGTCTTAATGCAATCGAAGGACAAAAATTATAGAAAAAATGTGAACAGGCCACCACCATTGAGGTGTGTAGCTTTGGTCTCTTATAATGAAGGGTTACAAGTAATTTTTAATGATTAATTAAAACTTTGATCTGCAAAGTCAAGAGAGTCTTCAAATATACACTGTGATCAGAATTAATCATATGGTTTAGTTTCACTGAACTATAAAATTTCATTGAATATCAGATTGTAACATCTGTTGATCTTTCAAGGCCCAGCTTAATTTCAGAAGTAGCTATGATTTCCTGAAAAATTATATATAAAATATCTTGGAAACTTAGTTGAGGGAGCTCTTCAGAAACTGTAAATTGTACTTTTGATAAATTCAGATGCTCTGGTTTCCTCAAAAAGCTCTAAGCCAACATATCTCCATTCCTCCAGCCTCAAGACTGCATTTACAATAAGAATAATGATACATATATGATAGAAAAAATAATTCCATCACATAACTTTACTGAAAAGTTAACAGAACATCTGGCTTTGAAGCATAGTAGAAAGGGATATTTTTCTTTTTCAGATTGAAGTACAATCAAATGCCTATAGATGTGCTGGGCCTAACAGTTTATCAAGACCCACACCTCAAGAAACATAGAATTACTTAGAACACTTTAGATACATTTGAGTGTAAAAAAAAAAGTACAGTTTTGCTACCTGCTCAGCTATGAAAGATACAGCATGACTCATGGAGTCATGGATGAGACTATGATATGGCTCAGATCAGACAAATGTAACAGACCTTATGTCCTCAAGCATCTACAGCCAGGCTAGAAACCAGCAAGCAAAAGGATTTCAGTCACCTAAATTTTGTGCTCCTTTCATTTTCTTTATACTAATCTCTACCTTCAGGCTAAGCAGGCTTGCTTTGTCAACTGCATATGAGAGTATTGGAAATAAATTCAACATGTTCCATTTAGCACTCCTACAGAGTGATTATTTTTCTTTGCGTTTTCTTCCATTCTGGAATGACTTAATCTTTCTTCAGTTTGGATTAATGGGAGTTCTGCCTTCACCTTCAGCACTGCAAGCTAAACTTCTTTAGTTAACTGAAATGTTACATACTAACATTACTGTATGTTACTACTGCCTTGATTGTACACCTGTCCTACAGCAAAACTTGCTTGTTTGAAAAACAGCAAATTTTCTGTTTAACTAATGGTTACTAAGTTTAGTTAGCTAACAGAAACAGAACACTAACAGCAATTATGATATTGATAAAATTGAGTATACTTACACGTGGACCAGGCTGCCCAGGGTCACCCCTGTCTCCTTTGAAACCTGAACCTGGCACCCCCTGGAAAGTAAATACTCACGATATTAAAAATACTACCAAATTCCTAAGTAAATTTGCTTTTAACTAATAGGTATAAAGATATTCAGTGCTATTATCAAGGTCTTTACAATTTTTATTATAGTAAAAAAATAACTCAATACTCACTGGAATTCCCTTTTCGCCCTTTTCACCTGGATCGCCCTATGAAATTATTAAAACATGTAAATTAGTAAACAAAAACTTGAACATTATTCATTTAAGTTGTAAATAATTCTTCATTTCAGCAAAAGCACATTTAATCCTGATCTCCATTTCAAGAACTATGCCTAATAGTACAATGTGCAAGAATTCAGACAAACATCATATGTGAATCCATTAAGCTAGTTTGTTTACTAGTATATACTGCTTCGACTGCTTAATTCAGTAATTGATAAATTCATTACTAAGATTTCATGAATATGTGTATGAAAAGTTGAGTATTTCTATAAATTCTAACCTTCTGAATATTTTTACAATATCCTATCCTTACCAATCCTCCTTCCTCAGAAAGTCATTTGCTGCTTACTTATTTATGCAATTATTGAGGAATTTAACATCTATTGTGCATTTTTTTAGGGAGACTTCTGGAATGAAAATTAAAACTCCTCCATAAAGTAAAACAGGCAGAAATTTTTGACAAGTTTGCTCTAGGTGACTTTGTATTTTCTTTTTCCTGTTTCATTTCTATTTGCTAATTCCTATGGATTATACTTTAATGAAAAGTACAAGAAGTTTAATCATTTAACATCTCACCTTTTCTCCCTTTATGATTTCACTCCCTTTTTCTTTCATATGAGGTGCTGGTCCTGGGGGTCCTGGGGGGCCCCTTACTCCTTGTTCTCCCTGTCAATAGCAAATCCAGAATTTTCCATTGAAAACAGAACGACACTGAGATCAAATATGGCTAAGATCAGTAACATTAAAGAGAACTATCACTTGCTTTTACTAATATAGCTAAATGGTTTCTTTAAAAATTCTTTTTTCAGCAAAATTAGCAAGACAAAGGGTTACAGAAGTCACTACTGTGTAACTGGCTGCCAACACAGACTGCCCTGAAGAAAGACCTCTGAATCTGCTCTTAATGTCAAGATTGATTAACCAAATATCACAAACATATCCAAATAATTACACCAATAGCACCGAAGTTTTATAGTGCCTCCTTCAGGAGGAAGGAAATTAGGAGGAAAGAGGTCAGGTACAGGAAGTCAACGGCTAAAGGAAAAAGTTACCCAAAGTTTACAGTGCTCCAAAAGCTTTATGGAGGTCCATAAAGGCCAACTTCAAGATGATAACTGTGGATGATTTTTTAGTATGCATGTTGCCATTGCAGGGTCGGAGCCTCATCTCCTTCTATAGTGTAAAAGCTCTATCTTTAACAGTAAAACACCTCTGAAAAGCCTCCATAAATTTCTGTCAAGCAGTAATGCACAGCAACACCACTTATCTTTTGCTAAAGACAAACCTGAGGAGTCCAGGAAATCTCCACACACTTTTATGTCATCTTCTCCAATATTTTTAAATAAATTTCATGGTAAAAAATTAATTTCAACAGTGTGTCATGTTGCAAAAATTCTATCCATTAGGAATATTGACTTAAAATCTATTAATCAGGAGGTTTAAAAAAAATGTCCTACCTAAGTAATATAATATACTTATACTGCAAAAGCCCTCTGTCAATGACACTCATGCAAAGCTTCTGGAGAAGTGCTCAGACACATTATGAATTTACTGAATAGCCCTTGAATGCATGCAGTTCTTGGCTCCCAGAAACACAACATAAGGCACTTTAGCCTAGACCTCTCAGTGTGAGAGGTAACAGATTAAAGCTGACATGTATTACCTCCCATTTGATGCTGATTAAGAGAATAAATGGGATCCTGGAGCACATCTCTTGGCTTAGATTCACTCAAAAGTAAACCACTCTGCGTGCTCTGAAACCTCTTCCTGGTTGTGTCAAAACACAATAAAAGGGGACAACGGAAAGATCTGCTTCAAATGTGTGCATTACCAAAGCAAAAAAAGGCAGACAGACCTCAGAGTCCTACAACAATTAATTCTGACCATTCTGAACAGCACATTAAATCTCATCCCTTAGAACTAAATTGATTTTTTAAAAATCTCATGGTAAGTCCTAATATACAGAGTAAATGTTTCCAGATCTGCCCACTTCAAATTAAAGCAGCTTTCCAGGCACAGCTGGAAAACAGGATGATGACCTAAATTAAAGTCAGGTATAACATCACCATTTAAAAAGTCTGTAGCTGCTCATGACTTTTGTTCATTTAGGTGTAAGTCACAGATTTACTCATGTCTTCCAAAAATCACAGCATTGATTTTTCTCCATTGATTGATTTCAAGGGTTTTCTTTATTTAAAGCTAAGTATCAAGAATATTTCTGGCAGTTGTTCTCTAGAAGTTTACAAGAGACCTACCTTTTCACCTTTGGGACCCTGAAAGCCCAAGCCCATGTAGCCCTGAAAATGTAAATTACACACACTTAGTCAATTTTTTTCTGCCATGCATACATGCATATATATAAACACATGAAGGTATTACATATTTGTCAAATGCTAAGGGAGAATGTAAAAGACAGAATATGTCTTTTAAATGCATGTGTGAAACAAATAAATAATCATGCCCTAACTCCCCTGCTGTTTTTTAAGCCCTGTGTCACAGCAACTGGTGAAAAACTAGATTGAAATTCATCAGATAATTTTATTGTCAATATGCTCTTTTACCCAACACTTAGTGAAAATGTTGACATGAAAATGTAAAAATTAATTCAAATAACTAGAGAATGCTGTAATTACTACTGATTCAATTAAGTGAGATAACATGGCTAGACAAATTTGAAAAAAAAAGCGGTAAAATTTTTCTCTTTATGATGTTCATTAAGACACAGAAATAGGTCCCAAAGTATAAAAAAACCCCACACCTTTAGGACCACTAGTTTCCAGAGTTTTGAGGATCTGGAATGCAAAATAAATAAGCAAATGGACTTAATATTTGTATTAAAGAGTCTTACCTTCTCGCCTGGAAGTCCTGGTGGCCCTGGGGGACCCTACAAGACAATATATTTTAGCATCCACATGTATAGAGCACACTAAGTGGAATAATGTCTTATTCTATGAAAACAGCAAAAAGGCAGATCTTTTCATTAAACCCAGTAATTTAATTTTGTTCTTGCTGTGCATAATTTGCAACTTAAAATAAAAAATAGTAACAAAGAGAATCAGAGATATCTCATTAATTATTACGTAATTTCATTTTGTTCTTGCTGTGCATAATTTGCAACTTAAAATAAAAAAAATAGTAACAAAGAGAATCTGAGATATCTCATTAATTATTATAATAACAGATAGATGATAATGTGCTTCCACAGTTAATGCTCAGTGCTGCTACCCACAAGAATAACCTCAGCAAAAGTTTGGATTTTGATCTGGATGCTTGGTATACAGTCTATATTCTATAAACTAAATTGGGGAAGAGAGGAAAGGATGACCAAGGAGAGTTACAGTCTCTCCCCCACAAAAATACCCTCCAAGAGTGCAAGAAGAGAAGAGGACCATAGGAGCAGCTGCTACTGAAAACCCATGTTGCCCAGGAATTTCTGCCATGGTAGAATTCAGAAGGTTGAACATGAAGTCTGGAACCACACCTTATCTTTCCCAAATCCCAACCACACACCTTCCAGAAAACTCCTGCAATAAAGATCTCTAAGTGAAGTGCAGATCAGCATGAAAGGAAACTTACTGGCTCTCCTGGAGGACCCATTGGTCCCATTGGTCCCTGAAACCCTGAAGCTCCGGGTGGACCCTATGAAAAATTCAGATGGCGTAATAAGAAAGTGATACTTATATGGTAATTCCACAATACTGATACAATTTTAATTGAAACTCACTCTTATTCAAACATCATTTTTACTCACAGGCAGTCCAGGTTGGCCAGGAAATCCTTTTTCACCTTTTAGCACACCAGGACTTATAAGACCAATCACGTCACCTGGATCTCCCTGTAATAAGAAAGGAAAAAAGTAAGTCTTGAACATGAATTCTAATACATTCAAACTCACCAGGAAGGGAAAATTGTAGCTACACATACTTTGGAATCATTTGGAAAGCTGACTTTAAAAAATCACCTTATTTCTCTTAATTCAGCTGAAACATAGAGATATTAAAAGTTAAGACCTTAATTGCTAAATGTACTCTAAAGAAGCCTGAAGAGATTCCAGTTCCAAAACTATCTTCATACCTTATTTCCTCTATTGTAATGGGTAGCTGGAATGATTTTACCATGAAATCTATCACTGCTACAGTGTCACCACACAACTGGATAATCTGGCCTGGCTGCTGAGAGAAGTGGTAACCTCACAATCTCTTTCCCCCACTGAGATCTTCATGCTTACACCTAATTTTGACATAAAGGCCATTTATGGCGTTCTTTTTCTTCAGGAAAGGAATACACATAGTCTTTCTTTAGAAAACTATTCTGATCACCATCCATTTCTTTATGTCCCGTCTTTTGCGAGTAAAAATCCTATTTTTCCTGTGTTTTTGTACAAAGTTACAATATCGTAAGTGATTTTATTTCAGTTCTGTACCTATGCATACATGCCTAGGGAAGAAGCATCTGAGGACTTCAGTGTTTCTAGAATGAGTCAGTTCTTTCCATGTGAGAGTAAGAGAAATGGACATTTTAATAACTTGGGTTGTCATGGCATTACAAATTTAAGATTACTTTTAGACTTATATTTAGCTTACAGTTCCAGATAATATCTGTTCATTTTAAAGACAAAAGGTTTTTAGATGTCATTTAATGCTTCATTCTTCAGTTCACAAAATGCACTCAGATACCTAGTTAGTTAGTTTGATGTTTTTGTCTTTATAAAAAATGTCTAGTATGTCTCATATTGTGGGAAATAGGACCTTCTTCCACAAAAATTATCTGTGTGAAACTTTTTAGATACATCAAATGCCAATATAAAACCAAATGTTTGAATCATAAAACCTATATAAATCTTTATACACAATTGGGTGGCCACCAGAGTGTTTATGCATAATTAATGACATGTACTACTTCTGTTGTAATCCATATAATACTTACCCTTTAAAAACCTGCAAGGAACAACACGTGTGTTCAATTGTTATTAAGTGGGGAAGTCAACCCCACTGTCCTTATTTAGTGGGGTTGCAAAACAGAGTACAAAGTGAAACAAGGCAATACAACTTTTCAGACCTTAAGTAAAGACTGCTGCTAGTCTTAAAGGCTGTAGAGATCACACAAATTCTTATTGTAAGAAGCAGGATAGAAATATTTTAAGAGTAAAATGTACCTTCATTCCAGGAGGTCCTGGAGGTCCCTGTGAACAAAACAGACATATTTGATGTTATTGCTCCTTAATGTTGTATACATTATGTCTTAAACTCAGTATCATTTTCTATAGTTATATTTGCATTTCAAGAGTCAGTCTTAAAAAAAAGTGAATCAAGCAGGAAAGAATCTACTTACTATACTTCCAGTCAGTCCTGGTAAACCTGGGGGACCTACTGGACCTCTTTCACCCTAAGTGGAACAGACAAATTGGTTTTGTTTAGGGAACATATACATGAAGGATGGTTTCATTTCAACACAAAGATGCTGTTATAAATATATGTAAATGTCACCTTTGTGCCATTACATCCTGGAATGCCAGGTGGACCAGGAGGGCCATCTTGTCCCGGAATGCCCTACATGAAGAGAAAGTGAAGAAATTAGCAATATTAGGAATAATCCAGATCAGATGTCACAACTAGAAGTTTGATGTTGCTTGTAAAAACACATATATTTCATACATACAGGAAGGCCTGGGTTTCCTGGGAAGCCTGATACTCCTGGGGGGCCCTGCAATTGAGAAAAACACAAAGTGAAATGACAAATCCACAAAACAGCAAGGACAAGCTGCAGCCCAATTTGCATCTCCAGTGCTGACAGCAAAAATCAGAAGCACTTAAACTTCCTTGACAAAATAGCTCTAATCTTCAAAACCTCTTAAATATGTCACCTCAGTAATGAATAACTGAAAGTAACCTTTTATATGTCTTTAACTTTTTAAGCAGTAAGAACTAGATCAGAGCCTCATGTAGAGGTAAAAGGGAATTCACAGGTGTTCCCTTCTCAGAAACATTGTTCCCAAAATGACATTTATTGTAGGCATCCCTTCATAGCAGAAGATAATGTTAACACACCATAAAGATGCTTCTCTGTCTTTCATACTCTTGAGTGTATCAATTCATTCTTATTATCAAAAATCCTACCAGGCTAAGATAATTCTTTCTCCTTGAATAGCTTTTCAGTGTAATGAATCAGGCATTTAAGCTGGCACATAATTTTCATCCTATCATCTTACTTATCCATGCAGCATTTCCTAAAACTTGTATTATGAAGCAGAAAAGATGTATGGGAATCCTGAGCTCAGACAGTGTATTTGCTTCTTTCAAACTTCATAATTGCTAAAATACATTTTACTGACTCTGCAGCAAACAAATACATTTGCTAGCAGGTGCCAATTTACATTAACATTCAGGATACCCCAGGTCAACATGAACATCATGGACTGAAATATGGATTTCTTGATCTATCAGAATATCCTCTCTGTAACACCTCATAAACTGCAGCTAATTCAGTAAATTCCATTTGCTGCAGCAACTGCAGGCAAATTGAGAACAAAACTGAAATGCATTTTGAGAATCTGTGAGCAAGAAGGTATAGCTGAAAATGTGTACATCACTACTAGCCAAGTCATTTGAATCCTCTTTTATCATGACATTAGGAAACATGAAAATTCTCAGAAAGAGCTTGGCACATCAAAAACAGGTATGGCCCTGGCCAATATAATATACTAAAAAGAGCTATTTAAGTGCCTCATTTAACAGAAATGACAACAGGAAGATCACAGATACTCAGAGCCTCTTCTAGCAAAGTTAAGAAATCTTTGTCCCTGGCTTTAATTTGCTCTGTATCTTTTCAGCACATATGTGCTCATGACTGTGTCAGCTTCTCTGCTGGAGTGCTTCAAGGGTAGATGGCAAATATAAAGGAGAATTTTGCAAGAGGAAATAAGGTTGGTTCGTTCTGAAGCTGGAAAAAAGCCTTTTGGTATGTCAGAAAGATATCAGAGGCATACTAAAACCAGTACTGTTGACACAGTGATAAGTATCAGGTAACAATGCAAATTAATAAAAGCACTGGCTGTCCAATGCAGCAAGAAATTCAAAGATAAAAGTGAGAATTTTGAAATTATTGTGCAGTTCAAGAGGATGTCATTCATTAACTCAGAGACTTCCTCTTGCACTTGAAGGCAGCCAAACCCAAAGACATCAGAATTGCAAGAAAGTAAGACAGAACTCACTCTTGTTCCCTTTGTTCCTGGCAGTCCTGGTTCTCCAGTATCACCCTGAAAAGTAAAAGAGAAAGCTTTATCTTTTCTTGGGACAACAATTTAGGGAAATCTGATTGTTTGGAACACTAAAGCTGAAGTTCTTACCTTAAGCCCTGGTGGCCCAGGGGGACCTTCAGGTCCTTGCATTCCAGGAAACCCAATCACACCCTGAAGTCCCGGCAAGCCTCTTTCTCCCTGTGGAAGGAGAAAAACTAATTAGCAACTACACAACTGAAGCTCCTTCTTCAAGAAACTCACATATCCCATTTCTGTGCTCGAGGAACCTGGTAAGTGGTAAGAAGCTACATGTGACAGCAAAGAGTTCATGTTGGTACTTGAAAGAAGGATTATTGTGAATAAAGAAATATTTATATTCAATAAATATCAATAATAGATTCAATAACAAGTTCAATAATAGACTGGCAGGGGCTGAGTGTGGAATAACACAAAAGCACTCTTCAAATATTAGTTAAACCTTTTTTTCTGGATAGTGCTCTTCATAGCAGATTTATTCTCCTGGTAACAGGAAGGTCACTTTCCCTTTAATAAAACCTACCTGCATTCCTCCAGAGGTGCCACTAAGTCCCAGAAGAAAATCTATCAGGTAAAATCAGCAACTAAATTTCTGAAAACCACAAATATCACTGTTTGGTCAACTAGTGTATGAATGGTAAATACCACTCTTCTTATACACCACTCACAACAGTAGGTTTTGGAGACCAGGTTTGTCACTTAGACTTGAATTTCAGGGTGGTTCAGAGACAGGGTGCTTCAAGATACAGGGTGCTTCCTAAGGAGCTGAACACAAAATTGTATTTGTATATATGTCATCCTTTTGACTCTGTTTTAATGCTGTATGGGACACCTGTGCTGTCCCTCTCCCTACAACTCCAAATGTATTTAAATCAGATAAATCTAGAGGCAGAAAACCTATCCACAATCTAGATCAACATTGCAGCCATTACACATTCAACTATATTTGCACTCCCAATGAAACCAACAGGAACACTATCTGAATAAAGGATGCAAAACCTACACGCAGGGAGAGGGGGAAAAATTTATGCATGTCAATTCCTGGAAACAGCAAATCAAGCAAATCAACAGCCACTGGTTCCAAGCAGGAAGTAACCAAAGTTGTCCTTTCAAGGCCTGATGTGAAATGAGCAGAAATACTTCATCCTGTCAAAAACTGTGGGAATATTGGATGAATAAAAGGTTAGTGTGAAACTGTGAAAAGAAGAGGATTTACAAGTCTGGACAACAGCTACAAACATGGCACCTGCTTCAGAAACTCAAAACACAGCAATTTTCAAAGGACTGCAAAAAGAAAATAAAATTAACACTGTTCAAAACACATAAAAGGACAGTAGAGAGACTTAAGGATTTTCATCGAAACAGTGAAAGATGAAATTGCAACTCGTAATTAACAACCAACTTAGTATTTGATTTCAGGATGATGTTTAACAATAAACTTTTCTCCTGTTTGCTGAGGACAAAGATTCCCAGAAATGTGCTGGCTACTTAGAGGTCAGCTGAGGACTCAGCACACATGAGAACATCTAAGTCTTGGAGAGCTCACTAGTCACGGAAGTATAACAGGCATCTTGCAAAGAAAAAGTTATGACATGCAGACAGAGGAAACTGAGTGATAACCAGCAGACATGGTGCTATAGTGTCAGAAGATGAGAGGAATTGGAAAATTTGTGGAGTTACTGAGCTGATGTTGTTTTTTAGTTCCTTGTCCAGGATTTTGTTAAAATGAAGAAACAAGGGGAAAGGGACACTATTGATGGGTATGAAGAGCAGGGCCAAGGAGGGAGAGAGAAAATTCTAACTGAGATGGTAAGAGCACAAGAAAGTAAAATCAAAGTAACATTCACTTATTTAAAATTCCTGACATAAAAAAATTATCCTGCTGCTTCTCCTCTCCATCTTCCCACAAAAATAAAAATTTTCAATAAAAGAGTAGTTTCTGAGGCAAACACTGATTTTTTTTTCCTTGAAGTGCTGAAATGGCATGACCTCTTCTATTTATTTCCCAATATTTTTTATCATGGTTTGAGAATTCTTTATTTAGTTTGAGCCAAATCTGAAGAAGTGTGCTAGACCAGAAAACAAAGTAAAACAAAGCAACCATCAGAACAGCTGGAGAAATATGTTTCTAGGTCAGCTGTAGAGGTACAAAGTCCAAGTTCCAAAGTAACTAAAATTGTTTTGAAAAATATTTGAAGGAAGAACACATCATGATGGAGGTCTCTGAATGAATGTTGAAGTAATTAACAATCTGAAATACATCTGTAAAGTTAAAGAATGTAACATAAACCCATGCTTTGACTGGCTAATTTGAACTGCTGCCACAAGCATACTTCTACAAAATCAGTTGTTCTGTCATTCAGACCAGGAATTCCCACTGAACCCTGGGCACTTACTCTCATGACCTGCTGCAGAAGTGGCTAAGGAAGAAGACACTTAAGTACATACAAGAGGGTCTTCACTGCTGAAGGAATGTACAACATGTGCAAACGAGAAGAAAACAAGATTTCTTTGACATCCACAGAGAAATATGCCTCGTGTACCATGGGTGACTCACATCAGTAATGTGCAACACAGCTGACACTTTCTGCACTCAGAAGTTCTGCCCCTGAGGATTTCCATACACTTTGAAGCACTGCACCCTGCAACGCAGAAAAATAGTCTTTCCTACATTCTTAAGGAAAGTTAAAACTGAGGTTTACAGATCAGATTTTCACTTGGTCTAAGGCTCCCTTACACCATTCTGGAAATATAAAAGGGCCTTAACTTGCCTGTAAATCACTTACTAAGGGAATGACTGCTCTAGTTGGCCAAGGAGGTTACCTAAAGTCTTAAAATACAAAAAAAACTTGCAACTTCTAAGGCAACTATAGTCAATTCTCTTAAGGCTATCTTCAACCTTCCAGGCTGCCCTGCCTGAGGGGTAAAACAGCTGGAGAAGCACAACAAGCCACTTTGAGCTAAGATACATTCAGGTTTCCCTGGAAACATTGTTATTTTCCCAACTTAAACTGTTAGGCCAAGAAGAAAAACAACTGGCTATTTGTCCAGAACTTCTGGACACCCAGTCAAGGTACTGGATGTTCCAAAGCCTGGAAAATATAACTCCTGAGCACATGGAGGTCTGCACCACCCCAAAGCCTGCAGACTCATGATTTCTCTTTCTGGAACTGAGCTCATCTTTCTGCAAGAGGGAAGTAAGGAAACATAGAAGAGTCCGCACATGTGAGAGCTGCTGGATCCCTCTCTGCATGCCACCTGCCACCTTGGCTGCTTAGTCTAACAGGGAGTCATGGACTCACACACTGCTAACACCTCTCCCTCTACTCTGCCTTCCCATTTGATTTTACTGCAAAGTAAGCTCAGGGTAATTAGTCCAAACTAAGGATTGTGTAAGAAGCCCAAATTTCTGCAGTTTTAGGCTACACAATTAATGGGATTTAACTCCTCCATGCCCCACCCATGGACACTCAGAGAAGTTAGGGCAACCTATTCCAGCAAGACCCAGTAGGAGACCTAGGGATGTCTCCTGGGTTCCAGTCCCTTTCTTTAGTCCAGGTATCAGTCTTCCCCTTTGTTCAACAGCCTTAGAAAACTAATGGTGCCAGCATTTGTAAGGACTAACGAATAAAACTTTTACTTTAATACCCTTGTTTCAGTTAGTACAAGCTTCCATCATTTTTTTTTTTTTTTGCATCAGTGATACTACACTAAATTGTACCAGAGTATCTACACTGAACAAGAGAGTACAGATACTCTGCATTCCTTAAACTGTAAAGTGCTATGACTGAAGGGTATCCTAATGTCACTGAGTAGATCAGACCCCACAGATCACTCAGGTAACAACAGTTACACTGCTGCATTCTGACCTGAAGTGGCTTACTTGGAACTGCAAGATCACATTAAGCTATCACTTATTATGCTGTACAGAACAGACATAAGCATGTCCTGAAGATGTCTTGCCTTGCAAGGAAACACTTGACCTGCTGCATCCTTCCCTTGTTTGCCTGCCTGTTCCTTTCTTCATTCAATATTCCAGCCAAACAGCCCAACAGTAAGTGCTTGTGCTACATTTATGCTGCAACTCATTAAGCACATACACTGCATAAATTGGCAAGCACCAGGTCATCACTGCTACCCCACTTATTTTTTACTCAGCACTGAGATTTCTAGCTGTGATGCATGAAGAGCATGAGACTCTGACTGTAAGGGTTATGTATTGTTCAAGTTCCAATATTCACAGCTGCAAAATCTTGGCAAGTAATATTGAAAGAGCTTCTGCTTCTTACAAATCAATTCATGAGACTCAAAAATTAAAACAGATGTAACCATGTCATCTGTACCTCTGCTGATTCAATGCAAGCTGTCAGAAAGCACAGAGGAGAACATATTACTCAGTTCACAAAAACGAATATTCTGCCACTCAACTGCTGAAAATGTGGAGGTGCTACGTAAAAAGACAGCAAGTGCTCAGTCACCACTGCACTCATTTAATAAGCAAAATGTTTGTCTTAGCTCAGCTTTTGTGAAATGCCTTTGCATTAGGTAGTTCAAATTAAAATTGAATGGACTTCTAAACAGACATGAACCTGTTAAGAGCTTGAGCTGCTGATTTTTTTTCCTGACACCCACCCTTCCAAATTAGCCATGAAATGCTGTTTGGCACATGGAACAACCACAGATTGCTAAGCAAGAGAGTCACATAAAGCAAGTAATTTCAGAAGGTTCAGCTGTAATATATCAGGGGCTGAGGGGGAGGAAATAATCACCACCCCATTATAAATTATTTCCCCTATTACTTTGCCTAGGGACTGCTGGACTGGGAGGTTTTAGGCTTGAGAGACTGGTAACAGGGATATAAATCAACTGCTTCCATCATTGTGGGCTCACAGGGTGTCTGTGTCTGTACAAATATGATGTTCTCAGGCTCTCCAGAGACTCAGGCACATGGTTAATAACAATGTTATTAATGTTAATAACAATGTTATTAACAATGATCTTCCCAAAGCCATTTGAAAAATGCTTCATTTCTTAACATTTGCCTCTGCCAGAGATCCCCCAGCAGCTGAAACAGCAGGACAGACACGTGTCTGTCCCTCAGCTGAAAAGGCATAAAACTCAGTCTAAGGGAAAGATGTCACAAGGCAGCTAAACTGATCTACCCAGCAAAGGTGTCTCTTTTCCTTTTAAAGGGATGGTGCCACCTCGCCCTTCTTCACACCACCTGGTATGATTCCCTCAGCCTCCACTGCACCAGTTCAGCTCACTCAATTTACTCCCTTTTCTTTAGTGAGTGAGCATGGCCAGGCAGCTGCCAAAGCCCATGCAAGCAGGACACAGCAGGACACAGGGACACAAGGTGGAACGGCAGCAAGAGCAGTTTCTCACACCAGCACAGTGGGGTTTGCTGGAGCTCCTCCACCACAGCTCCTCAGCTGTGCCTTCGCTGCAAGGGAAACTGAGCTGGGAGCCAACAAATCCTTGGCCTTGCCAGAGGACTGTCTTCAGATCACTGTCACTGCTGACTCCAACGTGTCATAAACTCAGCATTCTTCCCACAAAATGCACATGCTATCCTGTTCCCAAAAGTTAACATTGGTTGAACTGAAGTTCTACCAGGGGCACATTTGGCAAAGAAATGCAACTGTTTCAAGATGAAAACTGACAATGCAGTTTCCAAACAGAGTAAAAAAAGAGCCTGACTGTTAAGAGGAAAAGCTGCCATTCAAAACAGTCATCACACCTTGATGCTCCAGTGTGATCCCATAAAATCCACAGCAATGGACTGCATAGTTTCTACCAGACTATCCCCAGCCACGTGAGAGGTGAGTGCAGGCTCGGTATTTGTTCCTCCGGCTGACACAACTGCGAGCACTCCGTGAATTGGCTCCAAGGTGTTAGACCAGTAATTACAGCCCACAGTGGGAAACAGCGCTGTGCAACCTGAGCGTGGCTCTCAAGTCACAGTGTTTCTCTCCACACTTTTAAACATGTGTTAGGGAATTGTAATTGGCTCAGTGTTACTCAGCGTTACATTAAAGACACAGAGAATAGCCAATTCTTTATTAAAATGGTATTTTTAACCACCAGAGGGAGTAGTGGCCCTGAATATATTTCAGGAATAAAATAAACATGTACAATAAATGTCATCTGTTTGTCCTCATCTGCACTTAACTGATCTACCCAGCAAAGGTGTCTCTTTTCCTTTTAAAGGGATGGTGCCACCTCGCCCTTCTTCACACCACCTGGTATGATTCCCTCAGCCTCCACTGCACCAGTTCAGCTCACTCAATTTACTCCCTTTTCTTTAGTGAGTGAGCATGGCCAGGCAGCTGCCAAAGCCCATGCAAGCAGGACACAGCAGGACACAGGGACACAAGGTGGAACGGCAGCAAGAGCAGTTTCTCACACCAGCACAGTGGGGTTTGCTGGAGCTCCTCCACCACAGCTCCTCAGCTGTGCCTTCGCTGCAAGGGAAACTGAGCTGGGAGCCAACAAATCCTTGGCCTTGCCAGAGGACTGTCTTCAGATCACTGTCACTGCTGACTCCAACGTGTCATAAACTCAGCATTCTTCCCACAAAATGCACATGCTATCCTGTTCCCAAAAGTTAACATTGGTTGAACTGAAGTTCTACCAGGGGCACATTTGGCAAAGAAATGCAACTGTTTCAAGATGAAAACTGACAATGCAGTTTCCAAACAGAGTAAAAAAAGAGCCTGACTGTTAAGAGGAAAAGCTGCCATTCAAAACAGTCATCACACCTTGATGCTCCAGTGTGATCCCATAAAATCCACAGCAATGGACTGCATAGTTTCTACCAGACTATCCCCAGCCACGTGAGAGGTGAGTGCAGGCTCGGTATTTGTTCCTCCAGCTGACACAACTGCGAGCACTCCGTGAATTGGCTCCAAGGTGTCAGACCAGTAATTACAGCCCACAGTGGGAAACAGCGCTGTGCAACCTGAGCGTGGCTCTCAAGTCACAGTGTTTCTCTCCACACTTTTAAACATGTGTTAGGGAATTGTAATTGGCTCAGTGTTACTCAGCGTTACATTAGAGAGGACAGAGAGAATAGCCAATTCTTTATTAAAATGGTATTTTTAACCACCAGAGGGAGTAGTGGCCCTGAATATATTTCAGGAATAAAATAAACATGTACAATAAATGTCATCTGTTTGTCCTCATCTGCACTTAGCATTTTCAGTATTTTATTGAAAGTGTGAAGTGGATATCAGTCAAGCAGAATTACTGCTATATGCTTACAGGATATGTGTCCTCAAATGCACTGAGCATGTTTAACATTACAAAATTCCCACTGCACATTCTTCAGCAGAATCTATCTGCACCATAGCTATACAATTCTGGAGCCACACAAGTAACAAGCAATTAATTACACAAACACAACTCTGCAGACACGCAAAGAATCTGTGTAGGAGCTCTGTAAAGATCTTGGCTCGCCCAGAAGTTTTGG
This sequence comes from Pyrgilauda ruficollis, assembly GCF_017590135.1. Taxonomy (NCBI): domain Eukaryota; kingdom Metazoa; phylum Chordata; class Aves; order Passeriformes; family Passeridae; genus Pyrgilauda; species Pyrgilauda ruficollis. Next base: position 1,556,889 of record NW_024524266.1, on the reverse strand, counting down.
GGCTGAGTTCCTGACAGTATGTGGAATGGAAGAGGGGCTAAGGCAGAGAGAGGGGGGAGAGTCAGCAAAATCTGGATTCTTGCATTGCCAGGAAGCATCTGAACGAACTCAGTCCCGTTAAAACATGAGTGCAGCATTTTTGGCATGACTAGCAGAAGGAGCAGCCATGACAGTTTCACATCGCCCGCACAGCCCCACAGTCAGGCTGGCTGAGGCCCCAGACAACTTCCAGCACTAGCAGGGCTGCTCCACACTGTACTCAGACATGAGTGACAACAAAGGGCCACCCCAGGAGCTGCTGGGGAACAGTGCTCTCTTCCTCATGACCTCTTTGCTATGCTGTACATCCTGCATCTGCTTCTCCCTTTGCTCCCTCCCCAGTGGCTTTGACCTGTGGGATTCCTTCAGTGCCACAGCCAAATGAGCTCTCAGGCCGCATTTTGAGGGGAGGACATTGGGAAGCACCTATTTGTGGTGAAAAAGCCAGTGCTATATCCTAAATTCACAGGAATCTATACAGGTTCATATACCATGGGGCAGGCACCTTGATCACCAAATCTCACTGTTTTTTCACTCCCCTTGACAGGATTACTCTTGTTACTATGAAAGTATCCTTTCTCAAGGGTCATGAATTTACAACACTGAGGAACCTCTGCAGCTTGATACAAGATGAGCCCAAACCTCCAATAGTGCCTCCACTGATACAAACATTTCATTAGAGGGCTTTTCAGGTTTAAGGCTCAGGGACTGAGCCTGGGCCTCTGCCTCCTAAATACTAAAGAATGCTTAGAGCAAAAGCATATTTCTGTGGCACCTCATGGCTGTACAGAACATTCCTCAGGAAGCTGCTAAGTGTTTCCCATGAGTATAAAAATAGAAATAACAATCTTTGATTATCCTTTCCCCTACATATCAGTATCTATGTGCTTAGCTGGTGTTCAAGTGCACAGATATACAGTGTGTCTCAAAGAAATTCAGAAGCTGAATAAGAAGTAAAGTGAGTGAAGTTAACATTCAAAAGCCAATCATGGCTATCATTTAATTGATGCCAAGCAACTGGTTTCCTCATCAATCGTATCAACATCATACAATTGCAGTTAAACCAATTATAAGTAAGAGCCTTTCCCTACATAATTTAGAAGTCATCTTCATGCAACTCTTCGTCTTCTTTGACCCATAGTTATATTCCTCATTTTCCAAATGTAGTAGTCAGTTTTTTCAATGCAGCTGCCTAAAGTTCAAATTTTAGGACTTCTTGAGCCATGTACACTCTTACCTTAAGCTCTCAATATTCCTTACATTTGCACGTCTTTGGTTCATTGTGTGATATTGCATTCCAGTGTGGATAAATGTTACAGATCCAGAAGTAGCTGGGATGCTGAGGGGGTACATATTTATTCATAGCATGATTTAGAGCATGGTATTTGAAGTACAGAAATAGAAAATGAGAGAGAAGAAGATGACTGACAGCAACTAAACTTTATCTTCAGCTGTGGAAGTCTGCCTGCACAGAGTCTGACAGTTTAACACCAAAGTATGTGGTTCATTGTCTTTTTGTTTAAACTTTTCTTGATTTTAAAAAAAAGGGAAAAAAGACCAATGTAATAACACAGCTTATGATGTTTCAGAAGGAAGTCACAAAAACCTTTTTACAAAGGTACACAAGGTTCTCCAACTTTATTTTAGTTTTTAAATCTTTTATCACACATCGGTCAAGGAACCTCTTCTCATCAGCTTGAGTCATTCAGGGGAACAGAAGAACCTCAAAGAACCATAAGGGAAGAGGATGCTTGAAGGACAAATGTGTTTGCATTGTAAAAAGAAAAAGGAAGTTCTATCACCTGCATACAGGTTGAATCAAAAGGGTGCTATATTTCCCACCCCTTCTAATCATCTGTTGAACACATTAGGTCTGAGTAACTCTTCCTTTGTTTTATTACACATTGTATTAAATCACTTCCAGTGTTGAAGGTCCAAGAATATAAGGGGTAAAAATGCTCCACACCCTTCCTACTTCATTAATGAAAATTATTTAGCATTTGTTTGCATTTGGCATTGTTTAAAGGCTCACATTTAAAGATGAAACAGCAGGGGGGAAAAAAGGGTCTTAAACTTCTCTGGGTTTTTAATTTATTTTTGTTCAGATCCTAGACCGGGAATGAAATGTGACATTACATGCAAGTTTTATTCTCTTGCCAAAGGTTCGTCATGGACATATTTACAGAAAATAATCTCTTCCATAAATAGTAAAAACATGGGCAGCTGGTCCTAGACAGTACGGACTGCAATAAAGTTCTCATAATGAGGTACTCATATCTTGAGGGCATGCGACAGACAGTGCTGTTTGAGACTGTGCTAGTCTAGCTGCTTTTTTGGGTCAGGTTGGAAATGGCATTTCTAAAGCTTTAAACATTTTGAAAGTTCCATAGGAGTAAAATATGCTCCCAGAAAAGAGAGGAAATATTCTGGCTTCTGACTTTTAATCATGTAAATATCACAAGGCAGACAACACTGTGCTACAAAAGTGTCAATCAGTGCTTCTTCACTTTATTGTCTCTTGACTCAACCAGATCCAACCGTGAAACAGACATGACAATATATATTTTTGTAATACCTCCAGGGTTGTTCAGCCTGCATCAATAAAGTTAGCAAAGATGCAATAATTATTAACAATACTGAAAACAAGTATCTTTCTTATTTTGACATTGTAGAGGATGTCAGTATCTTTGTCAGTAAGTGTCAAGCAGAAGTTGGTGTATTGCACAGCAGGTGGCTTTAAGGTTTTTCTGACCAAAAAAAAGGGACAAGGCACGTAAAGAGGCCGGTCAGAATACACGACATCCTTAAAGTCTGACTGCCACCCAGAGGACCCCGCGGGGAAGTGACACAGCGCGGCTCCTGGGACACTGCCAGCCCCAGGGCACAGCCCTTCCCTGGCGCCCCTCTCCTGCTCTTCCTGAATGGAGCCCAGCGACAGACAGCGGGCAAAGGCAGTTTTGCTATCTAAAGCTTATACCCTGGAGAGTTTCACAAACACTGTCTTTCCCCTTTTCTGATGAGGGAAAAGGCGTCACTCAGTTCTCCTGCCTTGACACTGATTTCATTGCATTTAATACTAGAACTTCCTACAGAGATCCTTTCATAGGAATTTCACAGGGCTGGATGTGTCCTTGCTGGATTTCCAGCCTCTATTTCCACACTTAGAAACAGAAACCAAGTTTGAGTTGAGGTGCTGTGATCACATCCTTAAACCACTACCCCATTAAGGGCGCTGCAATACAGATGGAGGCAGCACTGGTTTCTCTGTTCACTGCTTGTTATACAAGCCTTTGGCATATTATATATATTATACAAGCTTTCAGTACACCCTTTCTTTCACCTAACTACTGACATGGGAGCCAGAGGGCATTTTAGACTCTGTACCAGAGTCCCTCCCCTCCATCACCACCACTTAAAACCATTTATTTTGCAGTTCTGCATAATCTTTCAGTCTTTGCTTGGTATTCGGGCAAACCTAACAAAATTAAGGGTTACTAAACCCCCTGAAGGCTGTAAGTATTCTGCTAATACTTTGAAATCCTTGAAATTTCCATGAAATCCTTTTTGTTTACAGTCAGTGAGAAAAGAGTGAGAGAACACTCCATTTGATGCTGGTGACTGTGCTCACTCACTCAGCTCAGTACACTGTGCACACTGAACTCTGACACAAACCTTGGTGAGAATTATTTTTGTTGGCATATCAATACATTTAAAAATGTTCCAGATGAACTTCGGTGGAAGCTGTCACATGCTTTCTTTAAGAGCTACAAAATTTATGAGTACGTTTTGCCATTATAATCACTCTTAAATATTCTAAGAGATATAAACATGATTTTCCAGACAGGAGTCAAAGTTTCTTTTCCCTTGGCTTTACCTTGACTTTGCCTTTCTTTTGCTGTTAAAGATTATATAAGAGAACACTTCATTAGTGAAAGCTAGTCATTATTTTCATCATTTAATTGAACTCTCTTTGCTATGTTATCAATACTACAATTAACTATTCTGTAACCCTTTCTCAGGTGTTGTAGTTACTTGAAAAGAAATGTCAATCCTCTTCAACATCTCTTAAATATGGTTTCCCAACTGTTTTTGCTCCTACTGTGATATCAAACTTCTTCTGTGGCTAAACTAAATATGTTCTCCAGCAGGTTAGAAACTTCCCTGTGTGATAAAGTGCTCCACTATCACTCCTTTAGCAGCTACAGGTTTCCTCTTTGAAAATCCCACTTTCAGGCTGCTTCTTAATGCTCTGTCTCCTTCCAGGCATATACTGTTACAAGCTTTGCTATTGCTTCTGCTGGAAGTGGTTTTGAGAACCACTTCCAGCAGAAGCAATATTGTATAAAATTTGGCTTTTTACCCTTCCTTAATGAAATCCAAACTTTGAGAAAATCCAGATATGCTTTTCTGAAGGCCAACATCATATGGCCAGATGTTTTCTGTGAGTAATCTTAGTTATGACCTTTCTCTGAAAGCATAAGTCTAAAATCTGATATAAGAAGTAGCTGGAAGAAAGAACAAACAAAAAAACCCACCAATTTCCTAAACTACTTTTTGCTCTTGGCTAGAAAGACCAGAAAGTGATTTAAGAAGACTACCATATACCACATTACTATGGCTCCCTAGAGATAATTATATACACCCAGGTCACTTATTGTGGATATTGCTACAGAGAAAATGTACACAGAAACTGATTATTAAGTGCATCAAGGACTAAATTCTTGTGTGGGAACTGACATATCACAAAACTGTCTACTTTAATGTTTGTCTTGGTCTGAGATCCCCAGCAAATACAATATAAATTGAAGAGCAGGATGATTTAAAGAAGCTTAAAGGGCTAACTAGAAAATGTAGCTACTGCTGTACCCCAGGGTTTGCTGTCCCAGACAGCAAAAGTTATAGCAAAAATCCCTAAGTTATACCAACAAAACCCAGCAGAATCACAGAGTTTTAGTGGCAATTAGACCAGATACTCAAAAACTGCACAGGAGAAAAGTTTTGTTATCTAGTCGGTAGATATTGACCCCGTATGGACATAATTTTAAATTTGGAAGATTTCAAGCTATGTACAGGTATTGCACAGGCACTGGGCAACTCCACTTCCTGAGCATGAAGATTTCAGAGAAGCAGAGATCTTACACATCTTTTCATATCTTATAACTCATATCTCATACTGGGGAAACTTGACTGACTTCATTGCAGGCTCACATACTTCAGATCAAGCTAAGGCCCTGCAATCCTTCAAGAAACCATGGTGAAGGCATACACTAACAGTTGTGCAAATTTAAAATCAAGCCCTGTGAGCTTGTTTATTCCATGAAGAATAGAGCTTGAGCTCATTGTGCCAATAACCTTAAAATCAAAGATAGTGCATCAGCAACAGCTGCTTAAAAGGTCATATTGTGCCAAATGAAATATTACTTTGTGAATACCTTCAGAAGACAGCTCTGAAAACTAAGTATGAGCATGTCTCAGCACATAATACTACTGCTTTTATAGCCCTCATTCCACAGAGATTAATTGATCAGTGTAATCCACTGGTTTGTATTAATCACAGATACTCACTGTACTGAGTGCAAAAATGTATCTTAACACAGAAAATGTTGTCAGAGACAATTGGGACAAATGGTTCCTATAACTATTTAAAACTAAGAAAAGCTGATGGTTTCAGATGCCACTTAGAAATTTGGTCTGACAGCTGGGAAAGAGTAGACAACTTTTTAACATTTAGCATATCGCACTCAATATTATTCAAAGTTGTTTGATATTTTGTTCTTTTCAAGAATAGCAGTCCTCTTCATGAAAAGTAAGTTCTTTTACCCTGATTTGAATTCAAAAGATTATTTTTCTCAGAGTAAAGGATAAATCAATAAAAATATACTACTGTCAAAGCAGAACTGATAAAAACCCGACAACAACCCGACTTTCAAAAATATTTATGAATCACAGGTTTCCCTGTAGAACATCAGATCTACAACTGACCCATATCTTTGCTTATTTTATTACTATCTTCTGAGTCTGCCCTTTCAGGCATAATTAGATGATTTCATGTTATCTATTAGCCCTTTCCAGACTGCAGAAACATTTTGCCTCCCACATTGCCTGTCACCCCTCTTTCCAACTTTATGGCTATCTCCAGAGCACATTATTTGGTTGTGTTTTCCTTTATGTCCCCCATTCAAGGTCTTTCCAACTCAGGCACAAACTGGTTCTGGACTCAAAGTTCCAACAGCAGCCACTTCACAGAATCACAGAATGACAAGGTTAGAAGAAACCTTCAAGATCATCAAGTCCAACCCACGCCCTAAGACCTCAACTAAACCATGGCACCAAGTGCCACATCCAGCCTTTTTTTAAACCCATCCAGGGGTGGTGACTCCACCACCTTCCCGGGCAGACAATTCCAGTATTTTATCACTCTTTCTGTAAAAAGCTTTCTCCTAATATCCAACCTATATTTCCCTTGGTGCAGCTTAACGCCGTGCCCTCTCCTTCTCTGGGGACATACATTGGAATACTGAGTAGTGCTTACTAAAACCAAGCAGTGTCAATGAAAAGCGATTAAAAAAATTAACCTTCTTGATTCTAAAAAGTCTAATAAAGGTTGACTATTAAAAGATAGATCTAATGATTACTGATTTGCTCCACTAAAAGAACTGACTTGTTGCCTGTGATATATTTTCAAAGAAACCCAAAGTACTTAATAGTGATCTTCCCACTGACTGCCAGGGCTTGTCTCTAACAAGGGGGTTTATATTGTGTTAAATCATCAGTATTAGAGATATTTTTGTTCTCTCTTTTGATATGTAAAATGACAGAAAACCCTCAAAGGTCCTCCCAGTCTGGTAAATTTCAGAAAAAATGCAGGGACACAGTCAACTCTTCATTACACAGAGCAAAGGCAGAAGCACAATCCCCTGCAGACACCAAAACCATCTGTGATTTTTAAGGCTGTAAAAGTGTGCAGGAGAGAAAACATTGGTCTCTGCTCCTGTTGATGGGGAACTCCAGAGATGTCCCACTGACTCTCAGTCTAAGTCAGAGCTACTTGGCTTCCAGTTCCAAAATACATCAAGCAAAGCCAGTCTGTGTACTTCTGCAGCATGGTCAATCCACACATGGGTGATGCGCCCATCAAGGCAAACAGAGAACTCAAATTTATGTTAGGTATAATAATACAGATACAGTCTCAGAATAAGGGAAAGAAATATAAGCCAAAATAGCATTATTTGCTCAAGTTTTCCTGCTTTCAAACAATAACCAGCAGTACATTAAGAGTTAATTCTATTCGTATCTTCTACTTAGCAAAGATTTTTTTTTTTTAAATTGCAATACTTCATGCTCAAGGACAAAAGCATGTTTGATATTCTTGTTGACTTCAACTTTCAGTGGGTAATGCTGAGACAGTGAAATCATCATAAAATATTTATACTAAAGAATGAGGATTTATACTTCAGTGCATTCTAACTGATAAGTCTAAGAAGATTAATGATTCTTTATTACTTACAGCAAGGTTCCAGTGTTGCCTCCATTTACACTTGTTTCTGATACAGAGTAAAAGTAGTGCAAATGGTCACGAATGACAGAAGGAACATTTTTAGAAAAAGTCAGTGCATGGAGAATTTTACTCATCTCTGTACAATCTTTGTTCTGAATGGTAATTAAATGCTTAACATGTTTTTTCTGCACGCACTAACAGCTAGCACTTCTTATCTCGACAGCTGCTTGAAATTGTTCTCAAAATCTAGGTAGGCATAAAAGAGAAAACATAGCTTCAGTCTTCTTCTGAGTAGCTCAGTAAAATACAGGCAAGCATTCAAAACTCTAATCAGTTTAAACAGATCTCACACTTCAGTGAGGTTTAAGAGAACAGTCACGTTATTATGCAGAAAACCAAATAAAAAGTATGAGGTAATAAACGAAGATGTTTTAAGCTAATCTCTCTAATGGAAAACAGTAAGGTACAATTTATTATTTTAGCAATATGTTTTTCTAAAATTTCTGTACCTTTTGTTTGGCAAATACATGATATTTGACATTATATAGCTTAAAACAACAGCTTGATGTTCAGTGTAATAATAAAGGCTTTATAGGATAAGGGCCATCTGTTGCAATTACACTCACTTTCTGAATTTTCTGAAAGGGATGAAAACCCTTAAGAGTTTGTCAATTATATGCCCTTGATAACATATGAGTCATGTTAAAGGAGTTTGGCACAGAAATGCAATTTTCATGGAAACAGTCTGATGAGAGAACATTTTAAATGTACTCTAAATATGGCCATCATATTGATGAAATTATTCTCAAAGGAGAGAGAAAAATATGGCAATGTGATTTACTCTTCCATGTCTGAAATCCTCTTTGGTACTATTTCCTGAGCATTTCACAGCTTTTAAGACAAATACCATTTTCAGCACTTTTTCTGATGAGATCATGAATATGATTATTTGGCCAAATGAATTTTAATTGAACCACAGTCTGGAACTTCTGGGTCTGGAACTTCTTCCCACACTACAGTAGGAAATATCTCTCCAGATGTTAATAATTAAGGCATTAAAGAGTAACCCAGCACCCACTTCCGCAGCTCCCAGAGCTCCCATGGCAGTGAAGTGGTGTGGGTGGATTGCTGAAGAGTGTGGGAGGATTGGAAAAGGCCCTTCAGCATTTGTGCACTTCTGCATGACATGGAAGCCAGATCAAAAGGGTTTCCAGGGTAGGCAGAATGTTGGCTGTGGATGGTGGAGGGTAGAGTGGATATGTCCTCCCACATGAGAAGTGGAGAGCAGATGTTCTTTTATGTGGTCTCCTGGGGTACCACAGGAGCTGGGCATGGCAGCCTTCTCCTAGCCTGGTTCTCAGCTAAAATCAGTCCTTCTAATCTGTCTTCTGATGAAGAAATATTCACACAGATTTTTGAAGTAACAGGTACCATTACTGATGCGTGTGTTAATGGGAACCACATTTAGCAGGGACATGTTTCAAATCCAAATGCATTCGTTGGAAATGCCATTTACATAAATATTACAGAGGCAAGCAGGAAGGATGCTCCCCTTACTTTCCCTCACCAGGTTCTGTCTCCAGGCCTGGGACCAAGTGGCAGGCTATCCTTATTCTAGACAGACATCAAATATAACGAATCAGGATAAAAAACTACACAGCGCTGAAGGGCAGGGGACAGATTTTTTTTTTTAATAAAACTCAGTTTTCTATTGAAAATCATAAGTATGTTTGAAACAGAGTTAACATAATGAGCAAGCATTGATCTGAACCAGATTTATGCATGTTAAATGCATTCCAAAATACCTTCAAATGCCTTTCTTGACTATTGTTTTCTAGGTATAACTAGACATTCACCTGTAGAGATGTCTCTAATGTCAATAACTACATTTCCTACAAAGTCTAAAATTATGTGAACGCTTCATTATACACCTGCTTGAAGTCAGAGAAATTTGTGATGGAACCCATTAGGAAGAGTGGAGAGCACACTGATACACTGGAACTTAACATGCCTTCTGTTACTATGGACTGATATTTTTCTCTCATCAACATTTTTAAACAGCCATTAAAGTGAGGTAGTTTTGAATTCTAGAATATCTGACAAGCATCTATTTCTTTTAAACAGAACATTTTGAGATGTCTTCTACGCAAATGAAAAATGCCAGCAAGAGCTCTAGCAAACAGACAGGAACACAGCTGGAAATAAATGAGGCATAAGGCTTAATATCATTTATTTCCTCAAGCTATCATTTTTAAAAATTATCTTGTTACAAGATGCTGGCATACTCTATGAACTGAAAACTGATGTCTTTCAACGAAAGGGTTATAACGTGTCTCCTTCATTCTACTGTGACTCATTTGTACTTCAAGCTCATTTGTAAGATCAAGCTATCAAGGAATAAATTCAGAGTTTTGAACCTTTCCCAAATCCCTGTGGTATTTGTTTTCAATATATAGCTTTTATTAAACAGACATTAATGGGTCATTAAAAAAAGGAGACTCCATCTGAATGATGTTCCAGACCTTGACACTTTTTCTCAGTATCAAATTCATCTAAGTTCTGTTACAAAGAAAATTATCTTCCTTGGGCCTCCAATTAAGTAATTTACATTCCTAGTTCTGGAAAACACCAAGGAAAAGCCACCAACAGACATTCTTAAATCCATCATTCATAAATATGCAGCTATTGCCATTCAGACAACACAGAACACCAGATGTCTATTTATTTTAAAAAACAAAACAATCCCCAAAACAAAAAGCAAACAACCCCCCATCTCCTCTAAGTATTCCTTTGGGTGACCTAAACAACTTACCTGAAGCACATACAAAAGCAACCACAGGATGAGAAAACTGGTTTACATTCATTTAGAATGGTAGATGTACACCACATTTGCATGCACAAGAGACCACATCATAGATTAAAATCTCTACAAGCAAAACTGGAAGAGATAAAGAGCATGGTTGAATGTCTATAATATTTACAAAAGCAGGTAGTTTGCAGGGAGAATTCACTGAGTGCTTAAGTGCACTGTAATTTTTCTTCACTGTAACTGCTTTAAAATAAGACTTTAAAGTGCCTTTTTTTGTTTCATATCCAAGAAGTTTAGATAACTGAATGGGGAACTTTAAAGCTCATTTGCAAGGTTCTGTCAAAAGTTTTAAATTTTTTTTTTTCTTGACCTGCAACACTTTTCTGTATCTAAGTTGATCATTAACCTCCCTCTTCCTACTGCAAGTCTTTGCCTCCCAGGGCTAACCCTGGTCAGGGAACATTGATTATGATGCATCACAGCCATGCTGGAGAGCAATCTCCATGGCTTGCTGAGAGGAGCATTTCTGAACTGAACTGCTTGCCTCACTTCCAGACATGGTCAGGATGTCAAGCCTGCTACCCACTGAAAAGGCTGGAGATGAGGTGAGGGAAAGGTGAGAGTGATGGGTTGGCATCCCACTCGATGGGGAATGAGAGAGGGCACGGCCACACTGGGCTGGGGGCTTCACTCCAGAGTCAGGGCATTCACCTGCCCCTCAGCCCTGGCCCTGCTGCCCTCTGCAGCCAGAGCCACCGAGATGGCTGCTGCTCAGACACCCTGCAGATGGCACTGGCCTGGCCTTGGCAATGCTCCCTGGCAGAGCAAGCCTTCTCTGACCCCAGTGGCTCACCTGGCTCCCAGCAGATTTTATACCCTGTGGTTGAAATAGGCAAGAAAATGAAATGGACAGAACTGACTTACCTTTTGCCCTTTTACTCCACTGCAATCACATTTTCCACAGCCGGAACATCCCTGAAAATAAAAGAAATTGAGAGTTAGATGTCTGAACTGGGTGACAGACAGAACATACTGCAGTGAGCCAGGGATGTCAGCAGCACCCCACTGACTGCAAGGCAGGTCAGTGTGCTTAAGCCCATACAGTAACATGACAGAAGTCAGATTAATCTGTGCACAGGTAAAATCTTACAGTCATTGTGTTTTACCAAAGATACTCTTAAGTGCATCAGGGCTACTCTACTTTTCCTCCTCACAGTCATGAAGCAATTGGTAAGCAACTCAGCAGTCAATTGCTTTTACTGTTGTTATGCCCGTCAGAAACAAACTATGAGGAAAAGAAGCAAAACATCTGCATCAGTGAATATTCCACCAACGCACAGGAGATCCCTCAGCAGCCCCTTCAGGCCATTATTCAGAAGCAGTCAGGGACAGCACCTCCCCTGAGACAGCTTTCAGCACAGATGCTGGGCACCTGTCCCTCTACACCAGGCTCCAGTCTACTGGGATCTCAGTACTGCTGGGAAATGAAAAGAAAATGCACCTAATCCATTTTTAATTTGGAAAACCCCCAATGAAACCAATAAATATTATCCCAGAAAGCTAAATAATACAGTAACATTTTTACTTGGTAAATACATTTTATTTTAAAGTAAAGCATCAAAGAGAAATGGGGCTTTGATACTTAAAGAAAAAAAAAAAGGCAGTCCAATGAAACTACAGTACTATCTCCTAAAAAATTTATTGCTTTTGTTTACACCTTTTTTTTGTATATGTACATCTACTCAATTTGTTTCTTGAAGCAGAATTTTCTCCATACTGACATAAAGCAAAAACAGATAAAATTTTTTATCTTAGATTATTATACCATGCTGTATTATAAATTCACACAATGGTGAGAATTAACGTGATTAGGAGGAGTTTTTATCATATAATGCAGAAAGAGAACTGATCTGAAGACACCACCAAGACATGCTGCAGTGCAATCCCAGCAAGGATCAGAAGGGAAGCATGCCACCCACTGAATAATCAGCTTTACTCCTTGCAGGACATGGTTTTGCCTGGAAAAACATTGGGTATCCCATTACAAGAAGTGACCTGGTGTGACCTCTCTTAGTTTTTCAGACCTGATGAGATCTCAGCTGGAGGACGCATGCTTGCAGCTCATACTTCCTCCTCCAGGATCATGTAGAATGTTATCAGTTTTATCAACACATCCCCTATTCAGAAGAAGTCTGTTTTAATTGCGTCTGGGAATGTACTTAACATAAGTCACTGAATCATTATAAACATCTGTTTTCAAGTTAATCCCTGCATATTTCCTTCAGCCTATTATTTAACATGCACCGTTTTAGAAAAAAACTATGTTGTTATTTAAGTATGGTTTTGTTCTCAAATTTAGCATAGCCAGAAGAATGGGCTTGTGCTTTCGAGTCTCTTTTTGTCCCCACAAAAATGAGTCCATTATATTCAATTTTTCCTGTTTTTTAATGCCTCAGATTAGAATAACCAAAGGCAAGGGAGGTAAGAAGGTACTGAGCACCAGGGAGCACAACTGCACAAGGTCCCGTTTGGGGCAAGGGCTGCAGCCTGCCATGCCAGAACAGGCACCTGCTCTACAAAACACTGCCTTTATTTTACAGTAACATCATCTCCTGCTGTCACTGACTGCAGCCTCTGTGGGTGGGTGGGAGGTTGGGCAGCAATGACAGCCACTGCTGAATGGCATTATCCTCAACTACTAAAATGTATTTAGAATCTGAGCAACGTGATAACACTCTGCCTATACTAGGAAGAAGTATGAAGTATTTCCTTCTGTTTCTCTGGTAAGGTGGGAGGGCCAGACTGGAAGAAGCTTGTGGATCAAAGGTCACTTTAAGGAGGTCAAAGGGGCACTTAAGTAATGAGATGCTGGAAGAGAGAAGGATGATTATAGCAAGTACAGGAATCATCACAAGGCAATTAAACTGAAACTATGCAAATTATTGTTCCTTTCTAAACTGTGGTTTTAAATCAGTCTCATTATATGAATAATCCACTTAATGATTTCCCACTATATATGACTAGAGATATTGAGACAAATAGAGAGAAATAACTTTGTCCTATCTCCCAGACATCCTCATGGAGACAATGCCTTCCCCAGAAACTGCATGGAGCTTGGAACAATCCCTGCTGTCCTCCAAGTGCCAAAACAGAGAAGGAACAGCGCTGGGCAGGAAGCATAATCTATGGGGGGAGTGGTAGATGAAAAGGCAGTCTCTTTATCCCTTTATCCCTAGGAGCCAGTTACAGGCTAATCCAAAGACTTTGGCCAGGTGCACTGCACCAGGTACCTCCCCTGTTTTGCATGGTACACTCACAATTTTCAACTGCCATAGCTTCCTTGCACCACAGGCCAGCCTCTCAAGTAACATTAGAGGACATTAATTTTATCTTACTCCACCCACAAAATATAACTCTGCCCAGAAGCAGAAGCTTATTTTAGTGATGCAAATTGTTTCATTTCTTGACAAGCATTTCCATTCCATTTCATTCTCCCAGACTGTCTGCAACTGATAAGCTTAGTGAATCATCCTAGTAAATCAGTATTAAACTATAAAAAGATTATGTCCCTTCAACACGACACACACAGAGGTGCTACATGCAGCCTGAGTGTTTGCTTAAAGGACACCTATTTATTTTCTATCACATTAACATATGGTTCAAAAAAAATCCTGCTAATGAATGGGCATCCCAATCTGAACCTATAGCTTCCATGACCCACATACTGAGCCTTACAAGCCTTAAGCCCTGTGAGTGACAGAGCTGAGAAAGCTGCTAAAATTCCCTGCAGCAGACGGAACAAACCCTGCTCTGCAACGCAGCCTGTAAGACATCTGTCAGATTGCAGCTACAGACTTGTTGCGATTTGCCCTGTTTTTCCACGTCCAGCTACTTTCCTGGCACTTGAGGACTACTGCTTGGAACTTGCACAGGAACGATGCAAACAGCCAGATGAGCAGCCCAGGAGGAGACGACTGCCATATTTGGAAATGCACCATTTCTGGAGGCTACAGACATCTCCAAAAAAATACAAAGGCAGAGTCAGTTCTTGGAAGCTACACTCTCTTACAGAAGTGCATTTCTCAAGACAAAACGTAGTTCTCTTTCCCACAACATCACCTCAGGCTCTGCTTACTGAATTTCACTTGCTGAGCAGCCACCAGCTAAGGCTAATTGCCTGGGTATCAATAGAGTTCACATTGTAGCCTGTGAAGCACAACTGCAATGTAAAAATTTTATTAAGCTCTCCCTTGTTACTTAACTCTGTCCATGTTAAAAATCTCATTCCAGGGAACATAGTCACTTCTCCAGCACAAAATATAATGTCTTTCAAATAACAGAAAATCCTGTGGATAGGTGAGGCTGCAACAGGTATCAAAATTCTCTGACTATTCACAAATTACCTAATTCACAGTCAAAGTGCTTCAAAAAGGTAAAAATAATCATAATTACTTCATCTCATGATTAATTCACTATAAAATGACAATTTCTGTTTAGATGGGATGATTATGTTTTCATACACTAAACAGTGTAGATTTCCCACTCTATATTGCTTTATTTTAACCCCCAATTTGAGCTGAATTCCAACAGTAATTTCAAGCTGAAACACAAGAAGGGCTAAGCCAATAGGATGGCTGTTTGACAGTGACAACTTTAAGTCTGAATCTCCTCTCTCCACAAAATCAACCCCTTTCCACCTCTGTGTAAACCCAGTCTCTTGGAAGCCCAAGGGAGGTTTATCCCTATGTAGCAGACACTGCACTTCTTCCTAAGTGCACATGCATACAACTCATGTAGCTGACATGAGAGCTGGATCAATAATATCTTCACATTTCACATCCCACCAAATACAGAAATAGGGAGTTGATGCCAACTGCAGGACACTTATCTTGCATTCCTCTCATATTTTCTTCTCTTTCCAGAATGTCAAAATAGCTCCCTGGCTGTATTACTATTCTTGTCTTCAACCTTTAGATATAACTACTGAATTAGCAGAACTGCTCTTTTGTGTGCAAAGTACCACTAAAGGAAACCACTCTTATATTCCAATTAAAATTAGTATTTTGTTAACTGATTTTACAGTCCATTAAGAACTTTGAAAAAAAATAATGTAGCTAAAACGTCTGATTTACACTTAGCTAGAACAAAGAAAATAACAAAAAAAAATCTGCACTGTCTTAGCAATTAGCAAAATTTAGTCATACACCCTTAAAGGAGTTGATACAAAGCCAGTTTTTCTGGACTGATGATTTGAACTTCAACTCTTAAAATGCTTCATGAAAAGGAACATCTGCTATCCCTTCATTTTGAGGACTTAAAGCAAAGACCAGAAGTTGAGCACAGTTCTCATGTCTTTTGTAAACCCATCAATTTCAGATGTCTACAGACAAAAAAAGAGCAGACAAAAGGACAAATTTTATTATTTTTTTTAATGTCAACAAGCTCCAGTCTTTCCTCCTCTCCAGAGTTATTTTTCTCATTATTAAAAAACAAAACAAAACAAAACAAAAAACAAACAAAAAAACAAACAAACAAACAAAAAAAAAAAAAAAAAAAAACACCTTCACAAACCAGAGTTAGCAGCTTATCTTCATGTCCTTTTTAAATTTTTTTCCCCCAGCAAATCATGGGTCATAACTCCAGTTATGACTGTTCAGGGAATTCCCCAAACCAAGGGAAGACTTATTGGTTTTGAAGCTTTAACCCTCTAGGTCACCAAATTAAGTTCAGCTCTCATCAGCAGTGACTGGAAGCTTCTGTCATGCAGTAGCTATTTAAAGTTCTTGGTCATTTCAATCTTCTGCAGATCTTCACAGAGGACAGCAGAACAGCACCATTCAAGGCGTCCTGCACATGCACCAGATCCCTGTGTTTAAGCAAGGGAAATACATGCAACCCAATAATCTCCAAACACTCATTAAACTTCAGGATTACAATACTCATTCTCCTGAAGACCTTCTTTGCTTGTAGGCTGATGTAAATGAATGTACCAGGAGGAAGCAGAAGGAATCCCCACTCATTTCTCTCTAAATGCAGAGCCATTCTCCTAACATATCTTCTGGGGATTGCTTTGGACCAGATGAAAACAAACCTACACAGTGGAAAACTGTGGCACTTCATGATTACTTGCATGTCAGTGCATGAGTTAAGTAGTTCTATTAGTCTGACGGGAACTTTAAGTTTAGAGTCACAAATTCCAAATTAACACATTCGTAATATCTGAAAAGAATGGCAAGTCACTTTCTGAAGTATTGCTGTGCATGATGATATTTGAACTAATTAAAACAATTCAGCTCTGATTTTATTGAAAGGTTTAGCTCAGTTGATTGGAGCCTGGTGCTAGTAACACCAAGATGGTGGGTTCAATCCCTGTAGGGGCCATTTACTTTAAGAGCTGGACTCAATAATCCTTGTGGATGCCTTCCAACTCAGAATATTCTGTGAGTCTGAGAAAAGCCTTGTACATTTTTCAGAAGATAATTAATTTTAAGAAAAACTCTATAAAATACAATTGGGAAAAAAAATCATTATGGCTATTGGGACAGGAGGGGACTGTTCATATATTTTTGGCACAGATTTTCTGTTTGGCTGGTGGGAGGGCTGTTTTGTTGTTGTTTTTAGTATTACCATAGTCATGCAGGATGTTCATACAAAAATCGCAGACAGACCACAGATTCTTATCTATCTCCAGTGTACTTTAGTCACTCAAAGGAATATTAGCAAATTTTCAGAATTTAGTAGATTTTAAATTAACTAGTCATGAAAATATTTATTTAGTAAATTAGCATCAGTTGGAAGTACTTCACTTAAAATATGTTGAAAAAAGAGTTGTGTCTTCTTAATCAAAAGTATACCAGATTGCTGGCGCTGAAAAGTTTTGCTGCTGGGACCTCATTTTTTACATTCTTTTCCAAATTCCCCAGGGGTCTATCCTGGAGGTAGGGTCATGGGACTACCCTAAAGGCTGCTTTGTGAATATGACCTTCCTGTTGGTGATGTGAACATCGTTTTCACAAAGTGATGCAAATCCAGGGGGCTTCCCGTTAGTTCACAGGAAATATAGTTATTCCTGTTGTTCCATATTTGGACAGAAACGACATTTAAAACAACTGTTTCCTCTAGCTACATTCTTTTACAGGAAGCTCTGGAAACAATCAAGGTATCTGCTTACTTAGGGAAATTTTCAGAATATCACATTATAGAACTCCATACTGCACAGCACAAAGCAAATAACTAGTTTGTGAATACAAAATAAAAAAGGCTCCTATGAGCATTATCTGCTAACAGGTCTATTTCCATGGACTGTCAGATACTGCTCAGCCTCCAACAGAGAAGGCTGTATTTATCAATCCATCCGGTAGGTTTTACATCCTTTTCCTATACAAGAACTCCACTGCTAGTTTTATTTTCAAAGAAGTGAAAAAAATTCCAGTAAGATCTTCTGGTGTTGCAGCCACTGGTGTTACTTCACTGACAGCTGAGGATTAAAGCATGTTCCAGGGCTTCCTAACACCCAGTGACAAGCACTTTCAGGAATACATTTCAAAGGGCATGACCCTTCCTAAATTTGATTATGGTAATCACTGCTAACAATCGTCACTCAGCTCTTCTACTTTGTGAATAGGCAAACTGAAGCCAATTGATACAGGTAAGAAACTCCCATTCCTCATCTTGCTAACCTGAGAAAAACCTGCAGAGAGGACAGGAAATCCTGTTGCAGAACTCCCCCATGGCTGTCGCAGAGTTCACCACCCATCTCATATACAACTACCCTGGAGCTCACAAAGCACACTGCAAAAGAAGTCCTGTGTGGAACAGATCCAAGCCCCCTGCCCTGTAACTCGCATGTTTGATGAAACTGGCGTTAGCAATCCCTGCGTATACAAGTGGGGGGCTAACAAAACATCAGGCTTCTTTCTTGTTCATCAGGCAGAGAGGTTGTGGACTCCCAAACAAATCACACACGTTCGTTTTTCCTGCTGCCTTATGGGATGGATCCACACAACCACTTACAGCACCTGCCAGAGGTACAAGGCAGGATCTAGCCATAACCTGGCAAAATGGGAACAGCGTCATTACAATGGTGTGGTGGCTGGTAGTGCAAGGACAGGTGGCAGCCTTCTTGCTGTCTTCTCAATAAATCTACACCTGCAGGGCTTCACTGCTTTCTAAACTAGTCTCAGAGTTTCTCTGGCCCCTGTGCCTTTGCTGTCCAGACCCCATTTTCACAAGCACAGGGGGTACCCATAATAAGTCTGAGTATGGGCACTCAGTGTGGTTGAAAGCCTGCCCCAAAACAGTTCCAGCAGGGAGGCAAAACACAATGCCACCAAAACTAGGCAGAGGCTGAGGGAGAGGTGGTGGTGGCCACCAGCTCAGCAAGCCTTGCAGCCCCTCCCAGGCACCCTCCACCTCCCAGCGCTCTCCCAACCCAGGCTGGAGGCAGAACCAGGATGAGAGGCAACTGCCAAGGCGGATTCCCTCCCTCCCTCCTCTCACAGGCAGCAACCCTCTCTAAGCAGCACTGGGAATGAGGTAAGAGATGGATGCCATGGTGGCAACCACCCCCAGAGCTGTGCCACCATGGGCCACAAAGAGCACAGGACCATCCCTGTGGCTGCTGAGGGTTTGGTCCTGATGGAGAAGCCATCTCTGCCACCCAATCACGACGTCTTCCCTTTAAACTCCCCAGCAAGCCCCCATTATGTTGGGAAAAGAGCATGCCTGCAGGGAAAGTGCAGTCCTCCTGCGCTGCAGCCCCTGTCCAGCAAGGCATTTTCATAAACCCGAAAGCAAAGGTGATGCCTCGGGAGAGATATGCAGGAAGCCAGTGAAGCCATTTTGCAAATGTGTACAGCACGTCCATGAGCGGTGCTTTCCCTTCCCTTAGCTGATACACATAAACAAATACATTTAGAAGTAACAGCTTCTAAAAAACACAGTGCTGGGAAGCAGAG
This sequence comes from Pyrgilauda ruficollis, assembly GCF_017590135.1. NCBI lineage: Eukaryota > Metazoa > Chordata > Aves > Passeriformes > Passeridae > Pyrgilauda > Pyrgilauda ruficollis. The sequence continues at coordinate 1,537,586 of NW_024524266.1, read as the reverse complement.
GTCTTCGGCCCCCACCATTCTCGCCTAGACTAAATAAACGGAGAAGCAATATCCTCTTAGTTGGGATGCACACCAAAGGATGTGAGAAAAGCACAGAAGATAAACTGGACCTCTGTGTTTGAGCACAGAGGAGAAACCATAGTGACACACAGTCCAGCACAGGCACAGACTGCTGTGTCCTGAACTCACACCACATGAGCAAGGCTTTCCCCTGAGCACCATCTGAGCAGCTCCTAATGTCCTTTTACCATCCTCCTGCAGTGTGATCCATCACCAGCGGAGGAAGCTGTGTGCACTTCCAGGTAACACCATCACCACGGGCAAGGTCTTGCCCAGGAGGCCTGCTGCCTTCATGTCACATACACTGCATGACTGGGGTCCCCTTGCTCCTTTCTTAGTCCTTTGCTCCCCATCAGCAGTTCCTTACCCTTCAGTTCTCCCAAGCCTGACTTGCATTACTCAGGAAACACTGTGGCTTCATGAGGGTATGTCTGACCTGCAGCCAGGCTCTGCACAAGCACGGGCAGCAGCTCCTCAGCGCAGACAGAGCAGTGCTGCAATCACTCCCTGAAGCTGTGGCTGTACCAGCACAGCACCAACATCCACAACGCACAGCCTCGTCTGACCTTACCAGAAGATTTGCCTACACCTGTCAAGTGTTGCAGCTTCTGCAAGGAAAATCTTAATGGAAGACTTCAGTGACCTCCATGACATATTGCAGGTATATACAACTTGCCACTGAAACTTTTACAGGTGGTCTCTGTCAGGCATTTAAAGATTAGCAAATTTTACTAGAACTTCTGTTGCATAAATTTATCAGAACTGTCCAAGTGATTTCTTGAGTAAAACATGTGAAGTTATCTTTTCTTCTGAAAGAAGCCTCAACTTTTTCAAAACTTCTGACAATGAAATAGTAACAATCAATATAAAAAGTTTTAAATAAATTGTTCGCACTTCACAACACCAGCTTGCTCATCTCCTCAGTAATACTGGGAAGAGAAGACAGGTAGGGTAACAATGGCCTCACTCCGGCCAACAGACTCAGCAACGAATCACAAGATTGTTAACAAGCGACCAATTTGTACATTTTAAGAGCCTTATGGTATTCTGGAAACAGCAGTAGTAACCACAGCAGTTCAACATCCTTGTCAAACACAGGATTTAAAAAGCATGTAGCATGTTTAGTCTACTTAGCAGCCAGCCAAAATACACAAAAATTCATTTGATAAACCTACTTAACCCACTTTTCTTCCCCAGATCTCAACCTCCCAAACAGGTTCATCCTTAGCAATATCACCGTCACAGTAAAAAAAAAAAGACAAAAAAAAAAAGTGGAAGATTTCAGTCACTACTTGCAGACGGTCAGCTCTAGAAACTGCAGCACCACAGAGAAGGTCTAAAATTGGAAGAGTATTTCCTAAAATGAAATATGTTTTTGGACTATTTGCATTATAATACTACCATAATTTTTGGACTGGAAGCAGTACCAGAAGTCTACACCATGCATTTTCTCTCAAATATTTTAACAAATTCCCAGTCATCAGTCTATCTGGGAGCCTTCTCTTAAGCTCCATCTTACAACTTTAGTTCAGTTACACTGATAATTTTATCAACAAATCAATAATCATTCATCTGTTTGGACTCCTAAAAAGCCATAAGGGGAAGTATTGCTGTTTCTGCTCCTTAACAGGCCAAGGCCACTGAATTTTGTCTTTTGCTCCAGTCAAGGATGCCATTTGATTACAAGCTGCTTTCTCTTCAGGACACACCAACATCTTTTCTCCTAAAGACTCTGCACACCCTAGAAATAATCCGCTCAGTCCAAACTACATTTCAAAGGACATTACTGCATATCTAAAGACTCCAGATGCATATGGGTCTGTCTGACTATTGAAGAGTCCCAACTTTGAAGAGATATTCTTCTTAAATGCAAAGCTCATGGTATAACAAAAGCCCTTGCTCAATAGAGAAGTGTGGACTCAGCTCCTGTTAAGAAGCACAAAGATAATTGACCAGAAGTCAAAAAAGTGGGTTTTTACTTTCCTTTGCTGTTACAAGAAATTATCCCAGAGGACACTTTATTCCTTTCTGAGAAGCACCAGCTAAGCAGAAAGACTTGGGCTTTTCCACGTGGTGGTGTCTTTTAAGAAAGAGTTTAGAGAGAAGAAAACAGGAGGAAAAAAAGACCCCAAAACAAACCTCAACCCTCAAAACACACGTGGCATTCAGCAATTGGACAGATAATTGAGATGTAACCCCCAAATTACTATTTCAGTTCACAGGTCTTCTGTGCAGGACTTTATAATGCCCCTGAGATACCACCTCACATCTGGAGTAAGGTGCTGGCTCTAGATCCTTCATAGACAATGCCAGCAACAGGAAAATACTTCCCTCAGTGAACAACAGCCTCTGTCTTTAACAAACACACTTGGACACCCACAGCTTACAACAGTTTGACTCCTTTCTACCTGATTTCAACAAAAACAGTGAAGATGAGTTTTGCCACAGCCTCACCCTATGGACGGCAAAACTTCTCAGAGAATTAGGAGGTATGGAGAGGAGCCCACATCTTTTGCTCTCTGATGAGCAGCAGTATCACAACATTGGAAAAAAGCTAACAATGACCTGAATGACTCACAAGAACTCACAGAATTTGTGTGCATTGGGCTTACAGGGAGTGGATGGATTGGATTTCTTTCAGGATGTTGCTGTCTTCCTTGTCCACCCAATGAACATCAAAAATACATGAAAAGGGGATTTAGGTGCAAATTAGATGGTTCAAACTCACACTTTGTCCCATTAAATGCACATTTCCAGTAGTTACACCTCATGTTGTATTCATTTCTTAGTTAAGAGCCTTATGGCATAAAGGAGTTCAGAGAAAGGCAGTGCAAATCATCAGTGTGGCTTATACTGCCCTGAAGTCCTGTAGCCTGAACCTGCAACTTGCTCTGAATCCCATCCTTTCATAAACATAGCAGAATATTTATTCTGGTAGAAACGATAGTGCCATGTCTTCCTACGCAAATTAGCTCCTTAATCTAAAAACCATTTTCACTTGCAACAGGATTGTGACATTCTAAATGCACATTGCACAGCAAATAAACATATCAGTTACAGAGCAGTTTGTATTTAAAAAATAACTGGATAATAACCTAGACTGACTGTCAAACAACTTTTTTTTTTCTTTTTATTTATTTTTCAGCCATAGAACTCACTTTTACTTTTGTGGCGGGTCAACTGGATGCCATTTTTAAAACATAGTCGCAAGTTAAAACCAGTGCTATCGACATATTCTCAAATTTATTTGTCTGGCCCAAATGAAAAACAGACAAAATTTTCTCCAACCCGTATTTTTCCAAATTGACATTTGAAAATCCAGTTTTAATAAAAATTAAAATGTTGGAGCATGAGAGCAAAATAGCCACAGGAAATATTATTTTAGTGTGCAACATTTGCCAGACGCAAAAGGAAACAAACTTGTCAGTCCTCTTTCTTTTATGTTTCTTTGTTGACTAGACAGGAAGCTGACAAAAATTGATTTTTTTCCTCTTGTAAAGCATACAACATAATTTTTATTGTACCACTTCAGTTGCTGACTGCATTTTGTAAATAAAAGCATACTTCATGAGCATCCAGGGATGTGCTTGGTATCTGACAGTTTACAAAAATGCAGTACTAATTAGGTACAAGAAGAAAAGTAAATAGCACTCATTGCAGAAACGGAAATAACATGGTTTAGAAGAGAGGCTGAAAATCCATTCTTTTCTATGGCAACTTCCTGAGTGATGAAAATGTTATAGTTGAGTAAAATTAAACATTTTCCTAACCTGTATTCCTGCATGTAGAGGTCAGCAGAAGTGCAAACATTGATGAACATTGAGATTCAGCTGTAAATATTTTGTGAGCAGCTTATTTAAAAACTGTAAGAAGCAGACAGATAATGTTTCAGCAATAAGATATCTTCCACTGATTAAGCAGACACAAATAGGCTTCAAAATCCATGCTTATTATTTAGAATTAGAAACAATAAGCTTAAGGTCATTCATCCAGCAAAAGGTCAATACTAAAGATCTCATACTTCATCAAAAAAATTAATCAAAATTTTCTGAAGTTAATAAACACAGGCTATTATAGAAGCAGGCTGAGTATCCATTTCAGAGTTCTTCCAAAAAAAAAAGATCCTGCCAATAAGAGGCATAAGGCACCCAAAGGACAAGACGAAGGACGCAACAAAGGCCTTTCCTCCTGAAACCTGATGAAGGGTTGGGTCACAATGGGTAAAGCCACAGAGACCTTTCTTCCTGGGACCTGCCACATGTTTGCTCTCCCTTCTGCAGTCCCAGCCCTACTCTTGTCCTGCCTCTTCAACACATCAAACCCACCCTGGAACTAAACTATGTGAGGACTAAATACAGTGACATTTTTACTCATATTTTTTTTTTAATGGTACAGTTTAGTTCATCGAATTACCTTCAAAATGAGGTAAAGCAAATAAATGCTGCCATGGTGGAGGGACAAGACAATGCAAAGAGGACCACAGGCAAAACTGTCTAGGACCACTCTCATGCAAGGGGTTTAAGATTGACATAGCTGCACAAGTACTTTAATTATCAAAGGCATATATAATTTTATGAGATAAATTGGTAAATTGATACATTTATGAGCTACTGCATCTTGGCAGAAAAAGATAGAGGTCCCCAGAGTTTACCTTTATACTAAAATACTATTGATCATACTCCCTTCTCCAAGAGTGTAACCAACAAAGGTACTTTCATTTTTATTGGTATTTGTGGAAGAAGGATGAAAGTATCTCTAAAATTATGCTTATCTAAATTACTATGGAAAAAAATATGATAATTACTTTCCATTTTCTATACCTGTATGACCTGTATGTTTAATAACCCCATTTCAGCTGGGTTTGTAAAATATTTTTTCAAAATAGGTTGACCAGCTTCGTTATGGATATCATTATGGATATGATATCATAATATGATATCATATGGATATTATATCATTATGGATACTGGCTGAATTCACTGTAGCAGTTACTTGTAATGTGACTGCAAGCTTAGCCAGGCTTCCTAATTCCTTGTGATGTGCAGTATGTTCTCAGAACTAACATACCAGCATAAACTCAAGAAAATGATCCTCAGATAATGTAAGTCCTCAAGTCATGTACAAAAGAAATGTGAAATCTCACACAGTCCTACCAGACCAGCATTTTGCTAGAATTAATGCTCATTGCAAATGATAAGTGTTTAGCTGTTTCAGAACATTCCATGTAGATTCATGAATGAAAAAATGTTCAGCTTAATAATTTCACTATAAAATATGCAAATATTGACAATTTTAAGTAACAAGTGCCCTCAAAAAAACAGGAATAAAAGTGATACATGTAAGCAAAACCACCCAAAGTCACATCACGAGACTGCCTTTCAATGCCAGCACATCTGCAAAAGTCACACTAAAACTCAAAGTTCAGAACATGTCATTCTTATGGCAACATCCTTAACGCACCAGATGTATTCCCAAATCACTCCCTAGAACAGACCACACTTTAAACCACACATCTAAATAACACTTTTTAAAAAAATCTCATATTTACACTGCTTGAAAAGTTAAAAACTGAAGTCATTAAAACCACTACCTCTACTTAATAAAAGTGTGTTGTTAACTAAAAGGGTATTAATCCTGGGTACACAACTTTCAACTTGTGACTGCTGCCTTACAGACACATAGCAAGTGTTCATGACTGTCAAGGGGCCTTTCACTTTTGGCATTACTCTTTAGACTGGAGGTAAGTGACTTTATTGTTACCTTCTAGCTTTTTAAATTTATTTAAAAAATGTCATCTGTTTGACTGTCTTATAGATCAGAAATCTGCACAGTAAAGATCAAAAGGAGTGTATAAATTTTAACAGAGTAATTATTAAAAAACACTCTTTTTAAACTAAAATCACATTTCCTTTGGGCTCAGCTCATGTTTCTTGTACGAGATCCTCCATTCAAATTGCCTTATGTATCTTTTTCTACTTGATGTAATTCAGAAGTTGAAAGAGAGGAAAAAAGTCAATTATTAAATAATTCAAGGTTTTAGGGCAGATTCAGTCTGCTTGATAAAGTAGCCGTTAGCATATTTTAACCAGACATAATGTAAGCAAAAGTTTTACAAGGGGATTATTTCCTTAATTTCACTGGTGCTTGCTTTAAAGGGGATATTTATTTATATTAGGTTTTTATAATATTTATTATTCTCTGTCTCTAACAGTTTATTTGATCATCAAGTAAAATAATTTGGGTTTGAAAAGTACCTCATTAAGATAAAACATTTAACTGAAGTAATATACAGGGCTAGAAAGAAACAGAAGTTACTTTATTTAAAAGCACTTTAATAACTAAAATATGCAAATACCAGTAGTTCCCAGAGTCCTCAGAAATTGAAGGGTTCACACCCCTATCATCACCTGACATGACGTCAGTGAGCATCACTCTAGACTGGCACTACTTGGAGGATTACAGTGGAGGAAGGAAAGCAGGAAAACAGCATTACTGTACAGGGTAGGGCAACCTTGGATGTATGGACAGACTGGGGAGTGAGAGGCTGCAGAGCAGTGCCATGGAAAGGGACCTGGGGATCCCTGGTCAATGACAAGTAGAACATGAGCCAGCAGTGCCCTGGCAGCCAGGAGGGTCAACCCTGTCCTGGGGGCATCAGGCACAGCATGGCCAGCTGGGCAAGGGAGGGGATTGTCCTGCTCTGCTCTGAGCTGGGGTGGCCTCACCTCAAGTTTTGGTGCCACAATATAAAAAAGATATTGAACTATAGGAGAGCATCCAGAGGAGGGCAACAAAGATGGTGAAGGGCCCTGAGGGGAAGCCATATGGGCTGAGGTCACTTGATCTGTTCAGCCTGGAGAAGAGGAGGCTGAGGGGAGATCTCATTGTGGTCTGCAGCTTCCTCACAAGGGGAAGAAGAGGGACAGGGACTGATCTCTTCTCTGTGGTGACCAGTGACAGGGCACAAGGGAATGGCCTGACACTGTATAAGGGGCGGTTTAGGTTGGCTATAAGGAGAAGGTTCTTCACCCAGAGGGTGACTGGGTACTGAACAGGCTCCTCAGGGAAGTGGCACCAAGCCTGGCAGAGTTCAAGAAGCATTTGGACACTGCTCTTGGGCACAGGGTGTGATTCTGTGGGTAACCAGCCTAGGGCCAGGAGTTGGACTTCAATGATCCTTCTGGGCCCATTCCAATTCAGAAGGTTCTGTGATCTATGATTAGGAGCTCTGGTTGACAAATAAAAGCAGAAAAAAGAACAGAGGCAGGTCGTCCCAAGCTGGAGAAGGAGGAGAAGAAGGACATTCAAATTGCAGAACCCGTAGGACTCTCTACAGAGGCAGATCTAAGATCATGAATTGCAATTTTATTCTGTCTGGCAATTCGTTCAACTCCAACTAAAATCAGAGGAAAAAAAAAGGGGAAAAAAAAAAAAAAAAAAGAAAAACTAATCTCCACAGACTTCAACAGAAATCAGAACCCAAACATCTGCAGTCACAAATATACTCATGCCACAGTGTCTCACAGATGGAACATACTCTACAGTGATTTACAAACTGTACATACCAGCAGAATGGCTGGGAGGATGGATACTGTTTGCCAAAACAAAAACTGGACCCGGAGAGAAAAAAAGATACATTTGTTTTTTTATTTTGATATGCACCCATAATATCTGACTCCTTGCCACAATTTTTTCAAAAAGGAGACAAAAGTGGTGTTAAATAGGCCATGTGAATCAAAACACCTTCAAGAGGTTCTGAACATCCAACAAGTACTGAGGAACTAAATGAGCATTTTGCTGGATAGGGAAATACTTAAAGCATCCAATTTTAAAAATATAAGTAACGAGAAACCACTGGACAAAACATATGCAAAGTTTAGTTTAGCAACACCATTAACATTAATATCTCTTTTATACAAATCAAAATAAACTTCACAATTTTCAAATGTACAGGGCACTAAGCAGAATCAAACCACTGCAGTAGCTTCTTTCAACAGTGTTATACCTATCACATCACCTAAAATTATGATCAGAAACTTCAGAGTATTCAACAACTTTGAAAAATCTTGTTAGATTTGTTAGAAAAATCCTTTAGATTTGACTAGATGACCACAACTTTTGTTGAATAAATATCACTACATTTAGTCTAATTTCCTGAGTCAAAGAGCTTTATTAATTTAAGAGGCACTCCACTTGGCCTAAGTAAATCAAGATCACCATGAATTCTCCTACCTTCAGTAGAGGATCCTGACTTTATCACTATTTATTAGTAATGCATAAATATTCAACATAGCTATTTCTCACACGATAAGAATTTACATCCTCTGTTAAGAACAGCATGTTATAAAGTTATCCCATGTCTCCACACTTGGCAGGTTTTCTGAAATCCAAAATACCAAAACCAAAGTTAGCAGATGCTTAGGTAAACAGTTAGTTTAACTGTAAAAGCAAAAGAACCCTGCTTTTATCTCAGAAGTATGTCACCATCCCAGGATGTATTGAATAGATGTCTTGAAATGTACACAGCAAAACCACGAATGCTCAAATCAAGGCTCCTGCAGCAGTACCCTTGTATCACTTTTTAGATCATGGAGTCACCATTTCATCCCTTGGAAAAACTACACAAAAATAGCATCTGTCGGAAGATGGAAACATCAAGCAACTAGTACCACAAAGATTCTGCTATACTCATTAAGACAGCATCCTTCCTCCTTTGGTCTTATTTTTCACATCCTTCCTTCCTTTTAGGTGGCTGTGTGTCGCCATTTTGTAAAGAAGAAAGCATCCGAATTTTATCATTGCAAAACCTCAAATGTATTACTTCCAGAATTTTTAAATAATTGTGGAGAAGTAATGGAACATTTTAAAAAATGTGCCTGTTACTAAAACAAAAACAACAAAAAAAGCCAACCAAAAACTACATTAAAAATGCTTTGGTTTCTCTTAACAATCATGAATAATTTCAAATACCTAATGAAAAAGTTCATTCTAAAGTAAAAGGCAGAAGGACAGCTGACTTTCATAACTTTTCCCTTACAAACTCTCTTGGTCTTTTCTATTTTGAGTGCTACTTGTAATATGTGCACCACCTCTTTAATATTTGAATCACAAGTAAAACTTTCATTCGGCTCTAAGAAACACATGTAAAAGTACAGAAAGCTTTTGATTATTTCTGACCAGAAGACACCACTGGCAGTTAAATGTTGTCTTAAGTGTACACTGACAGTGAAAAAGCTCAAGGACAAACTAAACAATGCCCAAGTTGTTCTATGCTGAAGAATCCTTAGGTTGGCTTTTTTTACATGCACAGTGCTGGACAAGCACACACCTGGGATGACAGACACATTTCCAGCTCACATCCTAATCCTGCTCTTGGCAATTTGTGGAGTGCCTCAGCCATGTCCTGTGTGGAAACTTCCACACCAGTGACAGGTCCCTGGAGACTTAATTTTATTTCATAGCTTACTTGTATGGTAATGTGACAGATTTGTTCCACCTTGTAAAGGCATGCAGCAGCATTAATATTTAGTTGTTGGTTTGCTCTACCAATTCCGATTCTTTAACTGGGTAGCACGACCAGATTTGGACTTGGATGACCATGAAGTGGCTGTTCAAGCAATGCAAATGCAGTACCTGTATAATGCACATGACAATAAATCTGCTGTAAAAATAAATTCATTTTACAGGCACTAGCTTAAGAATTCCTGAAAGGTACTTTCAAGATTTAGCAACATGACACTTAAAGTATTATAGAAGTGGATTATAAAAATGCATTATTAGAGAAATAAATTTTCTACAAAGTCTTAGCCTTTACCTAGAAAAATAACATTAGAGAGGTGTATGTTGAACAACTGCTTTTCAGTGACTACTGTAATATTTGTCCTCCTATTTTCACTTCAACATAGAAATTTACTCCACTTTATATTTTCACTTTCAAGCAAAACCAGCTGACTTTTTATGTACTTTCATTTTTTGAAAATTAGTCCCTGGCAATGATTTAATCTCTCCTCCAAACCAAAAGAGATTCGATTACAATTACAAAGCACCAAAAACAGGAAATGTTGTAAACTCTGACACAGTTTGAACTATGCTGGTTCAAATGACACTGTGAAATTTTCTTAAATGTCACCATTTGTCTACATAGCTTTTCAACCTTTGACTTCTATAAGAGTTCTAGAGCATGAGAAACAGCTTCTTCTAGGAGTGAAGCCACTGCCAGGCCATAAGAATTAAGAAGGGATATTTAAGATAATTCCAAATCATGGCACACTTGTATTTCAATACTGAAGGAATTACAATAAAATGCCTGGAAAAAAAAATATAAAAACAATACTTCACTATATTTCCTTTGTTGACAGAGCTGGAAGTTCAGTTGGTCAGTGGGATATTCATGTCAATGGAGGCAAAAATTGTACTTATTGTGTGGATCTTCACAATACACACATTTAATTGCAATGAATTCCCCCAAAGACACACATCAGTTAAGCTTCTACTACCAGCATTCCTTAAACAAATGGACTATCTCTTTGTATTGTCACCAATTTACTGAAACAGTATTCAGAGCACACCAGTTTCCATTGTTCCTTTTACACAGTTAACTGAGAGAAAATATTTCTAAGAAAAAAACCCAACATTCTTTAGAACAGCAAGCTTGAGATGAGCTACATCCCTCACTGGGATGAGCTCTGCTCTGAGCCTAGCATCATATATCCTGGCTTTAACCAGACAATTGATTTTAAAACAAAACAAAAAAGCTATTTTAAATATTCATTTATTTCAAGTATCAACATAATTACATGACATGTAAATCAGCAAGGGGAAAAGAAAATTAAAATATAGCATTGGAGCTATGATTAACAGGATCCCAGGGGAAATGAAGCCATCTCCCAGAAGCTGCATACATTGGGCAGCATGGCAAATGGGATGAACAGGACAGGGAATGCACTCACACAGAGCTTCAGAACCATGCAGGACTGATGGACAAGTGCAGAAGCATCCAAAACCCTGGGGAGGCTTCCTGTACTGAGAGACTGGGAGTATGGAAATGGCAAAAAGTCAAAAGGAAACAGGTTTTTTTCTGTGACAAAAAGGACCAGATAAGAGGATGGAGGGAGTAGGCTGCTGGGATGAGTGCACTAGACCATGGTACCTAGGGAAAGATGAAGATGTCATTAGCTGTAACCCAGGGCAGATAAAGCATGGGTAGCCTCAGAAAGGGAACTGTGAGAGTCTCCTCCTGATGAGGCAGCAGAGGTCCAGGAATCAGATATGGAGAACTGGAGAATATGAAGGAGTTTGATTCACAGAAGACTGGTGAGTAGGAGATGATCAGCAAAAAGGTGAGCTGTGAAAAAAGAGGAATCCCCCAGACAGGCCACAGATGAGCAGTAAACTGAGACTGGGTCAGGACTGTGGAGTAAAGGAAGAGAGGGTACCATAGGGAGGTCTGTGTTCATCCCTGGCTCTTCCAGTGTGGGTGTGTTGACACTTAGGTAGGCCTGCCACCCAAACCTAACACGTGGTAAATTTTTTTGTTTGCTACCAAGAATCCTTCTCATTTTGGCTAACTTTTATGGATCAGCACCTCATATTTTTGTGGTTCTTAAGCACAGGAGGAACACAACTCTTTCTTTTTGGCTTCTAAGTAATGATAAAAAGTACTAAAAAAAAAATTGTTTGCATCCCTTTGTACAGTTCTGTGGCAGAACTGTGTTCACCTGCAGTTTAGAATACCCAGGATCTGGGGTTTTATTATAATTACATGCACAAAGTCTAAGCTCTGAAAAGAAATGTCATCTCAAATTACAAAGATGTGTCACTGTAACAATACAATCTCCCTTTTCCCACAAGGGGAAGCATTATCTTCTTAACAAATAAAATGCTTAAAAAACCCACCCTGAAATACTAAATCCATGGTTCATGTAATTTAATCTAAACTGCATATACATCCAAGGCCATATGCGAACCAAATTAAGAGAACAATATATCGGCTCTGTCTTTTTGTTAAACTGTCCCAATACATATGTTTTGTGTAAAATGTAAGAAGTGCTGAAAAGCTGTGCTACATGGGAGGGCGAGCAAGCAGGGCGAGGAAAGAGCCTTTCAGGAGATACTGGAGTTTTCTTCAACATTGACTGGCATGTTGGCAGCACACATCCCTCACCCTGAGAAACATTAAAACTGCTCTCTGCTCCCAAACAGGTCCACACTCAGTTCAACCACATTCACTGAAGTTTTTCAAAACTGCCTCATAACTCCTATGAGCATTCAGTCTCAAAGATGATTAAAAATTCACAGTTATAGGCAATATGAAGAATCTTGGAGAATAATAAATTTGGCTACCAAGAAAGAACAGCATTGGACAGAGGCAAAGACTTATTTTGTGAAGCACGTTTTTACAGTTCCAATTTCTCTGATAAAATAAGAACTTCACTAATGTTTCTTCCTTAACTGATTTTTTTTTGCACTTTTCTTCCCCAAATTTGAATAAAATGTAAACAAAGGGTCAGGAGGAACAGGCAGTTAGGCTCTCCATCTGATGCACAACCCCCAAAAAGACCTAAAGATCCTCTAAACCTTTTGCACATTTATTTTTCAGGCGGTTTGAGGTGCATTTAAGCAAAGCCCTTTGCTTACAGCAATCACCCATAGCCCCCTTCTTGAAACAAAGAAACATAAATTTTAGAAGCACTTCCCTTATGCATCCCACAAAGGGGAAGATGGGGAATGAAGAAACATAAGAATATAGCATGGGAATAGATTTGATTAGTTTTCCAAGTGTTTGTTGATGCACACTGAAACTGAGTTTAATTGCCAATATTTGAGAGAACTACAGGACATCATGCCTAACAGTCCTTCTGCTCCTCTGAAGCAAAATAAATTTAATTGAAGGCATCTTGTAGGTCACTGTCTACACACTGAATTTCTGCTGGTGTATAGTAGCAGTTAAGAGTCATGTTTCCTCTTTAAATTGAAATACTAGAAAACAACATCTGAAAAACAGACCTCAAAAAGCTACTAAGCCTACTGTCTCAAGAGAGTATCAACTATAATTCACCTAATGCTTCTCTGGTCTTTCCTAAAAGTTAGTACTTTAGTGACCAATCTGATTCCTTCTCCTGGAAATTTAATGATTATTGTCTTACCTGGAGAACAGAAAGAATTTATTCTTACCCAGTTACAAACAACTTTTCAGTTAGCTAAAGTTTTTTGGTTCTTTTTCTTTTCTCACGTTTCGGAGAAGTGGTGTCCCTCCTTTTTTTCCAGAGAGGATACACAAGCCTCCCATGGAGGATGGTATGGCACTGTCTCCCTCTGCCATTTGACCCAACATTTACACATGACATTTCCATCACAAAGTAGATGAGACTTGTTAAAATCATTACTGAAACCACTGTTATCTGCTCCTTCCCCACTCTCCACTTGCTACTGTGTTACAGAGCCACTGAGCTGATTTAATACAGCTGGTGCCAGCATGAGTCGCGTGGGTGTTTATTTACATGGGTGCTTCCACTCTGTTTAGTCGGCCAGGGATCTTTCTGGGGAATTTGAGAAAAACTGAGTAGTCTGAATGAGTTCACAGGTATTCCTTTCCCAAGGTTTAAAGGGGGTTATTACAGCCTCTCTGTCCTCACATAACTTCTCAAAGATAGCTGCTGACAACAGTACAACTGCTACAGCCCACTCACCGAAGGTGGAGCTGAGTCTCTCTAAGCCAGCTCAGTCACTGCCACCATAAAGGAATCATCCCATTATCCCCCACTAACAAGAAGACTGTTTTTAAAATAATTCTGCTTTTCACAGGCTAGAGAACTTGAACTGGCTCAGAGTAGGGCAATTACAGCAGATGTAACAGGAGTTCAGTGCTAAGTGTGAGAAGACACAGCCAATCACATCAGGCATAACATACCACTACACCCTCATAGTTCTTACATGCTGGAACTCCAGGCTTACATTCATGAGGCAGTGCTGTAGGTCCACCAACAGTTGATGTAAGCACAGCCACCGAAAGTAGACTTCTCCCTGATGCCCTTCTACCAGCAACATAAGTGTGCAGTGGACTGGGTAGGTGAAAACAGTTTTCGAAAAATTAACATAACAAAGCGTTCTTAAAACATCAGAACTTTTGAGCCAAATCAACTCCCTGCCCTGTTTTGCCACATAACTGGATGAATTCCTGTGGCAGCACAAGAAGGGGCAGAGTTCAGTAGTGGGAGTAAGCTCCTGGGACTGGGCAGGGGCAGGACAGACACTGCTTCGTCTAATGGCTCTGCAGCTTAAAAAAGCTAGACTGTGAGTGCTGCCATGAGTCTGAGTCATGGGGGTCAAATGACTTTAAAATAACCATCTAATTTTAAGTAGGTTCTAGCTTGCTCTCTCCCCAAGATAGCTCAGACTCCTCATGATGCATGCATTAACCACCTGAACATGCAAGCCTCAGTCATGAGGTTTTCATCTCCAGTTACTAAGGTGCAACTTCTTGCCTTTTGGTTTTCTCTTACCATCTGCAAGCACAAGGAGTATCTATTATGCCCCCAGATCCTTTTATTTCATTCATCCCTTTCCAAGTTTGTCCCTGTATGCCCGTGGTACTTACAAAGGTTTCTAGTAATTTGGCCTCACTGCCATTTTCTGTGGAATGTGCCCCAACTCCCTCAATCTCTTCAGTGCATCTCTCAATTAGTTTCTGATTACACTTTCTGATTTTCCCATTGCGGTTGTACAGTTTATGCTGCTTAAAAGTACAACACTAACTGTTTAGTCTTGGTTCCAGCAAGATCCTACCAAAGCACCCCAGAGCCTGCTGAAGACTGTCTATTTCGACTTTATTCTTCCAACTACTTTCTACTTCTTCTTCTTCTTCTTCTTTTCAGAAATTATTAAATCATTCACAATCATCACCAACCACAATTCACAATCCCACACCATTTTCTAATCTCTAAAAGTTCATCTGAACAGATGAAAACCAAATCTAAAGGCCCCATGTCCCTGAAATTCCCTTTTTCCGGTCTTAATAGACCAATATTCCTACAATGTCCCTTTTCAGCCTAAGAAGTTATTTCAATTTCCCCCTCTCCTATGAAAAATACAAGTGATATATCCTTATGTTAGAGCTCCTTGTAGGATATATGTTAATAAACAGGATATTAAATAACAAAAACTGTCAGACAAGAGCACAGATTGGGAAAATACGCACTCACAGAAAATAGCATTATGAAACTTCATGAAAATTTTGACCTGAATGAAAGAGCATTTTATCATCTCTGCATTCCAATTTCTCTGCCACCCCCACAAATATCCCTGGACAGCAGACACATTATCCCTCCTATTCTGAGGACATGTATCTAATCCATTACAGGGCATGCTTGGGTCCACAGAGCAAGCTGTAGTAAGCTGTTAAGATTAGTTCCAAGCCAAACATTAACTCTCAATGAAAAAAATCCCAGATGCCTGGGGAGAAAGGGGGTGGATAAGAAATGTTTGCTGCATTACAGTGCACTGGGTAATAACACTACTTGAAACACATGACGGAATGAACCCAGGTGATGCACCTTGTCCTACACGCTCTAGCTTTATTTCAGGTCTAGGTGTGAAGATTTGATTTTTCCTCTACCATCTTTCATGCATTTCAGTACTGCACCAAATGAACAGGGCATGGCTATGGGCACACTTGCAATAAATGCATTATCCAAATCACCCACTAATTAATAAAATAATTAACTCTTTTAATTCAAAACACAGAAGCAGATGGGTTTGCTCCAGACTCAGTTTGCCCACCAAAAAAGCCCCATTCCTTTGATGTAAGATCAGATAATGATGGTTAGTCTAGAAGGCTGTATGATCTCAAAGCTTATTTAGCCTGTAAATTCTCAGGCAGTCAACATCATTTGTTCCACAGTAAAGATCCATTTAGTGAAGAAAAAAAAAAAAAAAAAACCCAACCCAATGAGAACTTACTTGCCTGTTTTTGGTTATTGGGAAGACTTTCATTGATATTCCTGGCTTGGCATATTTTTTCCACTGTACACAAAGATGACAAAGGTCATGCAAGAGCATTTAAAATTTCTCATAGAACATAAATGAATCATGACTCATCCACGGGTACAGCACGTCCTTTATTTTTTCTCTCAAGTAAGAGATAGTACCAAGTTTTTGTTTGCAGCTGCACGAACAGAATATGAAAGCTATATATCCCTGAACATATGTTTCTAAAATTCACAGTGGAACAATTGTACTCAAGTTTTCAAAACTGAGCATACACAAGGCAGTCTGGAAGAACATCAGTAATCTTCACAGTAAACATCTAGTGACGCATATCTCCAACATGTTGCAATACAGGAGATTAAGACAAAAGCCATCTTCAATTAACAGATCAGTGATGGCATCTGACCATCAGTCTTCCAAGCATTAGTCACATTTGGTCAGCATAACAAGGTTGCAAATATTAGGGCTCCCATATGTTGTGTCTTCACTTGACCCCCATCATCTGTCACCTTTCCCACCCTCCCTTGTGTCCAACCGTCACTCTCATCCCCACAGCAGCTCCAGGGTCCTCTCTCAGGGAACAAAGGGACAAAAAAGAGGCTTACTTCTGTCCCCCACTTTCTTTGAGGTCAGGAACATGGCAGCCACTCCAAAGAGAAAGGGGTTTATCCTGGGCAGCCAGGGACCCCCTGTCTCCCACCGGCCTATAGCTAAAGCAGTGGAGGGGAGCAGCACCCAGCACCAAGGGACCAAGGGCATCCAGACTTCCAAAAGAGCTCCATGGCCACCAGCCAGCTGGGCACAGGTGCTTCCTCTCTAATCTTTATTTCCAGTGATTTAAGGCAAATTTTTTCTCACATCCAGTTCCCTGCTGTAAAATCCATTTGCCTTAAACTTTAGGAGCAATCGTCATCAGCCTCACCTGACTTTGATGCTCCTGGCTCATCGAACACACTGGGATGCACAGAATTTCATTTATTGCATGAGTTCAGTTGCTACTGCACTAACTTATTAACTGAAGGGAAAAAAAGGGCAATGAAATATCCTATATCTACAGGCTTAGGTGGCTTTCATTTGCTGAAGCAATTTTGTGCTTCATAAATCAAGTTGTATATTTAACCACTTTAGGTTAATCTGTATCAGGGAGCACAGCAGAGGCAGGGTGGACATTTTGGCCAACCTTTTAGCTCCAAGTATTCAATCTCCTGCCTTTCAGCCCACACTGAGGCTCACCCTGCTGTCCTCAGGCAGGTAGAAAGTTACAGTATTATGAAAGAGCCGAGGCAACAAGGCAGAAACACAAACTAATTTCTATTATGTCATGTAAAGTCTTGTTTAGTATAGACATGAATTAAATTGGCAGATTAATTTAATAGAGCAGAACACAAGAGTGAAAGGCATGACAGCTTGTGTTCCATTTCTGTGTGACACAGAGCTGACCCTATTAACTTCAAATTATCTCCTTTTATGGACTCCAATCTTTTTGTATTTTTCACAACTGTAACTAGATGACGGGTTAAATACTCGGAAGAACACAAGAATGTTTTTTTTTTCTGCAGCCAGCATAGAGTGGGGAATCGTTGAACTCACTGCTTCTATGAAACAGGAAACTGTATTTTGGGTGCATCTGATTCACACTGCTTCCCACTGCCACCCTTATGCAGAGGTGGTTTGGTCCCCCAGCCCCTGTGCTATGGAGGGAACTGGAAGTTCTAACAATGCTTTTGTTTGCAATCTTCCACCTGTTTATTCTAACACACTCATATTTCTTTAAGGTAAAAAACCTTCCCCAAATTCATATGCCTTTTGAGCTATAGCTCAAAACAGGTTACTACTGAGAATTTTATTGTACAAGTATACTCACCCTTCCACTCTCCTATAAACAAAACCAGAATGAAAAGCTGCACAGCTGTAGAAGCATTTCCACAGCTTTTCAAAATCAAAATACCCCTGACTACCAGACAGGTGTGTTAGCTCAAACCCACAGGAAAAATCAAATCAAATCAACGACAAACACTCCTTTTTCTGTGTCCTTACCAGCACAAAGTTGTATCAGTGCCCAGTCCAATGTGCTTGGCATAAGCAGTGGCCAGGCTGGATGCTCTGCTCATCTATCACTTTAATTGCTGAGAAGGATACTGGGAAGTGAAATGTCTCTGCCTGCCTCGTTTCTACCTTTGATACAATCAAAGGCAGACAGACAGCTGAGAATCCAGTCTCTTCACAACACCAGAGCACAGCACTGGGAGCAGGTGATATAGAAAGCTCATTAAAGCTCAAGAGTGTATCCACAAAACAAATAGTCAGAGGAAAGCAGCAAAGCAGGAGCCCACACAAAGGCATCCTTTCTCTCCTCATCTGCAGGAGCCATCTCTCACCTACAAAAGCAACTCTGCAGGCACTACTATTGCACCTGGAAGTTTTAACTTTCTCTGCAGTTCTTTCATCTAAATACAAAATAGGGCTCAAACTACAGAGGTGAGTAGGTTCATTGAAACAAAGAAATCATTTGCACTTAACTGGGGTTATTCAAAGCACAGGCCTCTCAAAACAGTTTTAGAAGCACCTGCTCTTCAAAAGTCCTTGTTTCTGTGAAATGCCTTTCAAGCCCAAATGTCCTGCATCTCAGTGAAATGGGGCCTATGCAAGATTCAGATTTTGACCTAAATATGTAGAAAAGCCTTTAAATGAACAATAATCTATTGTAATAATGAAACTCACTTAGAACTTTCCTAAAAAATCAAATGTATGGCACTGTAGTACTGAGGTGCCACACTCTTCCCTTGGGATATACTTTACTCCATACAATACCACTTGGGATTCAAAGTAACAGTTTATGGGTGAGTGATTAATAATTTATCTGGACAATATTTTTGCTTGATTTTTCCCTCAACTATGCAGGTCCAGCAGAAGTGAGGTGAGAGAGGGTGTTGACAAGTTTTGTCATCCTTGTTGGTACATCTAAAGCCAGGTGCCTGAAAATGGAAGTAGAACATTTCAACACCACTTTGTCCTACTTTGTATGTACAATATATAACTGGAAACAACATTCATGCTTCCACCTTATGTCATTGTCCAACCAAAACTGAGCAGGCCTGGCCACATCCCCAGCCAGAACAAGTGATCACCGGCACTGCTCATCTGTGTACAGTTCTTCTGGGGTGGGCAGGACTCACAACAGAAGCCATGGTCACCTCTCAAGGCCATATCCCACTGCTGGAAAGATGGACAAACCACTTGGCAAGGCCAGAGCCTGCTCCTTCTGATCGGTTCTGCACTTCAAAAAAGCTAGTTCAGAGTTATGAATGGATTTTTACAGATTTCTGAGCATCACAACAAATCTCTTCACCTTCTGCTTCCAATGTATGGTATTTTTTAATGCTTCTTTCTCTAACATATAAAATCCATTTATAGCACACAGATTTTATTTTAATCATTAATGCCATACAAAACCATCGCCATACAGTGCCCTGAAGAACAGCTGAAAGAGTGATCATGTTAAAAACACCATAATAAAAGGAAGACAAAGTTTAAGACTTATGTACTGCAGAAGTCTTAATCTAAGTATCTACCTACTTCTCACCACGTACAATCAAAACTGTTCTCCAGTGAAAATTAGATATCAGCTAACAAATATATGTACTACCTCAGATACCTCAGACTTTGGTAGAAATAAAGCCTGACCCTCAGCACACACATACATGCACAGGAATCTCTTGCTATGAAATTGTGAATGGAAAATCAGAAGCAAAGAAGCTAAAGGCAGAGCTAATAACAAAGATGTACATTACCAGTCTGAGTCTAAGAATGTAAACTTACTTAGGGTGAAAACAAGATTGGCATTATATTGGCATTACTTCATTTTAGTACTGTTGCTTAATCTGTATATCTAATTCCTCACATAAAGCTTGACTTTGTGCTAAATAAGAAATGCCTTTGCACTCCACCAGCAGGCTCTGTCCGTTTTACAAAGAGGGAACATCCATTTATTTCATCTAAAGGTCAAAAGTGAAATGCCTTTGGGAGATCCCATGCAACCTTAAAATAAAAGTCGCATTCCTAAACTCCGAACTATCTAGAATGCAGCACAATGTCATTATTATTCCTTTGAAAATGTAAAACAATTGATCATTTATATAAAAAGCAAAACTCTTTAAAAAGAAATGGTCCTAAAAATCAATGAAATACCAACAGCGAGAATTTAAAATCTTGCTGTTCAAGAAGTACAACTTATTTTCCTTGCAGTTTTATCCATTATGGAAGTCATAACACCCATAAATGTTTAAAAGACGTGATGTAATCCTAGTATTTGTTCACTTTGAATAAAAGGAAAAGAATTCTTATTCAAACACCAACAGTAGCCAAAGCAGCCAGTCCCATATTTCCTCAAACTTTTTAGTGATTCTTAATAGATTACGTTTATGCCATGATGCCTACCTGCAACTATTAATCTATATTTACTGACCCCATTTAGCAAAATCAGAACACATAACTCCAGTGGAGCAGGAACTTGTGGTTGTCAGGTTTCTTAC
The DNA here is from genome assembly GCF_017590135.1 of Pyrgilauda ruficollis. Taxonomy (NCBI): domain Eukaryota; kingdom Metazoa; phylum Chordata; class Aves; order Passeriformes; family Passeridae; genus Pyrgilauda; species Pyrgilauda ruficollis. The sequence continues at coordinate 1,517,010 of NW_024524266.1, read as the reverse complement.
AGATTCCTTTTTCTAAGTCTTAGTACAGCCCTAAGCCAAACGTTCAAGATCTAAACTAAAGCTCACAGAAACAACAGGTAGCTTTTTAGTTCTTCTAAGCTTCAAAATTATTGAATGTGCAAGCTATAAAACACCTGCTGCAATATTACACTTTACCTTCTAATTTTTCCCTTCTACTGTACTTCTGCCCAGCTTATTAGCAGATTGAAAAACTACACATTTCTTTTTGTCCTAAAGGCTATATAAAATTACATCACACTGCTTATCCAGCTTCACAGCATCAAATCACTTTATTCAGAGGAGGCATATAATCATCTTTTTGGACAACTTAAGACCTTTTTGATAATTAATTACCATTTTAAACAGATAATTAGAACAATCTCCCAACACACTGTGTGGTTAGTACATGTATAATGCACACCAGGTTGATGATTACTTTTGAGGTGCTCACTGCCATCAGTAGATGCCTGGGGCTACCAGCAGTGCAGAGAAAGCACCACGTGTAGGAGGACACGTCTTGTCACAGCGCCAACGCTGATCTTCTGAAAGATACTCTCTAAGGAGAAACATGATTAGGAATAACTCAAGTTTTACACAGTAACAGTAATATACCATTTTCTACTACCAAAGATAATTCAAACCAGGTTGCAAAACCCTGCATCTGTCTACATGAGGCCTAAAAACAACCATACTGCTGTTTCGCCATTGCTTCATCTGAATTCATAGATTTTATCATTCTCCAGTTGTTTCAACACGGCTCAGCTAGTTTTAAAAGCTCCATATTCGTGACATGGAAAGCAGGTTTGCAAGGAAGTCCTGCAGCATCTGACTTTTTTATTTTCTCACAGCAATTTTAGGCGTAGAAGGAGACAGAGATAAACACAACACAGAACCCTGCCATAGCAAAAGCCCACTGAACTATTTCCAAGGAAAAAAACAGTTGTTCCATGAACTCTTCCATGTTTTCAGACATATGAATTACATCTGGCAATAGTTCAACAGAAAGGAAGGAACACCAAAGGAGAAGCACAGACTAAGCATTTGTAATCAAACAGATTAAGCAGCTGTAAACTGGGAACTCCTGCTCATCAGCAGTTAAAAGGGCAAAATACTCAAATATACACAATGCTAACATCAAAACCTGTAGTTTGCTGCCTACTCTTTTCCTGCTTAATACAGACAAAGCTTGTAGGCCTGCCAGTGTATGTAAGGTCAAATGGCTTCATGTGAACAAAGATGGGTAAGACTGAAGTAACAGTCAAATACATGGGGGCTGGACTATTAAGGCACAAGGAGAAAAAGATGACAGGCAAGATAAACAGATAAATGGAAAGGAACCAATACAGTCAGGTGAAAGACACTGGGCTAAGAAAATGAGAAGGAAGAACCAAAAGTGTAGGCTCTTTGGTGGACCAAACTGTAGTCTGGATGAGACACAGAAAAATGAATTTCCATTTCACCACTGCTTTCAGTAAGTAAGTGTGAAGCCTTTCATAAAGGATTTCAAACACCACACCTTCCTCCTGCCCTGAGAAAGTGATGGAATAACTGAAAGCAGCAGGGAAATGGTACATCTCATCACAATCTCTGTGACGTGCCTACACTTCATAACCTTAGGACTGGGGGAAAAAATGTCTTTCTTGAAAGAGTCAAAATAGAAAAGTAATTACATTTTCTTTTCTTTTTTTTTAAATCAACTTACTTTGTTCTTTGAACTACTTTTTTGAGGTTTTAAATCTACAACCTTCTCCTTCCAAGTTAAAGCAAGTTAGGAAATGCAAATTAAGGGTGTTCTGTGAAAGCTCCATACAAGCCTGCACTGAGCAGAAGGTTCCTTTCTTCTCAATCAGCTCTTCTGCTCTCCTAACAGGCTGCAGTCATTAAATTACTACTGCTCTGAGGCAACCCAAGCCCTCCACACCAGCCTGGCCTGGCCAAGGTTCCATCACCCCGCCTGCCTTGCATTTCTCCTGCCTGGCAAGCCACAGCAAGGACCTCTGGTAGAAAACATCTATCCTTTCTAAAAATAGGTGTGAGCTGTGAGAGAGCATGGCTATCCCTGGCCAGCACCAGCCCTACTCAGACCCATTTAATATGGAGAATATGAAGTCTCAGCACTAGGCTCTGCAATCCGAAAGCTGACTGCCTGCATGTCTGCTTGGTTGCTGCTGTAGTGGAGGATGCACAGAGAGCTGAGACAGACAACTGGAAAGATATTTCCTGGCTAAGGCAGCTGACTGGTGCCCTGGAGAATGGGATCCAGTCCATGCCTCTCCCATGAAATCAGCTGAAGACGCTGCACAAATCATTTCCACACTTTTCACAGGCAGTCACTAATTATACATTCCCCATTTTTTCTACATGTTTAGTGTTGGATCTTTTCTCAAACCAAACATCTCAAAATCCTGGCTTCGGCTGAAGTCACTGTGTTAAAAGCAGACTGTGAAATGCTACTGAATGCTAATTAGGAGGTAATTTTCACATTACCTTTTCCAGGCTTCCTCTCCTAAAGACTCAGCAAATAGCTATGAAATCTTTAGGAAAGGTTAAAGCACCACTCTGGCTTGCATAGGCAAATGGGATGAAAAAACTGAGTGCAGCAATACACTGCCTCCTTCCTTCTGGGGAGTATGCATATGAAAATCAGCACGTGCTTTCTCAAAACATTCAGGTATTACTCTGATAAATGCCATAGGAAGCTCATGAGAAGCTGAATGCATTTATTCTGCCTTCAAAGCACAATTTGATTATTAGACGTTAAGTAAGAAACAAGTCCAGAAAGTTAAGAGTAAGGCAAAAATTCCTGCATCTTCCCTTGCTCAGCGAGCACATTCTGTTCCATGTATTGAACAAGATGTGATCCTGTGAAACCCATCAAGCAATTAGAGGCTAGAATGATGCAAAAGGGGCCCATGTTTAGGTTGTACAGAGCTTGACTATGAAAACAAAATATTCCTTAAGCATTTTCTCTGTAGGAAGACATTAATATGTCAGCACATGGCCAGTGGTGAGAAGGAAGCGCATTTGACGATACATCATGCCTTGAGCGGCCACTGCCCCTCCACATGCAAACAGGCCGGAGAGAAAGCAAGGCTGCAGCTGGCAGAAGCCAGTTTATAGCTGGCTGTGAGCAGGCCAGCCCCACTCATCCTCCACCCCTGCTCTAGGTCTAGCCCGGAGGTGACACCACACCTCGAGGCTGTGGTTAGCCCGGTTCTCGCGGCACAGCCCAGCGCGGCTGCCGCCAGCAGCTGCGGCCTGGCCCCGCTCCCGCCCCGCCGCACGGCCAGCGGCGGCCGCCAGCCCCTCCAGGAGCCAGCTCCGGCAACAGCCGGGCTGAAACGGGCTACGGCTCACGGCAGAACCGGCACTGACGCTGACACACATGAGCAAAAGGAGTGGAAATGTCTCTTTTGGCAGCCCTGTGGGACACAGCCACTTCAGCATCAGCCAGCAAGTCAGTCCAACCTGCCTCCCTATCCTGTCCAACCCTGTTAAATTAATCACAAAACATTTACAACAGAGACCAAAAACCTTCACTGCCAACTCCTTGCTGGTGTGGTTAACTATTCTCCTAATCCTACAACGATGGCAGCACAAAGGCTTGCTCAGAAGGCTGCTTGTTCTTATTAGTCTCTGGGGAAAGGCAGCAGATCTTTTTCCCCACCAGTGTGTCCTGCAATACTTTCTTCACTGCTACCTGAGGTTACTGGGGCAAGGAGCTGATGGTGGCTGGGAGCTCTGCTATTCAACTCCACATGGAAAATTGTCTACAGGCAAAAAACAGTGCTTACAAAAGTCAAGTCACATCCAGCCCGCACTCTATAACCCTCACTCTATAACCATGTTTCTATTTCAATGTTTTTTCTGAATATGTAAAAAACATTGCATTTTCAACACAAAATAAGAGTGAAGTCTGGATGCTTGCTTCTCATTCCCATCTCAATTTCAGTATTTCAGCACGTGAATACAGAAATATTTATTTTTAATATGATGCAATAGAGTGATTTAATATTTTTAAGTGTATTTAAGACAGGCACAGCATTTAAGCACTCACCAAGAACTAAAAGTAGTGAGGAGAATGAAGAACTGAAGCTGTCTGCTTACTTCCTAAAATAGATTGGCACAAACTATTCTAAATAAAAAACACCCAGGGATGCCTAAAATTTTTGGGATTAGGTGTAGTTTCATGCCTTTTATTCTGGAACTCTGCATTTACCTCACCCGTTCTTCAACTGGTGGAGCACACATCAAGTATCCCTGAGAGACAAAGTACTACAGTATACAGATGTGCCTATTTTGGAAGCAGTTGGATCACTTTTCCCTACGAGGTCAGGGTTTTCAGACCAAAAGAATAGCTCTACTGTTTGTTATCCAGCTGAGAACAGCCTGGATTCCCTGCCTTGTTCAATGCTGTAAATTTAACTGTAAAGAATGAAATCAGTCCCCCCCTAATTTCAATTAGCAATGAAGGAAGAGGAGAACAGGTAACATACTTTCCTATAGTGACACAAACTTATTAGAGTTATTTGCAACAATCCAAAGCTTATCATTGTTTGGCAAGCCTTTCCTTTATTCATTTACTTCATTTCCCCTTCTTTCACTGGACAGGAATTTCATGTTAAACTGGAAAAAAATTAAAAAGTTAAAATTTCCATTTCCAAAAGACTATTTTTGATCATTAAAATAAATTTATATGGAGATCTTGGCTGTTTTTACCCCATAAAAACTGGAGGGCATCATAAGGTAGGCAGGTTTAAAACTTTTCTGTCTTACTACTTTTATTTTCGTCCTCTACCTTTACTCATCTAAATATTTATGTGAATGCTTTCTGGTAGAAAAAACAAGATTTTTCTGTTTGGGGGTCCTAGGCAGAAACAATTTAGAAAATATGCTTTTAAATATACTGTAATTATTTTGAGGATCCTCCAAGAGGATCAGAGAGACATAGCCAAAATCACTGGATGGAAATCCCAAGTTAATCTGGTACACCATCCTGAACCCATCACAAAATTCCCCTCGATCATTTGTCTTTTTTTCCCATTCTGATATTTAGCCTCTGTATTTAAAGTTTTTGTCTCTGTGGTTACTGCAGAAACACCTAAAATGAGAGCAGCAAGGGCCAATACAGGAAAAAGCTTGGCAACCCACAGTTACATGTTAGGTCATGATTGCCAGTGTGCTGCCAACTTCTGAGTGTGTAAACTCCTTTTATTCCTGAAGCTAATGATACGGAGAAATTAATCTTCAGTCTCCATCAAATTCATTTTTATTACACACTTTCAAGCTTTGTATAATCCCTGTCACAGAATATCACACAACTTACTTATATCTTACTTTGACTGTCAAGAGATTCTGTTCTCCTTATTTCACTTTTAGGAAAAGGAGACACAGGGAAGCTAAAAATACTGCCTTAGGGCTGCCAAAGCAGCCTGTGGCAAAATAGGGACTGGATTTCTGCTCCCACATGTGAACCCAGGCACACTCATTCACAGCTGCACTGGATACTGCCTGCAACATTCCCCTGAGCCCACCAGATCAGCTCCAAGCTCTCCTCACCCTTGGACAGGAATGAGATCAGCAGCTGAACAGCGTCATGGAGCTGGAGAGCCATGCTCAGACAGGGTATGCAGGCAGCTGGAGCTGCTCAGGAAGGAGAGACCCTTCCATGCACCAAAGGGGAAAGGGGAAGGATGGGATCACCTTACAAATATGCCAGATTCATCCCTTCAGGCTGCAGGACCTGAACGGTTTGCAATTCTGCCTGTTGCTGAGAGCAGGTGGATGTGCAGCAGGAGGGGAACCACTGGAAACACAACGATTGCACTGGAACCTTCAGATAAAAAGATGACAGCCCTGGAGGGGTTTGTGGCACGTGGTGCATGTCCAGAGGAGACCTACTTCTGAAGCACACCCCACCTTTGGACGGGATGCAATGTCCTTATCTTCTTATCTAAAAAGGTCTGATGAACATATCAGTGAACAAAGTGAAATGGAAAATAAAACCTTAGCCTGCACAGCAAGAAAGTTCATAATTTAACCTGAAGAACAGAAAAAAACCCCCAACATTTTACCACATGAATCAGAATACAGGTCAGGACAATGTTATTGGCAAGGGAAAAAACATTTGTTGGAACTCTTATTCTTGTTTGATTATCTATCAAGATCTATGGTCCTCACTTAGATGTGAGAACTCTCCATACATTTTAAAGGTATTGGGAGTAGACAGTTTATTTGTCTTTTCCTGAAGAAAAATAAAATGGAATGAGGGGGAAAAAATAGTATCTGCAACAGATAACTGCTTCTCAAAATGAGGTTTTATCACCATTAGGCATAATGCATCTCTTACTCCTAAAATGAGTGAGCTGCGCTAGATATGTTTGCATGAAATGAATGATAAAATACTTTTGAATATTACATGTAATACTGAGGAGGTTCTACTAGCACATACTTCCATGAGTAGGCACCAATGGTATATGCCTAGAACAGAGAAAAAGAAAATGCTGAAAAAGATAAAGTGTCATTATGAGTATCAGTAACTTCTAAACAAAAATGAAGATTTCAGAAACAAGTATGTGCATAGGTACTTCACTCTATGATAAAAATAAATTAGATGCTTCTAGTAAAAAAAAAAAAATCTTAGTCAAGAAATAAATATGCCAATACACAACAGCATACTTTGCACAAGACTGAGAATAGCACAGATTGCAGTGCACAGGAATTGTGTTTGGCTAATACTGCAGGTTCCAAAATGAAGTTGTTTATTCAAACTATTTATAATTTCAGAAAAAAATCTGATACATGTAAGTGCAGTGGTAATACATGTTCATTACCCTAGCAATTACTTTACTGCCTATTCTAATACATAATTTGCATTTTTTCCAAATTTTTTATTTCTAGTATTTTGTGATAAAGCCTTAAAAAAAAAAAAATCTTAGTCAAGAAATAAATATGCCAATACACAACAGCATACTTTGCACAAGACTGAGAATAGCACAGATTGCAGTGCACAGGAATTGTGTTTGGCTAATACTGCAGGTTCCAAAATGAAGTTGTTTATTCAAACTATTTATAATTTCAGAAAAAAATCTGATACATGTAAGTGCAGTGGTAATACATGTTCATTACCCTAGCAATTACTTTACTGCCTATTCTAATACATAATTTGCATTTTTTCCAAATTTTTTATTTCTAGTATTTTGTGATAAAGCCTTAAAAAAAAAAAAAAAAAAAAAAAAAAAAAAAAAAAAAAACCACCTTTTAACACTTTTTTTTTTTTAAAAAAAAAAAAAAAAAAAAAAAAAAAAAAAAAAAAAAAAAAAAAAAGCAGGAAAAAAAAAAAGCCACCTTTTACACCTTTTTTGATTGCTTTCCCCGCCCCCGCAAAAAAGCCAATCTGTATTCCTGCATTTCACATGGATTCTAAATGCTGTGATCTGTACCAACTGTCAGTTGTCCTTAAAAAATAGCAATAATAAACCTGCTGGGCACAGCTACGAAACTTTTGGCTTTCAGTCAACCTTACATTCTTAGTTTCTCTTTCCTGCAATCACCTCTGGACTAAAAGACCACTAAGTAATCCATCTAATTGGCAATGTTAAGAGTTACAACAAGGAGAAAAACTTAGGGTACCAAAAAATACATCCACCACCTTTGAACGTAGCTTGAAGTGTTCACTTAATAGTGGGAAAAATTAAGCCAAACTATACAGAAAAGGCTGTCTTGTACTCTGCTGATAACATTTTAGAGGATGTCTCTTTGTTAATGTCTTTATTATTAAAAAAAAATTCTCTTTGATGACTCATCTGAGAGCCTGAGGAGACGCTTCTCCTTTGGTAATTCACCTTGATCACAACACCTAAGTAGTTTCTCCCCTGTGTGTCTGGATGTGTCAACACATCCAGAAGCTTTTACTGGCTTCCCAATGTTAGACAATAGCACATATTTTCATTTTCACGTGCTACATTTTAATTGACTGAGTTTTTAGGAAGTGATGATAGGCTCATCATCATGAAGTCCCAACAATTAAATAAGCATGAAAAATTAAGTGATTACAGACATGACATTTTGGACTTTCAGTTTGGGGAACAGAACAAGGCTAGTTATAAGGGAGGAAAAGAGGCAGAGAACATCTGACCAGCCTCTATTTTCCATCTGTAGGCCTGTCAGGATAAAATCATCCTCAGACATCCAAGCTGATGAAACTCATTTTTACTCTACTGGTCAAGATCACTAACCGACTTCTCCGCATGTAATAATTCTTCAGTGACAAAAGTAATTTCTCATGCCATAAATAAATTGTTGAAAAACCTTAAGAGTAAGAGGACACATAGATCTTACAAACATTTTCTGGCATTTTTACAGCTTGTTCCCTCCCTTTTCTCATGGCCTGTAGGTTTTGAAGGGAAGGCAACTGGCATTGCTCTGGTTCCCTACTGCAGTCAGCTGGAGAGTTCAGCTTCATAGGAAACTTCAGGAAGGGATGGAGCAGCACTACCACTTCAGGCTCTACTGGAGAGCAAACCTCTCCAGTGCCAGCAGGACAAGCAATGATGGACTCTCACTGGACACCCTCGAGCTCACAGGAAGAGATGAAGGGTCTGACTTGGGATGTACAGCCCACCAGCTGCTTTGCACTCCTCTGCCCCTCCCCTGGCATGATGGGCAGTGGGTTCTGCTGCTCCTCCTGCAGGAGCACATCCTTGCTGCTGGCCAGTCCTAGCCTCAGCAGCTTCAAATGCTGGTGCTGACAGTGGGTAAAAGGCAAATCATGTTGATTCACCTGCAAGGCTTAATGTGTAGGAGGCATCAGCCAGGAAAGAAAAGCTGGCATATCTTTTCCCTAGACCACAGTAAAGCAGGTATAAGGAGCAGGCTGAAACACCAGTCTGACCCCCAGGGAGCACAGCATGCACAGGAAGGCACAGAGGAATGGCGCAGTGTAGCTGTTGGCCTTACCCAGACAATACACTTAGAAATTATTTCTTCACCCAGCTGGTACCTCAGCACCTCATCATAACATGCAAAGTGCCTTGACTCTTTTACAGTCCCACCCCCTTTTCCCCCTTCCCAAACAAAGGCAGGTAAATAATCAGTCTAAAGAAGCTGATGCTTTCTCCAAAATCAACCCAGTTTTACACTTAATGGTTCACTAAATAATTCCTGCAGCCAGTCAGATATTGAATCATCAGCACCAAAATTTAGTTTAATTACTAATTCCTATCAATTTTATCACTTGATATTGGGCTATCAGGATAATAATAACAATTGGTACTTAGGGAAACACACAAATTATTATCCATCATCAGTGACAACTATGAGATAGGTTAATTATGAATGTACATCATAACTTTGCCTTTAGCATGGTGTGACTCAGATTTAAAAAATGCAGCTTCCATCTAACACTACAAATCTAAGGACAGAAATTCCGCACTTTATACTTTCAAACACAGCAAACAATAGTCACAAGAAACAGATTACTTCACACACAAACTTACAAATTCTGTTTTAGGGAGTGGTCTTGGACAAAAGCTTTACATTTTACCTAACATAACAGAAATTTGTCAGTTGTCCTCAAGTAAAAAAAAAAAACTCATGTAAGAGGTTCATGTTTTAAGCACATCACAACATTCAATTATTTTCAACACTACCTCATAATATAATATGTGCAACTTCACAAAAAATTCTGTTTTCAAGACTGATTTGGTTTGATTTACAGATCTCTGGATTCAGAACTATGAAATATTTTTCTAGACAGCTGAACCACATTTATCAGAAAAGTAGGGGTATTAACCAAAACAATGCCCAACATGACATAATCACATGTGCAGCCTCCCATATCAATCAATTTCACAATTTCCCTTGGACAGTACAGACACACACTGTGCCATGTGCAAACCCCTCCCATGTAATTGCCAATTGCCATGGCACACATCTGAGAGGGTCCAGGAGGAAAACGCAGAACTTTTCACATTTTGGCCATGAAATGTTCAGACTTTAATCTATGATGTTGAATGGGGATTTAGAAAAAACAAAGAATTGCTTGTGAACCATGTGGTACAGGACACCAGTCCAGCTAACATAAACTTGAGCTCCACAGAAGACAATCACTGCTTTGGCATTGCATTAAATTCTACATGCTGTTCTATTTCGCATGTTAAATTGGTTCTACTTAATTATAAGCAACAGGACAGTATTAAAATAAAGGATATTATCGTTTTCACATCGAACAAATATAAGAAGTATTTTGCTGAAATAGAGCCCAGATGTTTGTCAATGCACAGATGTGTCTTATATTGTGCGAATAACTAAAGTTGTGCAGAGAATTGTCAATTTGCAAACTCTGCACCAAAACCATAACGTACCCACTACACAGGGACCATGTAAATGCCATCTCGGGCCTTAACACAGGGTCAGTTAATCTTGATAATATCCTACTTGTGTTTTGCACAGCTGCATTTTCTGCAGGCCTGGCAGCATCCAAAGTAGTGTATCCAGAGGACCAAACAGACCTTTTCCTCTGGCTTTCACATTGCCAAATCAATTCTAGCATCAGCAGCTCCTGTGGTATCAATGAGAAAGTTTTTTTTGGAATGCAAGGAAGGCATTTAGAACAAACACATTTCATTAGATGTATATTTTAGTGTATATATTACCTTTGCAAAGGCTGTGAAAACACAAATACGTATAAGGCAGCCACTTGCCAGGCTTGCTCCTTTAAAGATTTTATTTGAAGGCACTAAAAGGAAAACATGGTTTTTATAATGATAGCACACAGAAGCATTCTCCCAAAACAATCTTTCTAATTTTTGACCTATGCAGTTTTTTGGCTTTGTGCTGTCACCATCATCTTCTTTGGTCTCCTTGATACTCCAGAAAAAAACCTTTCCACATTCACAGCCTCTTTGACTACTCTAAAAAACAATTACATGGAAGCTGAAATTATTAGCAGCTTTGAGGAAATGAGTCTGCAGCTGGCAGGACAGAGGGCACTGAGCTACAATCACTACAAGGTTAGCAGTTGTGTGCCTGCATATCTCAGGGGCTACCATTCAAAGCTTTTCCATGCTCAGGACACATCCAGTCCATTTAAAATCACAAGCTCTGTCCCAACCAAGCACATAATTCCGGGAAAATGCATCAGAAATCAGCATCCATTGTTTGTCTGACCAGTGTGAATCAGAGCACATTTTCAAAGGCATGTTCCCAGAAAGATGGATCTACTTTTCTGCATGATTTGAACTATTATTTTGGCACTCTCGAGGGCATGAGCCGAGACATTATTTAACCCAGTGACTTTAGGCACTGGTACAACATTTGCTGGATCACCAAGGTCCATACTGGGAAGTAAGGTTTAAAATAGCAAGAGAAAGTCACAGACAGTAGGATTACATTGCGTAAGAATTAACAGCACCAGAATCAGTGTCTAAGTCTTGTCTCAGCTGATATTTACCAGTAATGATCACGGAACAGCCCCTGCCAGGCTGGGACTGCTCGAGGGTCCCACAACTGGTGGCAGCAGCCAGGACCAAGAGCCAGCTCCCACAGCTGTTGTCCAGCTAAGCAAAACTTAAGTGCAGGGCTCTAGCACTTAGTTCTTTCCCTTTTTTCTAGCCTTTTGTCATGCCCTGCTTTCTACTCTGGCCCCTGGAGATGCACCATGCAGCCTTGACTCTTCAGAATCACTGTGCCATTAAAAAAAAAAAAAAGATGAGAACATAGACTTCCTAGCATAGTATTAAGCTTTTTACTTTCTTCTCACTTTCATTTATGTCTCTTGCTATTCCCTGTTTTTCTCTAAAAGTGTCCATGTTGATTCCAAAAAATGCAGCTGTTCCTAACAAAGATACAGCCCCAGTCAACACACCTCAGCAAAAAAAAATAATGTTTCAGTAAAAAGTTACTCATAATTTTCTCACATAAAGCTTTTACATTATAAGCACCTACATGGCTTTAGTATTCCTTGCCTATTCGAACAAACTGCTAAAAGCATATGTGTATTTTCAGCTAAAAAATCTTCTGAGTTTTGGCCACAATTAGTGCTGCACATATATCTTGGCTTTATAGCAGCCAGAACTCATCCTTTTTTATTCTGCTAGCAGATAACTGACTTACCATTGCCATAAAAGGGACAAGCTTCAAGTACAATACGAAAATTCCTGGAATGCTTGAATCTACCCTCATGTAGCTGATTTTTCCCTTAATATGTGCACTATGAATGCAAACTATTAATGCACTAATTTCTCTTTAAACTTTTGTTCTAATTCTTGACAGCCCCATCAGTCCATACCAGTGTAATTTTTCAGCCTTATTTGGGTTCCATTACAATCTTAGGATTTGTTTCAATGTTTTTAGATTAACAAACATTTCAACAGAAGTTTTCAGTAGACTAGAAGACAAGTTTTCTTCCACTAGATAAACAAATGGACTAATAAGACCAAAAGACTTACAATATCCAGTCAGCACATAGCTATCCAGTGAAAATGGGCTAATTTGTCCCATCCCTTAGCTACAACTGAAACATTTGTCATGACAAAGAGGAAAAAATAAAATAAAGAACCTTTGTCATTCGGATTCCTGTATACTAAACTAAGAACCCCATAAATCATCTACTAAAAGAGAACAAGCTAATAAAATTATTTATTTTCCACTCACTTAGTGATTATTTGCATGAAAGATTACATACTTCATTATGAATTTCCAATGTGAATTATCTATAGGAAGAATCCTCACGTAAATATGGCATTGATCATTGACTATGATGAATTAGAACTCTTTCTCCCACTAAACCATTTAGAAATGCTCTACCATGTTCATTCCCCAGTGTTAAGACAACATCCACATGTACAAACGACATATTGAGAGGGCATCTTGACTAGAAGAAAAGTTGAAACCTCAGACCTCCCATGTAGCCAGAGAGATTATAAATCCCACAGCAGCTGAGACACACATGGGCAGAGAGAAGGCTGGACACTGGTGTTTAAAGGTAGTAGAAGAGATGAATGTTACTTGCCTCAAATATTTTTTTTTTCAGCAATGCTAGGGAACACCACCAGACTTCTGGCACCTTTCAAGAAAGTTTAACATCTAAACCCGATCTGTGGCTTTCATCTTATCTCAGTGCAGAGATGAACAACAGAGTTCAACAGTTCTTCAAACTGGAGCAACTCAGCACATCTCTTCCACTCCCACTTTTACAGCTTGGCAGGGGTGACAGACTTCACCTAAAAACTTTCTGTTGCCAGTTGTAGCATTTGAAATGTCCTTTAATAAGGTATATGTTATCTACAGACAAGACAATAGATAATTTGTACCACGTGTCAGTCTTCTATAAAAAAACTACATCTCTTCTGAATGCAAATTACCAAACTCACTTGATTTTTAAATAAAATATTCTAGTTTTTCCTACCAATCTCAGTGTATGAAACTAACTATTGGATTTATTTTATAACTCTGATAATATTCTGCTGGTTCCCTCTCAGCCATCTTAAAAATATGCACGTCAAAATGTGGTCTATCACTGCTACATGCAGATGAAAGCCACAAAAAGATGAAAGAAACTTAATTATTACTTTGCAATTTGTTTACTCCACACACTTGACAGCACTTTGTATTTTGTCCTTCACATTGTTCTGTTGAAGAAGCACACCCTTCCTCAGACCCTGCGAGAAAGAGGCTGTCTGCCAGCAGCAGTAAAGGTGAAGGCAGCGGATGCATACAGAGAAAAAAAGCATGGAACACAGCATGATTAGTGATTCTCTTGAATCCATACAAAGAAACCCTTCAGCTTACAAGAAATATCATAAAAGTAGCTGAATAACTTTGATAAAGACACAATTACACACAAATTAAGTTGGTGCATTCATGGCAAATCTTACGCCATTTATTTCAGAACATGTGTGAGAACAGCATACTTTAAATATGAAGGTAGCATTAAAAAAAAATCAAGAAAAAGGAAACCTATCCTTTTCCAGCTCTTCTTTGGCTTCCCTCATTTCATTTTCTGACGTGTCCTTTTAATCATGGGGTTGTAAGGCAAGCCAAGCCAAAAACAGGGAATTTTTTTGCCGGCTGTGAGGGTGACTCATCTCCACTCAAGCAGATTCCCAAGCTGCTGGCTTCCACAGCACCTGCTGTCTGCACCCAGGCCTCAGCACCTTGCACCAGAACTGCACTGATGTCACTGAAACACCCCAGCACACGTATAAAAGCAGGACTACAATTCTCATTGGCACCCATAATTACAGGTTTTCAGATGCTTGATAACTTGGCAAATGAGAGGTGAGAAGGGGTAGTTCCCACCAGCACCACACAAACACCTAAGCTAAGAAGAGCTAATATAATACTGAGGCTTACAATGTTTTTTGCCTATGTTGGAAATATAATGAAAGCAGACCATGTTAAGAGGTTTCCTAAAAAATACATATTTGAGACATTTTGAGATGCCAAAGTGGTAAAAAGTGAGCTGAACATAGTACAGTAGAAGTACAAGGAACTGGAAGCTGAAGTGCTTCTGAACATCTACACTGTACTTTTTTCAATTTAGAAAGTTTATTCAAGCTTCTCCTTCTGTAAGAGGATATGTCAGAGAGACAAGAAGATTAAACAGTCCGTTTTTCATCCCATAACTGTTTGTACATGCCGGAGGGTAAAAAAGGACTAGTTTTTGCACTAGTTATACTGTTTATGAAGAATTCATTTTTCTATTTCTTTACTGTAACTCACCTCAGATTACAACAGCATAATTAGTAATTATGTACTGATAATGTTTTAACTTGTCCTATATTTTACTGACACATTGTCCAAGACACTGCTATATAAAGACTCTTGAAGGGTTAATGCCACATACCTTTCTGATGTATTTTATCACGAAGAATAATTCCAGCCAGTCGCAACCCAGAGAAATCAAAAATTTATCTTCCCACACACATCATTACATTGCAGCAGTACTTTACACCTTCAACTACTCACTAAAGCCACAGGTTGCTCTTCCATTCAGGTCATAGCCGCTGCCCAAATTCTACTCTTTGATCAAATCTTGCAAGGTGTTAAGGTGTTAAGTGTTTATGATGGGAAAGTCAGCGGAAATTCTGGAAAGGGTGTACTATGTAACTTTCAAACACTGATGAAGTAAGTCAATTTATTCTTGTGTAGAGGTTGTTGAATCTTCCTTTGTTTAGTCTAGTTCTATAAAAAGAACAATATTCCTAAGCCTATCCCTAAAGAAGGTTTCTGACATTTTAGAACAATAGTCTAAGCTGCCTGCAGCAGCTGTACTACATTGCTCTACATAATCAGGGCAACTGACAGAATATACATCCAGCATAACCTCAGGCATTATACAAACTAGTGACATCCAGGATTATAAACACCAAGCAGACAAGTTGCAATGAAACATTGCAGTAGTCCTGCAGGCATTTGATACAAACACTCAGAAGCAAAACTTGTGCAGCTTGGGATGACAGTCCATGAACGCACTTGCATATGCTGACACTCAGCAGGTTCAGAGACTGTGCTCACCAACACAGCTGGCAGCAGGCAGGTCTGTGTTTCCAAAATATCCTGCCCTTCTCTCCCTCCTCCAGCACCCTATGGCATAATACTGTAGAAGAAGTGGACAGAGGAAGTTGGCAAAAAGGACAAAAGGTATAAAGACATTCCTTTGGAAGCAAGGAGTCACCAAGCCTGTCCCCTTGTCCCCAGAAGTGCCCAAGCATTTTTCTGTGCACACATATTGAGTAATAACCCCCAACTGCTGGAACAGGTGAACCCATGCCCACCACTCCTCCACTTTCCCAGCAAGCAGTGCTGGCCACAAGCTGGAAGGCCACCCTCCTACCTGCCCATGCTCTAATGACTCTCTCTGGTGCACCCTCAGCCACCCCAGATCTTATACCTCCTCCTGACAAGACATCTTGCTCCAACAGGAAGAAAAGGGAGCACTTGTCTTCTTCCTGGCAGGGGCAACCAAACCCATTTCCTGTTCTTCTCTGAAGCCTTCCAGCCTGAGAGGAGCTTTACTCATCAGAAATCATTTGGGTCTCCCCTTCTGGCCATATTTTCAGAATCAGAGTGACCATATCTCCCTCCTGAATTAACACTTGCTAGGGTTTATTAAATGTGCTCCTGGTATTGTCAAGTTCTTGAGGACATTCAGGGACAAGGGTGTCAGATGGCCTCGGGGTGTCTCAGCAGCAAAGATATGGCAGTCCTAGACACGAACTGCTGCAGAAGGCAGCTGCCCAACCCTGCCTTACTTCATCAGCAAAAGCACACCCAAGTGAAGTGCTACCCATGATTCAGACTCAGTCATACAGCTTCTCTTCAACCACATGCCAAAAGTCCAGGTCATTCTTTTTATCTACTGTAGACTTATGTGCCCTGTACATCTCCATCTCAGTAAATCACATTTTTAAAGAAAAGAGGATAGAAAATTGGTCAGATTAGTTGGAAGCAATTATATTCCTTTTGCTTTTGGCTTCTAACTGTGTGTGTCAGAATGCACTCCCAAATATCATGTAAAAACAGGAGAGGTGATGCAAGGAATGCATGAGGACAGTACAGCAGAGTTGTGTCTGCCTGGCCACATACGGGACCACTCTGTATACAGGGCTTACCCAGGGACAGGAACCTCCTGGCCTCCCACCAGTGCATCCCCAGTTGCCACCACACTCTCAGCTCAAACAGGACTACTGCAATCAGCACTGCCCTTGTGGAAAAATTTATGCATGCTTTTATCACTGTTTTGGCACACATTTCCCTATTAGCTCCATAGAGCTTGCTCTCACTCTGTCCCAGCACCCGTTTCACCAAGACTAAATGCAGAAAAGGGGGATTGGTTGGGAACTTGAAGAGAATGCTAAAAGCA
This sequence comes from Pyrgilauda ruficollis, assembly GCF_017590135.1. Classification (NCBI taxonomy): domain Eukaryota; kingdom Metazoa; phylum Chordata; class Aves; order Passeriformes; family Passeridae; genus Pyrgilauda; species Pyrgilauda ruficollis. The sequence continues at coordinate 1,500,143 of NW_024524266.1, read as the reverse complement.
CTGCTGGGCAGGGGTGGCCAGGAGAGCTCCTCCCTTCCACCAGTGCTTACATGGCAGCCACTTGTATGGAAGGTGACTCAATCCAGAGTTTGAGTGCAGCTGAAGATCTCGCTGCACTGCATGCAGCACAAGGACCAGCACTGCAGCAGCATGGACAAGGTACTGAGCCATGAAACAGGCATTCCCATGGCACTGTCCACTCTCAACCAAGCAGTACTAATGTTAGGAAACAGACTTTCTCCAAAGGAAATGGCAGCCTGAAGAGTGTCAGAAATGAGGGCCCCTGCAGAGATCCATCAAAACAAGCTTCTCCTGTAACTGTCTCATGGGAGCAGTCTTTTATCCTGACCTGGAAACATCTTAATCTACTGCCCTGTCTTCCACTCTGCTCTCACTGTAACCTGAAAACTAATCTCTGAGAAGAACGCAGAATGGCACAAAAGCCCAAATTAGCTATAAATATAATTTTCATTACAATTTATCAAAATAAAGAACACTAAACTTCCAGTGTCACATCTGGAAGCACCATATTAAATCCACCAGGAGCTGCAGTGGAGCAGCTCCCTCTTTCTGTACTGAAGCACGTGATCGTGACAGTAGCTGGCTCAGGGCTGTCTTTGCTACGTCAAATGCCTCTGTCAGAGCAGTCATTCCAAATCTCCTTGGATGTATTTAATCACAGATATGTCAGAGATAAAAACAATTTTTCACTCTGTCAGCCCTGACAGGCTGCAGAATCACCACCACCAACACATCATGAGCTGCTTCTGTCACACTTGCTTGTGCTCACAGGCATGGATGGTCTCAAGCCTAGAACAACCTCGATGCACATATGAAGAAATATTTACTGTGAGGCTGACTAAGCACTGACACAGGCTGCCTGGAGGGGTTGAGCAGTCTCCATCCTTGGACATATTCAAAACTCACAGAATCACAGAATCACAGAATTTCTAGGTTGGAAGGGACCTTTAAGATCATTGAGTCCAACCCCATGTTCTAACACCTCAACTAGGTCATGGCACCAAGTGCCACATCCAGTCTTTTTTAAAAAAAAACTCAGTGGGACACAGCATTAAGCAGCCTGTCCCTGCTCTGGGCAGGAGGTTGGACTAGATGATCTCCAAGGTGCCCACCACCCTTACCAATTCTGTGAGTAAGGCCATGGTACAATTAATAAGACTATGGCTGCACAACTGCCAACACAGCATTAAGCAGCCTGTCCCTGCTCTGGGCAGGAGGCTGGACTAGATGATCTCCAAGATGCCCACCAGCCTTACCAATTCTGTGAGGAAAAAAAAAAAAAAAAAAAAAAAAAAAAAAAAAAAAAAAAAAAAAAAGACTAGCCAATAAAAACTACTTTGGGGAAGGAAGGAACCAGCATAATTTTTTTTTCCCTGCAGAAAAGTGGTTGCTCCATTTAGTCTGTTGTAAAGAGTACTGCTACAACCTTCATTACCACACAATCTTCTGCTAATACACCTACTCTTTAAATGTAAACAGTGGGAACACGTTCATCTGAGGACAATGTGAGCACTGGGTCAGCTCTGCCCGCTCTCCAAAAGCAGAAGAGGTGCTGCCCAAGTGTAGAGTGCTTCACACCACCCTGCCACAGTCATGCACAGGCATCAGCCCAGCTCAAGAATCTTCTAAGAGCAGCCTCTCGATCACCACCCACACGTGGAATGGTGCAGGCTAACAGCCGTCTCCATCACCTTTTGTGTGGTTGCTAGTGACAGGCAACAGTGTGGAGCTGGGGACAATGCCAGCAGAACGGAATTGATTGAAAGGCCACCCATGTACAGCCAAAGGTTTATCCAAGGCAACAAAACTGCAAGGAGCTCAACTTCCACTGCATACTTGAGTTTTCTGGTGGCACTGACAAGGAACTGGAAATCTGCAGTCAGCTTAACACATAAAGAATGGTTAATTATGGGAATGGCTTCATAATATAACAGCTTCAGGTTACATTTTAAGAAATATTGATTTTAATGGAATAATTTATCCAGCACATTTATCTAGATACTTCTAGAACAGAGCCTCCTCACAGTTGCCACAGAAGACCTCAAATCGTACAACTAATACTAAAGTTTGTATCTTCTTTTAATAAGCACCTCATCCCTACATAGTTTTGGGTCTTTGATTGACAGTCATGGTTCACCCAATGACTTCACTTTACAGCACAATGTGGGAATGTACCTCACAGATAGGTATTTTTATTTCTAGATATACCAAATTCAGAACTCAAATGTAAATTATTTACTTCAAAATACTCTAATTAATTATAATTAATTACAACCTTAAGGGAATACAGTTTAATCAACTTAATGACAAATGCTGGGTGAATTGCCTTAGAGGATTCACCACTGAGTGATTTATTGCAATCACAGTAAGCCTGATATTATCAACCTAGGAGCAACAGACAAGACATTGGAAGTTCAGTGCACTGCTTACTTCAGGTGGTTCAATACATACACACTATCCCACTGGTCACACAGAGGTGTCAAAATTCATTATAGGACTTAATTTCATCTGAAACTGCAGAAAAGCTTAAAATAACTCTTTCCCATACCTCCATTGTTGACTGAAATGTTAATGCAAGATCTTACATTTATAGCAGGAAGCATGACAAAAAGCCATGTGCCTACAGCTACTGAGAAGTTTTCTGCACTCCAGAATTTCATTAATACAGTATCAACCTAACCAAATTCAAGGAAACAAGGAGACACAAAAAGATAACCTATTACAAATTACTGGGTCAGCTGCCCATTACTTAGACGTACAGAAGGAACAGCCCAAATACTTCAGGAGCGCCAGGAAAGAGAGTCCTTTAGACTTAAGGACAGCTAACAGCTATTATCACAGTGATAAAATTAGCTCCCTTAGCAAACCTTTCAGACTACTTGCATGCTTTCGATTTTACAAAGTCTATGCCACAATCTAGTTCCATCCGGAAAGATGCCAAAATTCAGCTTTAACCATTAACATTAGGATCCTTCGCAGTCCCCAGCCTACTGCCCATCGCGGGGGTCAAAGGCAGCGTGCACAGCACTTTGAATCTAAGCAGCCAGCTCTAAACTATTATTCATATAGTGTTTCTTTTTTACTTTTTTTTTTTTTTTTTTTTCACCATGGAAGCACAGCTCGGTACTTTTCAGTCCCGGGTGGGTGCGTGCTTTCTATTCCCTCCCCAGTCAGCGGCGCTCCGTGCCGGGCCGTGGGAGAGCGCTGCGGGGCCCGTCCCCGCCGGACCCCCGCGGCCATCCCCGCGCGGTGCCGGCCGCCCCGCTCTGCTCCGCGCCCGCGGAGAGCCGGCCAGCAGGGACAGCCCCGAGCAGCGGCGGGGCAGCCGGGCATCCGCGCGAAGCCCACCTGGCTGCCCCAGCGCCCCGCGAGCGGAGGCCCCGCGCCGACCTCGCCGGCTCCCGTCCCGTCCCGTCCCGCTCCCGCGGCTCCCCGTGAGAGGGTCCCGCGTGTGCACCCGATCGCGCAGCCCGAAGGAGCCGCCCCCGCGTACTCACCGCGGCGGACACGGCGCTGAGCTCGGCGCTCAGCAGCAGCCCGAAGCCCAGCCAGAGCCGCATGCTGCCGCGCACCGCACCGCGCCGTCGGTCCCTGGGCGGCGGGACGCCGGCGACTCAGAGTGGGGCTCCGCGGGGCCGGCCCCACATGCGCGTCTCTTCCCTCCGTCGCGGCCGCGGCGCTTGCAATGCCTCGGGGGCGAAGGACTCGACTCGTCGTACACGATGGGCGGTGGCAGCCCCCCCTCTCCTCCCCTCCGGGCGGGGACCCTGGGAGGGCGCAACCTCGCCCGCTCCCGTTCCCCGCTGGCCGCAGTTCTTCCGCCTCCTCGTCCCCGCCGCGGGTGTGTGGTGGGCCGCGGGGGGCGGAGGTGGGAGGCGCGCTGCTTCCTCGCCGCACACCGCCGCGGCCGCCCGGGAGGGCACGGTACGGCAGCGCGGCGCGCAGCGGTGCGGAGCGGGCGGCGGAAGGGGCCGGGGCAGGGCCGGGGGCGCTGGCTCCGCACGGCCCGTCGGGGTCCGCGCCCCGCGGGTGGCTGCGCGCCGGGAGACGCCGCTCTGGCGCGGGGAGCGGCGCGACAGCCCTCTCTGCTCCGGATCGGAGCCCGGCCCGGCCGGTGGGGCCGCTCCCTGCTCCGGCAGCGGCGTCGCCGAGCCCGGAGACCTCCGGCGGGAGGAGCGGCGTTACTAGCGGGCTCTTCTCTGCCTTGCAGGGGTGGCCGTCCGGCGGGAGGGAGCCCTGAGCCGAGCCCCCGGCCGGGGAAGGAGCGAAAATGGACATCTCGCAGCTTCCCAGTGCACGTATTTTCCTTTGTCAGTAAGTAATTCCGCTCCTTAGGCTTTTGGAAATAACTTTTTTAAAGTCGTATTGTCACCTTTAACTGCAGAGCGTTATCACGTGCTTGTTTTGCACTAGCTTAAAACAATATCGTCCTTATTCACCTTTCCCTGCAGGGATACGGGGCTTTTGCTGATCCTGATGGAAGTTGTGCTGTCAGCCGTCAAAGTGGACGCTGTAAGTAAAACATCTTCTGACTTTTACTGAGGAGAGAAGAGGAGAAAAAAGCAGGTTCCTTGGTACCAATAAGTGAGGAACTGTGTTTTTCTTGCCAGATAGCTTATCTATCTTTCTGTTAAAAGAAACAAGTAACAAATCATCTTAGCAAGCCTTACAGATTGCTGTCTTCAACAAAATTATGTTCAGCAGAGAAGCATAATGCTTCAAGTGTCAGGTGTTTGAAGTATTCCACTGTTAATTTTGCTCTAATTGGGTAATTTGTTAAAACAATAGTGAAACAAACCAAACAATTTCTTTATTTTTGTGAGAAACACACCAAAAATGCAGTGCTGAAGATACCAACAAGTACTTTGGTAAAGTTAACCTGCAGGTGAAATGTCTTCATTTACATACAAACCTCAACTGAGGACTGTGAAGCTTATTTCTACAAGTCAGAGTTTATAAACAAATTGTTGTTTAAATTAAATTGTTAAATCCAAAAATTGATGTTATGTACCATATAGGCGGTTGCAGCTGTCTACCTGAGTTGTTGATATAAGCAGACATTACCAAACTCCTGCATCATTGTCACAAGGATGTGAAAACTGTGAGAGATAATGCATAAGAGAGTATGCATTAAAAAATAGGCAATATTTGCCTGTTACAAAGCTTGGTGAGTTTAATGGAAAGATTGTCATTAATGGGAATAGATTTTGGATCAGGCCTGAATATAGGAGGCTGAGGTTGGTAGGCTTGGCTTGTGGCTGCATTTATTGGTCAGCCACAAGTGTGGGTAAGGCTCTGTGGTCATTTGCTAGTGGGACCTTGATTACATATTTTCAAAAGCTATATTTTAATTCTACTGTCTGCAGCTCTATGACTTTCCATTCCATATAGACGTGTGATGATAGGCCAGATCTCTGATGGGATGGCATCCCGTGTTAAGGAATGGGAAATACCATGTTAAGGAATGGGAAATACCGTGTTAAGGAATGGGAAATACTGTGTTATGGAATGGGAAACACTAGGGCTGTTGCAGCAGGTGTTGTGACACAGGATAATCCTGCACTCTGGCTGCAGTTGGCATGTAGCGCTTGCCATCAGCCTGCGTGGATGGTTGATCTCTCCACATCGTGCCTGAGCAAGGGCTGTCTGGCTGGGGACCCACAGCCCTGTGGGAAGGGACAGGAGCAAGAACCTTACGTGTCATGTGCTGCTTCTCTTTGCCTCATTTAGATACAAACATTGTTCTGCTGCATAGTGCTGAATGGATGATAAAATTACCATGTGCTACTGAAACCAGAGCAGGCTGGTGATAACTGCAATTGTTTTATGCCCATTAATGATACCACTGGGATCAGTTGACATAAACCAGTGGCATTATGACTCTTCTTCTATGAAGTTGTGTTGTAGTGTGCATAGCATGATACCTGAGTTTTAACTATAGCATGGACTAGTTCATTCTCCTTCGTGTTCTTACAGTAGACTGCAGGCTGTGGTGTTAAAATAGAGGTATACTGAAGAGGTGTTCCAGAGATCTCAGTTAATGCATGCAGTCTGATCATGGCTGCTTGAATCTCCACATGCTGGTTTTCCCAGAGAATCTTGAAAGACTAAATTGGCTTGCTTGAAGGTTTAATTTCTCAGATTTAGTAGTTCCTAAGGTGGCGGCTGTATAGGAGATGAAACACTCCAGTGAATGTGAATGGGGAAGTCTGGTCATGTTTCCATGAAAAATTGAGCTGCACTGCCACCACAGTATTTACCCTATTTTCCACTCATATGCTGCTTCCTTCCCTTGGTCAGCCCAGGCCTTTCTGTAGTTGTGTGGTGAGCTGAATTGGAAAATTCCTTGTTTGTACTAATCACTACCCCAAAAAAGAAGAGGGGTGAGAGCTAACTTTATCCTGGGTCAGATCATCACTTGTATTCATAGAAACTTGGGCTGGCATGGGGTTGGAAGCAGGCAGCTGGGGGTGGGAGGAGGGTTGGGCTTGCTCCTTGCAGTGACCGCTCTGGTCAAATGTGTTTGTGAAGTGACAAAGTGGGTGTCAGCAGGAAGCAGCAGCACCTGAATAATTGCCAAAGTTGCTGGCAGTCATATTCTTTGTATTATAATCCTGTTTGTCACACTGAATCTTCTCCTATTTGTTACGCAGATCAATTGCTAATGTTATGAAGTGTTTTATGAGCTTGAATTAAAAAAACTGCTATGACTTATTAGAGTCTGTAGGACCAGGTCTTAAAAGTCATGGTTCTGCCTGTAATGAGACAGGCAGAGCTGCTGACTTTGACAGCCATATATATGTGAATGAGTTACTGCTACTGGACATAAGTGGTGTTGAATAGAAAAATTGCACATAGGAAGAAATTCGTGGGAAATCAAAGGAAAGAGGGAGAGAGGAAGAGCGAAACTCAGAGAGTTTGACTGAATTTGTTGCGTGGCAGGCTGCTGCTGGCTGTTGGGGAGACGGATGTTTTTCAGAAGAAAAAGAAATGAGAGGAGGAAAAAGAAGGTGGATGTTTAGGATATCAGAGAACTGGGAGAGAAAAAAAATGGTGTCTCTGGCAAGAGGAGAGGATGCTGGTTGCAGGCTTGAAGAACTAAGGAAGAGGAGTCCCTGAATGGAAGTGCCAGGACAGACAGCCAAATGGAGTGGATCAGGCACAGTTATCTTTAGTGCTCTTTGGCGTACATTGGATAGTGATGTTAGAGGCCTCAAATAACTTTGGAACTACTCTGAATTGTAGATTTAATAATTCACATAGCTTAAATAAAATTAAGTAATATTAGCTACCTGAAGTTCAACTACATTTACAGATTTCTTCTCCCTTTCTGTCCCTGCTAATGCATTACATCAAAAATATAGTTATTGGGTATTTTTTTCTCTTCATAGACAATGTATCTTCTGCTAATCCTGATTTTTTTTCTTTTGTCTTCCAAAAAAATCACTTTTCCCTAAGTAGTTTTGTAACATTTGATTACTTTATTGGTGTTCTCTTAGTATATTTTTTAACGCCTCTAACAGAAGTTACTTTTTTTCCAAGTTATATTCAGGTGAGAGCAATAGAATCCCAGGAAAGAAGGAAATAACTGTCAGATCAAAGAAGGAAAATTGAGAAAGAATAAGTTTGAGTAACATCTGCAAAAATAACAGCAAGTAACAGATCACAACTGTCATTATAACAGCAGACCGTATATAGATATGTAGAAAGAAAACAGTTGAAGTAGTGCATGAGATATAATTCTCTTCACTTCTGTGAGATTTTAAGGGGATATATCATGGAGGAAGTCATCAAGTGGGAGAAGCAATAAGTCTTTAAAAGAGAAAATAAAACCAACACTACTATCTACTACTTCTGTTGGTTTTGTCGTGAAATTAGATTGCTGACCTGAGGGCCTAAGTTATTGCTCTGAGTTAAAATGTGTCAATGCTCTGGGCTATCTCACATCCAGGTTTTCCCAGATGTGTCCTGTTTTATTCCATCTGGAAAGTTTTGTCTGGTTGAAACCGGAGCACTTTTTACATTAACACAGGATTTCCAGGCTAAAGAAGCCAGGGTGGAGTAATCACTTGGCCCATCCTGCTTAATGTGTCTTCTGCAAATGTAGGCACTGGGTCACAGTGTGATAAATGTGATAAGGGAGGCATACTGCCTCCCTTATCCCTCAGACCACTGAGGTGGTCTAGAAAGGAGGCATCAATCTGATGTATTGATTTCATCTGCCACATTACTTACTTGCTACATGCAAAGTGAATCCACCTCTTCCTGGAAACACCAGGCTGCCTACCTGTGGGCTGCTTCAGAAATAGCCTAGGAGATTTCCCCCAAGAAGGTACACTGCAATCCTAATTTAGAACAGCTTCATTTGAGGTGTATCCACACTGACAGACATGGCTTATTTATATCTGATTAAATAAGTGTATAGTTGGGTTCATCTTTGAGTATGAGAGGTGTTCCGTAAGAAAATCAGACAGAATAATGATACCTTGACAAAATCACTAGCATTTTGGGGACCCTCCTAGCACATCTCATTGCTTTATTCAAAATTTCTTTGAACCCTGGAAGAATCATTGTGTGGTTTAGAGAGGACTCTTTCCATGTTCAGTCATGGAGCTGACAGGGAGGGGCAGCTCTCTTAAAGAACTGTGAGAAATTCAGAATCCTGAATGAAGGAGGGGGCAGCTGCCTAAGGCAAAGCCGCTCATTTTCACTGCCATCAACAGCCATGTCTTGGTCTGGCAGTGCTGTTTCGATGCTGAGGGTCACAGAGTTTGTATCATATTGTGGACAGGCAGCAGGATGGCTGCCCAAGTGGGAATTTATTTATGCATTTTAAGAGCCATGACTTCTCCCATCAACATCATATGATGCCAGACAGACAAGCACATTCACAGCCAGTATTGCACACATGGAAATGTAGTCATGGTTGATAGCTTTGAATTCCTTATTTTTGGTCCCTCCTTTCTTGGGTGCTGTCTGCTCCACTCATCAGTAAGAGAGTCTTTTCCTTATTGCTCTTGAAATTCTTCCTTGAAATTCTTTTTTTTTTTCTGCCATGCCTATGAAACTGATACTGATTCTAATTTACTAATTAATCATTCTTTCTTGAAAGATTTCTTTAAGAGTCATTTGTTCTATGTCTGTGTGGAAAAAATTAGAGAGTCTCTTCTTTCTATACAGTCATATCCTGTATAAGTGAATCAAGTTATTCATGCAAGGACAAGACAGGTTACACCAAAAGCAAAATATTGTATCTGCCTGAAGTTAGTGATGATGAGGAAGAGTTTCTTGCATGTGTCCATGTTTTTTGAGCTCTCTGTACAAAGTCACATATAGGTTCTTTACCTACTTTTTCTTCTTTATAGATCAGAACTATAGATCAAAGAATACTATAATATAGTCGAGTTAATTCTATCTTGTTGAGTTATTAACTAGCATATCATATGTCATGCTGCATTTGGTAGCAGAATAGACAGAGTTCTGTCAGCCTCCCAGAATTCTCAGAGTTAAAATGTTGATACTGAGAGACAAGAACCTTGACAAGGTAAACTGTCATGTAATAAAATGATCTTGTTGTTTCTTCACCTGACTCTGAAAGTAGCTGAAGTGGTTTCAGAAATTCAGCATTGCTTTTCCTTGAGCTTTTAAGGTAGGACATCTGGGTTTTATTGTGTAGTAATTTTACCACAGGAAGCCTTTATGCATTATGATACTAAACTATCATGTATTTTTAAAATTTTTTAATTCTGCACAAAAAATTATTTGTAGGTCTAAATATATTTGCCTTACTCAGAATGTAAAGCTGCATTGTGGCTTATTCAGTTATACTATAAGCAAACACATTTGTTATAAATATTTCCACTCAGTAGCTCAGAGCACATTTTGTGTTAGTGTTGGGTTTGGGGTTTTTTTGCAGTAATACATTTCTTGTTTGAGACCAGATTATTCTTAATTACTTCTTTGCTTTTGTTTTGACAAGCCAAAAGTTGGCCAAGGAGTGGAACATTCTTCATATTGTACTGATCCAAGATCTGAGAGTTCAATGTTAATTTAGTAGCTTACATAGTTTTGCCTAAGAAGGTAGCTTATCTTGCTTTATTCCCAGTGCCCTGTTTGCTCCTCAGGAGTAAAAAACACAGTGAAATTTGCAGAGTTTCCTGATGTTTATCAACAGTTATTTTCTTTAAAATGGCAGCACCTAGTTGATAGCAGCAGTTGACTCAGCTCACAGTGAAAGTATGTGATCTTTATCATGCAAACATTTCTGAGTGACCAAGGACCAACACTGTTGGTTTCCACGTGCCCTTTTTTGTCCATTTGGAAGCTGAAGGTGCTGGTTTGATATGAAGAAAGATCCTTGTTTTCACACCCTAGAAACAATGTGTAGCAAGGAAAAATGCTCTCACAGTTCATGAGCAAACTTGCATTTGCGTGATTAATTTTCCCTACTTCAGCAGAATCATGTTTTTGTTGCAGTTTCCCCTCTTTGACAGTCAGTGCTTGACTAGGCTGCTGCATCTTCTGAACACACCTGGTTTTGTGCTGTCTTTCAGTTTCTGCCTTTACTTTTGTGCTTCCCAGGAATGAGGGGTGATGTGGTTGTGGATTGGGCAGCAGCAGAGTGGGCTGCCAGAGGGGAGCCAAGAGGATGGGACCACGGACAGGGTGGGGAGGTGGACAGGAGGACCTGTCCCTCCAGCGGGTCCAGGTGGTCACCAGGGGCAGACACAGCCCTGGAGGGCAGGGCAGGGCCATGGGGATGGAGTCAGGCAGAGCCAGGCTGGGGTATTTGCCCACAGGTGGAGGAGGTTGGGGTGGCCTGGCACAGGCATGGCTGACCACAGCTCGGGTCAGCACCGAGGCCCAGCATTCGGCCGAGCTCCCAGGCTGCTGGCAGGCCAAGGGGGAAGCCCCACTGCTCACAGCCCTTTTCCCACACAGCTCATTTCACACCGCTCTGGGAGCGCAGCTGCACCCGGAGCTGGCCCTGCGCCCGGTGAGCAGACCCGGGGCTCCCCTGGGGTGGGATGGGGGAGCCAGCCTGAGGCAGAGGCAGCCAGCAGGTCCTGGTGCAGCCCAGCTGGCTGCAGGGAGGCCAGGAAGCTGGAAAAGCAGATGTGTAAGTTTCAAATTTGTGGCAATTTTACAGAAATCAACATGTTTTTAGGAGGAACAGAATTTAAAAATTGACCAGAGCCTTCTGTATTAATTGAAAGGGCAGCATCATTTGGTATATCTCTCCAGGAACAGTTCCTCAACAGGGGACTTTTTGTCAAGAAAACCCCCTGATTTCCAATATAAATTTACTAACAAGTTTTATTTTTGTTTTAGAAACATGAGATCAGAAGAACATTTAGATCATATCAGTTACCAAGGATGCACGCTTACTGGGATATTTCAGGCATCCTATTTATTTGTAAATGATCCCGACCTTTATTTTGAAGTAGCTTTCTGAAGTTAGCAAGTAAAGATCATTCAGATAAATAGGACTTGGCTTATTTTTGGCAGGTCCTAGCTGCAGATCTTACCCACACCTCTTCTCACTATTGGATGATGCAGCCAAATAATAAATGCTTTATTCCAAGTATACTTTTCCTTTATAGTTCACCAGACCCTTAAAGGTCTGACCAAAATTACTTGCATATATAATCAGGCTGTATACAGAAAAGTAATGCTGGGCAAAGTGAAATATTTTGCATACAGCACATTCATTTTGTTCTACAATTGGAGTTTTTTGGGGTTTTGGTGGGTTTTTTGTTGTCTTCTAGTTTGTGTCATTATAAAACAACTAACTGCCTCGGGTTTAAGCCATGTCACAAAGCACAACTCTGAGCTCCTGAGTTTTTACATCCAATGAAGCTCTGGGACCTTGTGTACCTGCCACTGCTGCCTGAGCAGTGTGGCTGTCCTTCTGTCCATCCTCTGGAGGCTGCATTTCCTGGCTCAACACAGAGCTGACCCCCTTGGTGCACACCCCAGCCTCCTGTGGAAACACAGGCTTGGAAACAAACCAGCTGTTCATCAGAGATAAAAAGAAGGAAAGAAGCCATCTGTACAAATTGTCAATTCTCTGCCTGTACCACATGGGTCTCCGTTGTCAGGTCCTGCCCATGCTTGTAGGGAGCAGAATATTTTTCCAAGGTAGGGACGGGAAACTGGGAAAGCTTTGCAGGCTTTCCCTGTCGCCCTGGTGTGTGTCTTGCTCTCAGCAAAGTGTTGGCTCCTGCTGCTCCATCTGTGCAGTCGCCGGGCATGCCTCATATGGATGAGGAAAGGCATTCCCACATTCAAGCTGCAGCCTCACTGACCCCGTGTAATTGACGTTCAGACACCTGGTCTGAGTCTCACGGCATCCTGAACACATGTACCGAGACCCCAGGGTGCAATTCCGGGAGGAGAGCGGAGCTGCTTACGAGGGCTGCCGGAGTGTCCTGGGCTGAGCCTCGGCAAGGGAGTGGGCAGAAAGGAATGCCGCTCCCGCGCAGGGCTGGGAATAGCCGCTGGGGCCACGGAGCATGGGAAGCCTGCATATCTCCCCAAGCCAGCAGCCAGAGAAACAGTCTGCTGGAAACAGCCCAAACCTCTCTGCATGAAACTTAGGAAATCTTAAGTGACACTGGCTGGAAGAAGGATGTGAATGGGGAAATGTAAGCATTTTTCTTGCAGTGTGGGGCTGAGGCTACATTTCCACCAGGTGCTTTGCAGGTTTGTGGTACGAATAAGTGTGAAGAAGTCGGTGTCAAGTTGTCCAAATCTTTTGTCCTCAGTACGTGCCCAGGAGGTAGCCAGCACATCTGTTATCTCTTAACTCACTCAGGCACAGAGGCTGCTTCCTCTCTGGCTGTGTCCCTTACAGTAAACCGCAGAGTCCCAGGTGTATTCTCTGCCTTGTGGTCAGTTGGCACAGTCTGTCCATGTCCATAACAGCAATAGCCTTCTCAGTTTCCAAAACAGGGTGGCCCCTTAGAGACTGCCTCTGTTCCTTACATTATGCTGACTCCTGCACCATGGCCAAAACTGTCTTTGCAAGCAAAGCAAGTGAAAGCTTCCTAGCCCAAACTGCAGGCATTCATGAGGCCATTTGGACAGCTAAATGGCACAGATGGGGCACAGGGCTCCTTAACACATTATTACAGACGTAGAGCATGTGTGCCTCAGACTCACATCGACTGGCTGGAAATCAGGGCCCACTCTCATTTCTCAGATGCATCATTGTATTGGGGAGTTTTACCAGAGTAAGAATGGCATAAAAGAACTGAGCAGCACTGTCGCCCATTTGAATAGGAAATTTGTGCTAGGGAAGACCCAAACCCTTCCTGATAGCTTTGTTTTAAGCTTTATGTGGTGATTCATGGCATTTTCATGCCTTATCTGTTGATATTTTGCTTCACATAAGCAAAATAAAGGACAAAAATAAGCATATAGGAAGCTGTGACTGGCAACAGGTCACAAGTCAAATTGCAAAAGCAGAGGTATCAAAAAACTATTTACTCATCCTCTGTGCCATGCCTAAGTGTTAGGAAAAGTAGTCCTTCCCAACAAAAGGAAAGTGACTAGAATATTTAGCAGTTAGCTACATACTTGTTTTCTGGTGGCTTATGTTGAACATCCCAGCTGCACCCTAATCTGTTCTGGAGTGTCAACACTGCAGTGCATTTTCTTCAACTGTCCCACTCTCCAGAGGGCTTTTCCAGGGAATAGGTGAGGGGCATGGCAAAAATGTGCTCTTTTACCTTGTGGTTTTAGAATGCAGTCAAGAACAGATGAATAGTAGAAGGGAAGGGTTTTAATTGTCCTCATTTGATGTGAACTGGGGTTTGCCAGTTGTCAGTCACACAATGCCAGCTTCCAGTCTAGGTTTCTTTCTTACTTTTCTATTCCACTTCTTTCCTATGGCAAGAGGTTTTTATTTCTTTGTAAATCACAGCCTTGCTGCCTTAGCTATTAGGCTACTGCCTGGAAAAAAAAAAAAAAAGTCTACTATAAGATCATCTGTTTAGCTTTTACATTGCTCTTAGAGAATGAGAGAACTTTGTGAGACTCCATCCCTTCAGTGATCTAGGGACTAAAATGATCAGTATCCCTTTCTTTTGAGTAAACAGACTTAATTAGACTCAAAAAGAGTGAAATATAGTACTGTTTTTACACAACAAACTGTCTATACCTGAATCCCTTTTAATAAATTATTATTTAAATAAACTTATATGGTTGATGGACTGGGAAAAATCCAGGGGGAAAAAATCCTCATTACCATTTTATAAACCTTTTTTCTCATTAATCCTTTGTGAATTTATGCCATCAAATTGAAATCCAAATATCTTATACCATCCATCCAATGCATGATTTGCCCAACACTGTTCTGATTATGTTTCTGTGTAAGAGGGGAAACTTTAAACTCTCCTTATTGTTACTTGCTCATAATAATTGTTTTTGTGTCTTCAAGGGGATAATAAAGTAGCCATTCTTCAAGAAAATGTTGCCTCTGCTTTTACAACTCTAATCTCTTGCTTGAGGTTTGTATTGTCCCTTGGGGACACAGTATCACATAGAGTCACAAGTGAGTAGATGGGTGATTAGTAAGGTAGCTTGAGGCTGTATCATAAATCACTTTGAAGACTGGGACTGTACTCTTGAATTTGACTGAGTAAGGAATCCTGTGAGCCCTACAGCAACGTGCTTGCATGATCCTGTGCTGCTTCATGCTTTGAACCAACTGGTCTGTTCTTTTTCCAAGGAAAAACATACAGCAGTTACTGTGAGCAAATCACAGGCAGCCACAAACATCATACTGGCATGTTGAGAGCTCTTTGTGTATAGAATCCAGTTTCCATACAGAGATAGATTCCATGAGGCTTGTCAGCTGCAGTGGAACTATACCATCTCAAATTAGGGATGATGTAATTTTTACTACTTCTTCAAGGTATTTAATTTTCATTCAGCGTGATTTCCATGTTAGTCATGTATCATTCACTGTCTTCAATAAAGTCAGTAACATGTGTAAACAAGGAGAGAGGAACTGAAGTACAGTCATCATGCGTTATAAATGAGGAGGAGACTGAGATCCGCCCTGGACACGTGTACTTAGACTTGAGGCTACTGATTAGGCTCTAAAAAGAAAGTTCCATTAAGACAAGGACACATAGCTTCATAGAATAGTGTAATTAATTTGGGGAGATTAAAGCTTATCCTCCTCAGAATAAAAAAAAAGGGGATATAAAAATGCACTTGCCAAGTAGTTTCATTACTTACCCTACAGACACAGTCCATGGAGAGATTACAGTGCTGTATGCAGTGCTGTGCAGAAACTCCACTAACCCATGTATGTACATAGAGAAAAACCAGGATTTTTTTATTTAACAGGGGGACAGGGACCATTCTAAAATTATTTGACTGTCATCCAGAGATCCCCCAGTGTTTGCAGCATTTCGGTAAACATAAATTTAGTCTTTTCTTTGAAGAAAGTCCTGTTCCTCAGTAGCTAAGAAGCCAGGCCTCGGACCATTTTTTGTCTTTTTGTGGTCAGATTGATCTGAAATTGTTTCAGCTGCAGAAATCTTGCTGTTTAATCTCAGAAATACTACTGTATCTTCCTGCTTCCAAGTTTGTCTACTGTCAAAAGTGGGTAGTTTTCCTAAGAAAGGACACGGGAAAATGAGGAATTAAAATAAAAGTGCAAGGTTGTTGCTTGCTGCTTTTTTTTTTTTTTTTTTTAACCCTCTTGGATAAAAGACTAAATCAGTTTTGCCACAGCTTCAAGAAATTTCCTTTTTTTCTGTCACCTCACAACCAAATTTTAGATAATTTTAGATAGTCTGGTTTGCCTTTGGCAGAGTCTTGTTAGTGGTGTCAGCTGTCCCAGCATCTTTCAAATGAGTAATGAACACAAAATCCGTGCTCCAGAGCACAAGCAGGAAAGACTTCTGACCTTTTGATCTGATGATCTGTTCCCAAAATCTCTGCATGTCCAAAAGCAGCAAGACAAATACCAGAGGACTTGGGGAGTTGAGGCTAGGGAAAGCTCCAGCATTTCACAAACAGAAGAAGGGAGCAGCTCTGTGAGGAGCCCAGCTGCAGCACAGAGCTGTCAACCAAGGCTGTGAGAGACCTGGAAATGGGGTTTGCTGTGAGCTCCTGTGGCTATCCTTCACGCATCAGACTGTCCATCAGCCTCCACAGCGGAGAGCTGCACAGACTCTCTTAAAAACTGTCAGCCTTCCAGTGCCTAAAGGAGGCCTAAAAGATGAAGACAGACTTTACCAGGATGTGTAGTGATAGGACAAAGGAGAATGGCTTTAAACTGAAAGAGATTAGGTATAGATTAGATATTAGGAAGAAATCCTTTACTGTGATGGTGATGAGGCACTTGAATAGGTTGACCAGAGCAGTTTTTGAAGTTCCCTTCCTAGAAGTCAACATGACCAGGCTGAATGAGTCAGGTTTGAGAAACCTGCCCCAGTGAAAGTGTCTGCTCATGGCAGGGATGTTGGAACTAGATGATTTTTAAGGTCCCTTACAACCCAAGCCATTCTGTGAAAACATAACCCCAAGGTGAGATCCATGGTTGACTAATTAGGGAGCATGAGCAAGCTAGGACTTGCCCCTGTCTGTCCCTACCTGTGGTGTTGGTCTTACTGCAGTCATGGTGCAGGTTAATCACAGAATCAGTGAAGCTGGAAAAGACCCCTGAGATCATCGAGTCCCACCTATGACTGAAAATCACCATGTCAACCAGACCATGGCACTGCGTGCCACATCCAGTCTTTCCTTAAACACCTCCCTGTGCAGCCCATTCCAATGTATCATCAACCTTTCTGTGAAGAGCTTCTTTCTAATGTCCAGCCTAATCTGCCCAGTATAAGACTGTGTCCTCTTGTCCTGTCACTGGCTCTCTGGAAGAAAAGATTGACCCCCACCTGGCTGCAGCCTCCTTTCAGGTGGTTGTAGAGACTGATGAGGTCCTTGCTGAGCCTTCTCTTCTCCAGGCCAGACAACACCAGGCTTGTGCTCCAGCCCCTTCACAGCCTTGTTGCCTTTCTCTGGATGCACTCCAGCCCCTCAAGGTTCTTCCTGAGTTGAGGAGCCCAGAATTGGACACAAGACTCAACGCATGGCCTCACCAGTGCTGAGTACAGCGGGTCAATGACTGCCCTGGTCCTGCTGGCCCCACTGAGACAGTGTGAGACAGGCCAGGCTGCCACTGGCCTGCTTGGCCACGTGGGGACACACCGGCTCATGTTCATCGGGCTGTTGACCATCACCCCCAGGTCCTTTTCCACTGGGCTGCTTTCCGATCACTCTGCCCCCAGTCTGTAGCTCTGTCCGGGGTTGTTGTGACCAAAGTGCAGGACCCAGCCCTTGTTGTTGGGCTAAGCCCATTGATCCAGTATGTCCAGATCCCTCTGCAGAGCCTTCCTACCCTCCAGTGGATCAACATTCCCACCCAACTTGGTGTTATCCTCAAATCTGCTATTTTGTGATTCATGTCCCAGTCTGCACCATGCAGAAGGTGTGTGTTGCCTGACCCAGCCCGGGGGAGAGGGAGCTCATTCTCCCTGTTGGTCTGTAAGCAGGTTAACCATTTTCTCCTCCTTAGCATTCAGTACACACATCCCTGCTGCGGTTGCGTTATATTAACTGTAATGTCTCTAGCTTTGAAAATAATGGAAAGAAATGTATCAGAGCGGCATTGCCACTACTACAGGATACTGAGTTGGCTATATCACTAATATGAGACTTACTTTCAGCAAGCTGTGTGTTTCTGCAGCAAGAACTTTCCGAATTAAGTCCTCTAGATTTTACAAATGCAGTGCGACTTTTGCTATTCAGGCCACACACAGAACCCAAGGTGGCTCACTTGAAACTCATTTTTTAAATCTCTCTGCTATATTGCTGTGCTGCATTAAACATGTCCCAAAAGGTCATATTTCCAAACAGTATATTGAGCATGATTTGTAAAGAATTAGTGGTGTAGGATCTCAGTATATAGTTGCATGAATTCTGTCTAGTTAAAAGGACATGTGACCAGTTGCTTTAAGTCTAAATAATTAAAGCTGAAAAACACAATACTTCCCCGGCTCCACAGTTTTTTAATAATTAACTACAGTGTTACGAGAGCCATTTCGTGCCACCAGCTTTTAAGCAGAACAGCATGATGTCTTCAACAGAAAATTCCAATTTTTGTGTGTGCTATCAAATTGTCTAAAGTTCTCAGTCAGGTTTTAAAGTGCAACATGTTTCTAGAAACCCTCTTTAAATCAATGGGTTTAAGCACACTTTGGGTCAGGCTCTAAGCATTTGACCTTTTCTGTTAGTTGCTGCAGGATGCAACAGAACACAATAGAATTGACTGGATTTAGTTTTCAGGGTAACAATTAATAGAAATTCTTCCAGTGTGTGCTGACAGTGAGGTTTCATGTTAATCGTTATTGAAATTCTACTTTTCAAGCCTCCCTCAGGTAATAATGAGTGACTTAACATCACGTACATCTTTTGGTTTTCCTGGTTTTGTAGCTGTATGTCCTATGTATGTCCTATCTTTCTGTCTGTGCTGATAAACATATTCCCTCCTTTAGGGAGGTTCAAGGTTTAATTTCTAAGAACCAGAAGTTGAAAATAGGGTCCTGGAAAAGTGAGTCAGAATACGTCACCAGACTGGTCACCTACATTTGTTACCAGCCAATGAAGTTATGTCTGGAGTAAAGTTATGCAAGCAGAGAGTGTCCTATGACACCCCTCCTACATTACACTTGTGTGAGACCTACAGCACTAGCTGTAAGTCTTTCATCTCTCATCTGCAGTCCTTGCCTATCATCAGCTGAAAGCACAGGCTCAGTTTGATAAAGAAAACTTGATTAATGTGGCATTTTGGTGTAAAGAAATACATGGAATATATAAAGCAAGACTGATATTTATGAGGTAGGCTGTGAGAATTTCCTGAGTTTAATTCATGTTTGAATTACAGCGCTAGTTTTGGAGAAGCATCCCGTCTGTATTTCTTGTGTTTTAAGTGCCAAAGAGCCTACCATAGCCCCTACTAAATTTTCCCAGTAGTTGATTACTCTTAAAATAAACACAGATTGATTTAACCACATTGATCTAGCTTTAAAATCAGTCTCTGAGCTTTTGTTTTACCTTTGCAAGGTGGATGAAAGAGCTCAATGTTACAAGTTTAGTAGTTTCATTATGTCATTATATAGGTACTATATATATATATAAATTAATATTGTTTTTAAGTCATAGCCAATTAAGGAAAAATAATATTTCCTTTGTCATTTCTTGCATACCTTCCATAAAACCCACAGACCAGGTTATCCTGTCACTGATGCTGTGCAATTCCCCTACGGATGGTTATTGGATTTTGCAGATATAACTGAAAGGAAAGTGTGGCCCTTTGTGTATGTTGGCAGGCAAAGAGCATCAGAAGCATTTTTGCCTTCGGGATAATTGCAAAATTGTTTCCTTTTTTTTTGTCATCCACCCATGATGCCATCTAATTTGATGTTCCTTGGCTGCTAGCTGTTAGCCTCATTAACCTTACTTGATAGAGTGTTCCAACATTTATGATTCTCATGTGAAAAATGATTCCTGACGGCTGGAATTTGTTTTTCTTTAATTTCTACCTTTGCCCTCTTGTCCTATTATGCATTACTAGGCTGAAAATAGTAACTTGAGATTGGTGTGCCTACTTCTTACAGTGTAATGAATTCCAGTTAATGCTCTGCTTTTTCTTTCTCTTAAGATTGTTGATTATTTGACCAACAATCCTACTTATTTTCACTTAGGTCTCTTATGTATTTAGTAATAATTCTTCTGTGAAAGGAAAGGAGGAAATTCAGGTGTGTATCATTTGTCACTTGGCCTATTTCCACAAATGTGATATTACCCTGATGTTAACTTTATTGTCTTACTTGGCATGTGGAGTAGAGCCAATGCAATATTCCTGTGGGCATCGAGACTTGACATTTGTGAGCTTAAAACTTCATCAGTCAATGCAATTTCACTCTGCAGAGTGGCAAAACCCCAATTCTTAAACCTAAGTACATTTCAGCTAGCTGTGATGATCATTGTCAAATTTGCAGTGGTGGAGAATGGGAATTTAATCCCCGTTCACAAGTAAAAGTGGGTTTTCCCCTTTTTGGGGTCATACAGAGACTCTTGTATACTTGCATTCTACACGGGTAGCAACAGGTCTTCCCATCCAGCACAGGGCATCATTAAAAGTAACATCACAAATGCAGATTATTTTTATTGCATTTTCTTTAAAATTCTGACATTATTAAAAGGTTGAATGTAGGTCTCTTAAGGGCTACTGATACAAATTAGGATTGGTCCATAATGCAGCATCCTTTCTTTATATGGATGTGGATTCATTTGAAATTCTGGGCAGTTTTGGGACATAGTGCATTGTATTCCAGGAAACCTGTAATATTATACAAGACTTATCAGAAAGGCTACCACACTGTTTCAATTAGCTTAGAGATTATGTTAAGTCCTTTAAGTTCAGCTGGTCTGGAGCTTGGTGGCTTTTTTCTTTTCTTTCTATTGTTTACTTTGTTGTTTCCTAATACAGGCTTCACAGGGTGAAGAGAGAAACAAGCTGTGACACTTGATACCTAGGAAAAAAAGGTCATTCCACTGACAAGAGAATTGTTTACAATTGTTTACAAACAATTCTCCCCAGTCAGACTTTTTAATTAAGTCTATAAAGGATGAATAGAAAGAGGAGATTGTATGTTACCTAACTGAGGTGTTAGGGATGAAATAATGCAAAGAAACACTCACGGTGTACTTAGAAATTGCAGCTGTTCTTGGCCTGAAAGGATGAAATTGTGGTTACCGTTCACTGGCGAGTATTATATTGTAAAGTTCATCCCTGGATACAAGTGCTTTTAGGGCTGTTTCCTCTTTTGAGTTTAAAATTTTCCAGTTCAAGAGTTTGTTTGATGGTCTCTGTCTGATAAGAATATCAGGCAACTTAGTATTCTCATCTTTGAAAATAGTTATTTCAGCATATATTGAAGCACACACCTTTGTCTGAACTCATGAGGAAGCACACAGTAAAGGCAGTTTTGGCTTTACTGGCTATTAAAAACCTATTCAAAAGTGTCCACCTTTTGGCTCAGGTCCTATTTTTTGTATAGAGAACGTATTTTCTCAAGGGTTATCTTGCCTTGGACAAAGTTGGTGGATTAATCAAACTGGAAGTTTGCCCTAACATATGTCATTCATCCTACATGGAAAAATAATCCCTTCTGTGAATTTCTTTAATTATATCCTAAAGACTCATAAAATTTACTTTAAAATTCTCCTTTTACAAAAAGAAATTAGGGGTTTTTGAGCAAATTAAAAAATACTGTGAAGATAGATAACTCCAAATGTCTTCTTTTGCAAAAATAACCAGAAGTTACAGTTTTGCTGGAAAGAAGGTTATACTACCAAAGTTAAGCATTTACTGAGTCAAGCATTCCAATGCCAGGTTCTTCTGGGAGGTATCCTAAGAAACAGAAGCCTTCCCTGAAGTACTATAAATTCAGCAATGATGAAATAATAATAGGATCTTCTGGAATCTCAATTTTAGAAAGTTATTTCACACTTAAGACAGTAAAATGCATCTTCTCAAGTAAATTGAGACTTTATCAGGCATGCATTTCTACCTCCTTGCATTTCTTTTCATGCTTCTGAATGCATGCCACACATCTATCACTCATTTTGCTAGCTGCTAATCCAAGAATTTCTCCACATTGTCAGGAAATAATAAACTCTATACCTGAAAATCTTCTTGCCTACTTGTTGATATAAATTGTTGACTTGATAAACTCATTAATGCAAGCTTTTCTCCTTCATAATGGTCCAAGTATTGAGGAGAGTAAATGTGCAATGTGACATGCTTCAGAGAAGTTGGGTTTCAGAAGGGCTTGGCTTCCCTTCACCCTGCCTTAGCTGGACAGGCTCTGCAGCAGGTCTAGGCTGGCCTTGGGGGAGTAGTACCTGCCAGGCACAGCTGAGCCTGTTGCATGGTGGATGGGTGTCTAGACAGGCACAGCAGGACCTGTTTCTCCTCTGGAGATGGCTCTGTCTCTTCCCTGGTTGCACAGTCAGCAATGGGTGTCAAACAGACCCTTCTGAGATGTTTCTGCAGCACGCCTCATCTTGCAGATGTCCATAGCCTCCTGTCATTTAGAAAACACTGCTGGCTTGTGCATGGTGACATGGGCTCAAAGCTTTGCCTCTGAGCATTATCCCCAGGCACTTATTCATGGCTCTGAGGCTGTTGTTTGTCATGACCCTGCCGGGCACAGCTTAGCTGTGTTTCATCGCAACCACATGTCCATAGCAAGAGGCGACTTCTGCCTTCTCAAATCCATCCTTGGGGTGAGCCCACGGGAGAAGACTGCTGCTAGCAGTGATCAGCATCTGCCACAGCCTCTGCTGAGGAAGCTTTGCCTGATGCCAGGGGACAGGAACATAGGGGTTCCCTAAGAGATATGACACCCCTGCTCTGCACTCCGCAGGGATCCAGGGTCAAGTGTAGGAGGGAGCATGCTTGCTGAAGTGAAGTGCACTGTGTGTTTGCTACCTGGCTCAGCACCCCAATCAGCAGGGAAGTGCCTCTGCACAAAGGAACACTTGGGAGGATAAATACAGTGTGGTTCTTTTAATAATTTTTAAGCTTGAGTGCATCTCAACACAGTGGGTTTTTGGTAAAGAAAGATCAGGAGACAGGAAGATGAAAGAAATCCAGTATATAAAAAAAAAAAAAAACAGTGAGAAAATGAATTATAAAAAAGCAGCAACAGAAGGAATAATAGTGCTTTGTTTATTCTTTCCCTTTTAGCTTTGTGGGCATATAATAGATTTCCACTTCTTGCTCCTACTTTCTATTTTCTCTACCACCCACAGTGTCCTTTCATTGCCTCTCCAAAGAGGCCCAAGAGTGCAGCCACCCTGCACAGACTAACCTGGACTCAAAGGGCAGCGTGATGTTGTAGCCTGAAGCCAGTTGCTATTTGTACAGCAACATGACATTGCAGGAAAAGAGTTCAGTCATGCTCAATTTTGCTTCTGGTATTGCAAAAGCAGTACATCAGTGATGGAGTTGTGCAGATTGGATGGAACTAATTATATTACGTTGTTCCATTAGAACTTGTAAGTGTTACATGCAGAAGAGCAGGCTTTTTTGACAAGACGTTGATTTGTATGAGGCTTCATGGAGCATTTATTTTTTATCCTTATGAGTTTAGCTCACCTTCTTTCATGAGAAAAACAAGAAAAGGAAATCTTTACCAAATTTCCTGTAGAATTTCCTCCCCCTTTCTTCAGGCATTTTCCTTTCTCAGCCTGGAAGAAACCAGCTGCACGGGTAGCATGAAATGTGCCAAGAACTCAATTTCATCTTTCTCCCAGACTGACTGTGTTCTCTGTGACTACCTTTAGTAGTTTAAGTAAGAAAAATCTTAGAATTGTTAAAGTAGGAAAAAACCTTTTAAGATCATCAAGTCCTACTGCCAGCTGAGCTCTATTACCATGTTCACCATTAAACCATTTCCTTCTCTGTAGGATGAAAGCTTTTCATCTTAAAGGTCTAAGGACTCCAGCCTTTCACTCTTAGTTGATGAGAGGCAATTCCTTTTCCCAGATATTGTATTTTCCAGATACACAGCAAGTGCTTCTAAAATCTGATACTGTAGACAGCTGAATAACTTATCAAGCTGAATTACTTATCAAGGCTTTTTATAGTTTGAAGGAATATGATGGAATACTCATGTTCACATAATTTGGTCCAATTTATTATCCTCAATCTTAGATTTTACTGAGACCACCAAAACACTGCTGACCAGGGCAGACAGTTATCATTTTTCTCATCACTAACGATGACAACTGGGTTCCTAGTGTCACAGCACTGTTACTTATTTTCCGTGATGGGGCTTCATCATGCTTTTAATGAACATCAGTTAAAAACAACCGCTAGACAAATTCCTTTGGAAAATTCCAATTACAACAAGCATAGAGATAAGAGATAAGTTTAAAGCTAGTTTGCATACTTCTGCTTAAGAAAAGGCAGCAGCACAGAAGTTAGTTTGTGACTATTTTTAGTGCAGTCAGAAGATTCAGAGTAGCTGTAAAATGATTTTTTTTAATGTGCTCCTTGAGATTTTAGGTTTACTAATCCTGTTTCCTGCAAGTCAACACATTTTTTTCTCCAGCTTAGTCTTGCTGTTACAGATACCTCATTTTTATGCTGCTTATAGCAATTGAATACTCAAAATGACCTGCTTTATTGTTATGGTCTTTCCACACACAAGAGTCAGGAATAACACCAATGAATCTTTTCCCTTCATGGGCTGACACAAGTGACAGAACTCCAGATGTGTAATACCAAAGCTCAGTCTGTGGACAGGCTCCTCTGGCCTCTACTTCCCGACTTGGGCTGCATCAAGGAGCCAAATGTTTGCAACTGTTGTTTTTCAGTCCATTTTCTTTTTTACTTCAGGTTCTCATGTGATTCTCAGGCCATATTTTATAAAACAGCCCTATGGCACACTGCTGGAAAGTGGTGCACGGGGACAAGCCAGAGACAGCAGCTTCCAGCTCAGCTCACCCAAGTCTCCCTGTGCACGTAGGAAAATCAGAAGCACCCGTTTCTGTTGCTGCCTGCTAGCATGGGTGCACTGCAAAGAAGCCTGTAGGATACCTGCAGCTCTGACTAAGGAGGCTGGAGCTAGGGCATTAGGGGAGTGAGTGTGTATAACAGGAAGATGAAAGAAGTGATTGCACAGCTTTGAATTCATGAATTCAAGCTCATCTGTAAATTCAAGGAATAGATACACCCATCAGTAAAGGCAAGCGTTGTTGTCATCATCAAGAAAGTCTGGGAACACCCCTATGTAATAATAATTCAACACTAAAGTTCAATTTCTTTCAGTTCAATAGCTCCTCTTTTTGTTTTTTTCTTACTTGGATGTAATTCAACTCCCTGTTTCTTAAATTGCTTTCTATCTACCCGCCAAGTTAGAGAGGCAAAAAAACAGGAAGAATGGAAGGAACCATTCTTCCCATTACTAAATTACAAAACCAAGTCCCAGAAACCTTTCTCCAATCTTTTTTTTTCCCTAATTTTTGAATACATTGCACTTACAGAGAAGACCTTTAGCTTTGCTATTTTTGAGAAATGGAAGAAAATGATGTTATGTCCCTACATACCCCTAGTGTTTACATTTATCAAGTAAAGAATGATAAATATGCTAACTCATTTTGTCATAACAAGATAAGTGGTAATGGTGCTGTTCTCTAGTCCAGGCAACCCACAATTATTTGATATTCAGCCACTCTGGAAAGTTCATTTTGCTGCCGGCTGTTCACCAAGGATCAGTCACAAAGATAACACAGGCTTGGGAGTTCTCAGGAATATTCTCTCTTTTGCAAATGAGTGAGTAAGTGAAGAATGTTTTTCTTTTCTGCATTGCTAGCCAAGAACTTTCTCCACATGCTTGTGGGACCTCTTGTTTTCCTCATGCAGTAGGTATCACCATGTTCCAAAGAAAGACATTTCATGCCAGGAGAAAAAATTTCAGTGCAGAAAAGGATTTTAATGAAACAAAACACAAGCCCTCCACAGAAAGTCTGTAACCTCGATGAGATCAGATAGCAAAGTGATACCAAAACTGCTTTTGATATTCCACTGATGCTTCTCCACTTTTGGCAGTCGATCTGATGCACAGACTGTGCTACAGCCATGCTTGGGAGACAGCTGGAACGACCTTGCTGGTCTTCATTGCCTGCAGCCTCGTCAGTCCAACCTGCAGCCTTATCAGATCTCCCCAGCAAAGCAGAGCTGGGCAAGCTCCCTGAGGCAGAGAAGTCTCAGTACAGGCGCCTTGAGTCTGTAAGGAGGCATGGATAAGAAAGTTGCTTGACCTTTCCACCACTACTATTTTCCTGAAGGTGTGGGCAACTTCTAATCTAAAAGAAAAGAAGCCACATTTCAAAGATATTTAATAAATTTAATGGAAAAGTATCTTAAAAACAAATTTTTCCTACTCAGAAAGAAGAGATTAGTAACTCAAGTGATCTATCATTTTCATATTGAAGATTTCCACACTTCATATTTACATAGAAAGTATGTTGCAGTCATATAAATTTTTCTGACTGTATAGATCTAAAGCACAGTCAAAGCTGGGAAAAACCGAAGTTTACAGTTTTGTTTGTATACAAAAAAATCAGAAATTAACATCAGGTTAAGTAAACTTTCCCAGCTTTGCTTATATATGTTTTGATTATTGTTGTTGCTGTCTCCTACCTCAAACAATTAATTTTTAAATTTTTTGAGTCCAAGGATTCGAAAAATATGAAAGCAGAAAGCATATAAATGCACTTATAGGCACTATATTGAACTTTCAGCTTACAAATTACTAGAAGAATTGTAATGACCTATTAAAAGCCAGAAAAATAGAAGTGTTTGGTAGTACTGATCTTGACCAGTTCCTCAGTTTGCAGCAAGGGATATTTAGGTGGGGTGGACATCTGCCTTGCAGCAGGCACGTACAAAGGATGTTTGTATTTGTCCTGAGCTTTGGGATCGAATCATGCCACAAAACACATGCTGCAGGGGCTGTGCTATGGAAATAGAGTTTCTTTAGAGTGAAACAAAGTGACTGACATACTAACACAGTTTCAACACTACAAATTAGTACTAATTAATGCTTTGGGAGCTGTTGTAGAAATATGGGCAAGGAGGATGCTTTAATGAAGGGTGGGTATAGGCTGGAGACATGGGGTGAGATGCATTGGTTTGTGGGGATCAGTAACAGTTTGGCTTATGCTCTCTTCAACTCCTGTGGCAAGTCAAGCAGTCTTTGCCCAGTTTTTTGAAAACTGTCAAAGTAGCATCCTTACTTCAGCCAGGTCTGCAGTCCAGCCATCAGTGGATCACATATACGCATTTTGCTGGCAAAAGCCTCTATTATACATAAAGCTAGAAAGATAAAGCCTGTGCTGTTCCTGGTTTGTATTTCTTGCATAGAGGCATCACTGGCAGCAGTGATGTGACAGGGTGATTGCAATAGCAGCCTTTCCTGGCTGAGCTGTCCAGGTGATAAATGACACTTCAACACATCCACTGTGTACAAGATAGCTGTGCTTCTGGATTTGATACCTACTTGTATGCATTGACTCTTTAGAGGTCTGTATTATCTTTGAGCTGAGATCATTCAGGAAGACAGATGTCTAACCCAACAGGGAATTCAACGTGAGGGAAGCCTCTCTGGCAAGAAGCAGTATAGGTCAGAATCAATTTTAGCTTTGCTTACAAAAGAAAAACAGCCCATCCTGCAGAACCAAACAAACTGCACCAGTTTGAGCCTCCACCCAGAAATCTGGCAATCTAAATTACGCTCTCTTATTGAGCAGTACTTCCCTCCTCAGGAACAATGAATCAAACAAAATAAATAAATCTTTACACTTCCCTGTTCTTTCCACCTCCCAATTAATCATACGTCATTTTGGAAAACCTAAGCATTCCACAGCAGGAGGCAAAGCTGCCATCACAGAGCGTGTTCGCAGCGTCATATCGACCTCCAGGAACAGGGGTGGGGGCTGTGGTCGCTTCCCGTTCCCAGCCCAGAGGAGCGGGGAGCCCAAGCCTCGCAGGGCGAGCGGCCGGAGCTGCTCCGCCCCGGCTCCCCGCGCCTGTCCGGCCGTGCCGGGCTGCACCGCGGCCCCTGCCACCATCCTGCTGCTGCTGCTGCTGCTGCTGCTGCTGCTGCTGCTGCTACTGCTGCTGGTGCTGCTGCTAGTGCTGCTGCTGGTGCTGGTGGTGGTGGTGGTGCGGGAGCGGTGCCTGCTGCGCCCGCCGCCCCTTCCTGCCCGCTCCCTTCCCCGGCTCGCAGCCCCGCCGCGCTTCTGGCGCTTTACAGAAGGTGCAGCGGTGCGGGGATCCACGCAGAGCCCCAGCCACGCAGAACGGACTGACCGAACTAAGTGGGTTTTTTTCTTTCCTAGGGGAATAAAAGAAAAGAAGAAATAATCTCCTAGGAATCTTTTTCCTCACATAGACACATGTTTTCCACTTCTTGGGACAAGAACAATTTATCGGGACCATTATTTACCCCAGGATACCTACCCTTATAGGCACTATATTGAACTTCCAGCCTACCAATTCTAGAAGAATTGTAATGAGCTATTAAAAACCTACCTACCCAATTCTTTGCAAATATGTTTTGGCATACCATTTTCTACACTCTTTAACTTAATGGGTTTTAACAGAAAGGTCCAAAATGCTAGGAAATAAATGTTCAATTAAACCTGATAAAGCTTGTCCATTGTTCCCTTTCATCACTAGCATATGCTAAGAGATGATGTTTCTCTTCTAGGCTATGGAGAAGATTTCTTGTCCATAGAAGTCCTTGAGAAAGAGCTGCTTTTCAGATAATCTGCTTTCTTTGGAGAAAGTGATTGATTTTGTCCCAGCTCCTGTTGTTGCATGAGCAGTTTTGAGTTCTGACATGCCTGGTTAGCATTTCCATGATAGGAGATTCTAAAGTTACTGGGTTTTGAGTTCTTATGCTATGCTCTCAGCTTTACACAAGATCTAGGGGTGAGGAATTACCACCAAACAGATCGAGTTTCTAGCCTGAAAGCAAGTTATGAAATTACTGCAGATGGCCTGCCAGTACAGGATTTCTGGTACTGTTTCACAGAGCATCAAATAGTCTCAATAAGTTTCAGATAAGTACTCTGCATTTTGGATGCTTATCTTTAACTCCTGATCTTTTGAAATTTGCCCCAATGCATTTCAAGTCTGTGTCCTTTAAACAGATCTTCTTCTAAATGAGATGATTAACATTTCTTTGTGTCTTTTCAGTGAATCCATGTGTTCATTTATGGTCCCGAAGGAAGACTAAATTAACCCTGCTGCCATTTCTTGATTACCAAATGACATTGTTTATACTAGATTTAGCTGTAAATCCCTACTTTCAGGGGCAATGTGTCCCAGAATAGCGCAAAAAGGATGTTTTTCTGTCTATATTTGAGGCATGAATAACATTAGAGAGAGCCATCTTTCCTTTAGAATCTCAGAGGATAAGAAGTTGGCAGACTGGAATAATGTAAAGGTATTTCTTTAAATGTCTTTTCAAAAGGGTAAAGGATAGCAGATCAAAAATATTTTCTTTAAAATGGGAGGTTCTGTAGCTCTTCATTACCTACAGCATTCTCAACCCCACCACCACCAACCATCCCACCCTTTTTCTGGTAGTTCCCTCCAGTGCTCTGAAACCTGGAGGTCTCTCTTTTCTATGACTTCCTTCCTTCAAATTCTGCCTTCACATTTCAGTGATGTAAAACAGCCAAGATAAGAAATAGCTGTCTCTTCCCAGGAGGAGGCTGACGGATGTGCAATTCAGAAGAACAATTCCGTTTTTCCTACTGTGTTCCTAGGATGGGGGGTGGTGAGGAGTGGGGGAAGTGAGAAGTTAACCTCACTTTTGCCAGCTATGCCACCTATTACCAGAAAAATAGACACATCAAAGTATGCTGTGTCTCTGTGTACACTGCTCTCTTCCTGAAAGAATAGAATAGTTAAAAAAAGATATATGGAACGGTGGTGGCTAATAACTTGTATGCTTAGTCAAAATACAAAAACAAATAATTGTTTGTGTAATGTATCCTCTTTAAGCGTTTAGCATAAACTGTTGTCTTCAGTCATGTTTCATCTAGGTCCCTTGTTGCTAGAAAGAGATGACTGGAGAGTTAGACTGTTACCACAGTCTAATAGTTACATTTGTTGTGGTTTTTTACAAAGAAAAGCATACTGGGCTTTGGGACTGTAAGAGTTAAAGAAGTATATTCGTGTGGAGGTTGAGGGGTTTGTTATTGTGAGATTTTAAGAGTAGCTTTTTACATGATTTTTGTATTATTGATGTGGCTTAATGAGGAAAACACAAGAAATCATGTTTTCTTACTTACCTAAATATAATAAAATAAAACAGCAGAAGCAGAAAAAACTTACTTGCCTTGGGATCTTAATTCACATTGTTGCAGGAATTCACAGGCAAGAACATCACACTTTATGATGGTAAGGAAGTTCTTCAGTAAGCAAGAAGAGGCTGGGTTTCCATGATTAAGGGATACAGTTGGATTTAGTGGCACAACAGAGTTGAGGCCAACTGGCTATTTGCAGTGGGAGATTTTTTGGGGATGAATAAGAAAAAGCAAGGCATTGAAATGTCACAAGAATTTCTGAGAAATGTGTTACTATAGATACCCTTTATCTTTCTCGTAAATAGGAGAAGAGAAATCCATACAGGGTCTTAATTACTACCATATTAAGATCTTCAAAGACCCTTTTGTCATGCCCGTATTTTTAGTATCTTGCCTTGCTGCATCAGTGGTGACCTAGACTCAAAATCTGGCTTGTGTGTAATAAAGAAGCACAGGAGCACCAACAGGAACAAGCAGTCTCCTAAGATACTAAAGCCAGTGTTCTGTGTAGCAGTGGGCAGCAGGAATCACTAATGCCACGAAATAAGATGTAATGTTAGTGTGACTGTAGCCTACTTTAGGGAGTTAACCAAATGATCTGGTGACCTAAGTGTTGTACAGAGGGAAGGAAAGAGCATGTGAATGCTTAAGGAAGGTAATGGGCAGCAGTCACAAAAGTCTAGGGAAACTGAAATATTATATTATGCTTCAATTGTCAGAATGGCAGAATAAATGTTTGTTAGTGGACGTTGTGTGAATGGTGTAACACCCTGAGAACTGTAGAGAAATGGTTCAACTCTGCTAAAAGATTGTACTTGAGCAGCATCAATAAAACTGAAACCAAGTTAGCAACTTATCTGGGATCTCCTGAGAAGCTTTTGGCTGAGTGGAACCCAATTCATCAGGAAAAACAGAAGAGTAAAGACAAGAAACCAGAAGAAAAGCTATTATATTTCACAGCTGAAAAATTATTTACACTTGTATGTGCGTAAGTACACACTAAGGAAATAGAGTGGATGAGGTTTGGAGGGTTTGGAGTAAATGCCCCCAAGACTGGTTTTATCAGCTTTCCAATTCAGTAAAACAGATCCCAGGATCTGATGACTAGAGAAAAACTCTCCTTACCTTTCAAGATACAAAAGGGAAGAGACTACAAATTAAGTAGTATAAACAGAGAATGGGAATTTTCTGTGGACTATTGCTCAGCTTGTTAGATGGAGAAATGAAGTTCTAGTTATGCAACTTGCAGGTACCAAACAGAACTTAGCCCCTCAAGTGCTTGGTGAGATTCATCTCTGTGAACAACAGATGTTGCTGACAAAGTGTGACCAGACTCAGAACCTCATTACTGATCCAGCATGTGTCACTACTGTTGCCATTTCATGAAGAAGACCTGTCTTTCAAAAATCAACTGGAATAATTTCTTAGACATTGGAAAAATAGAACAGAAGGAAGGATCTAGTGAAGAGGTAGCAATGAAACTGTTTTACCAGGCTTTCAGCAGGTGAAGCATTGAGTTTATAAATGTAAATGGTGAGAGATTGATTCTTCCAGGAGGGGATAGGTGGTAGAGTCCTTCTAGAAGCTTAATGCATTTGAGATCTATTCTGGTCACAAAATATAGTGTAGATATTGACTTTTCCATGATCACAGAAAAGAAAGACAAGACAAATATGTGATTTTTCTTTACCTTCTGATGCCTGAAAATGAAGCTGTGGTTTTTGTGGTACAGCAAAGGGTCCCTGGAGAACAGTCTTCATGGTGGTTGAGCCGTACGTATAGTAATGATTCACTAGAGGCTTGATTCCTCAATCTGCATGGGGAGAACTGTTTTCCTCTTCTTGCTTTGAAGTTTAGCAGGGTCTTGCATCTGATGTCAGAGGAAAGTCACTGGGTTTTTTTGTTTCAGTAGAGAGGCCAGACCAGTGCCATAATAAGACGGTACCTACTCAAGAGACCAGCAGTCTCATTACTGGTCTTTAATGTGAAGATCTGTTATGGACAGAGGCATGAGATACAATCTATGAAGTTTCAAGGAGGCAAGCAAGGACACAGAGCTTGGATTCATTGTTGTTGTTGTTGTTCTGTTGAACATGAACATTGCAGCCCCAGGTTATTTCCACACCATTGGTGATAAAGATTTTTTTTTAAATCCATTATGTTGAGCTGGCATCACCTATGAGGAGTTTCACAGAAAGCTGCTTATAGCAAAGCTGTATACATACATCCAGTCTTCTGGTTGCCTCTGGATTTCAAACTCAAGGCTATTCTTCCTGGGTTAGGTGGTGCGTACACCCCATACAGAAACATGTTCTGTATAAAGCATCAATTACCATTTCTAAGACCTTTGAACTTGATGAACACTCTGGGATTTGTTCCACCTCTTCTAAGAATCAAGCTCATATCATGAGTCAAGATGATATCACTGCATTCAGTAAGCTATAAATGTGTTACTTTTTTCTTGTCTATTTTGTACTCTTTACTGCCAAGACATGAGCATTTCTGAGTTTTGTAGATCTGTTTGCAAAATAGCATGCATGTCTTGAAAAAGGATGTGAAAGAGAAGCCAAATGACATCCCTTAAGTCAGCTTAAATCTCGATATTTGGTTGTTTATAATCTCAGTATGCTAGTTGTTTGTACTGTGATAAGAGGATTTTTGGTGTGGAGGCTGAGCGACAAGGCTTATTGCAGCAATGCAGACAGTGTTTGTCTCTTGGTTAGGGAAGTGCACCGGAAGGCAGGAAGATCTGGGTCCTAGACCATGCTGAACCAGTGACTCATCAAACTCTGGGAAAGTGCATTTGACCCAGTTCTGCAACATTGCAGAAATCAGCTCAGCTGCCAAACTGAACCAGAGCATGCTTTAAGTCACAAGTGAGTGGTAATATGGGAAAGATGAACCCTTTTTTTCATTGAGTAAATAAATGTAATTTCCATATTACCATATCCTGAGCCAATATTTCACAGTATAGCTGTGGTAATGTTCTTGTATAGTCAAGGGGATATTTTGAAGGAAGTGAAACCTCCCCTGTTCCCCCCTTCAAAAAAACAAAAACCAAACAAAACCAATAAAACAAACAAACCTTCCCACTATTCCCATTAAAATAATGTGGAAACAGATACGCAGGATGAAGAAATATCCAAAGAATAAGCTGTCATTTATTTTTTTATGATGCAGAGTAACAATTCAGCCATTCCAGATTTCTGATTTTGTGATATACAGATACAAACACATTATATTGAGATATAGATTTTGACCCCTAACTAGGAACATAACTAAAAGAGTTTGACAGAAGAAAGGGAGATATCATGTGAGTTTTCTGAGCAAATGTTTTAAGATATTTTGCTACTCAAAAGTAAATAGATGAGAAAAGAGATTATCAGTGATAGTTGACTACCAGTTTTTATATCCACAAGAGGCACATTGGTCTTTCTGAATGCATTCTTCTGTTAGATTACCTTCCTTAACCTGACTGCAAATAGAAAAACTTTCACAGATGTCTGCATATAGTCCTGATATGTCATATCCTCTTCTGTGGCTTCTTTATTTGCTAAACCTGTACCCAAGGCTTTTACCAGGGGCAGCACTGATCACCTTGGAGCAGAGGCAGTAAAGCTCAGGGAGGAGGTTAAGTTTCGCAATAAAAAGTGGAAAGTAAAATGGGTCAATAAGAAAGCTAGTTCTCATGGGCTTTTTCTTGACTGAAATAGAAAGGAAATGGTGGGTGAAGCATCTGACCAAGCAGTTAGCAGTAAACACTTCCATCATCAAATGCAGTTCTTTTTCCAGTTTGCAAATCTCTTGCCCATTCTTCTTACTTTTAAGGAAATACCAGTCCAGTCCCAAGAAGCAGTTCTGAAAAATTGCATAGCAAATTTCCACATTTAATATTTCCACTACAGTCATTTGTCTAACAGCCAACCCTGAAAATTGAGCCAGGGCTGTAAATGTTAAACTGGAGTGGACTTACCCATCAGCATGTATGATAAATGCAGTGTCAGCCAATCTGTGCCATCACTGATAAACCTGTGCAAATCCATTCCTTCCAAATCATGCTGTCAGGGATAGTTCCGTAATTCCACTTCATGGTAGATATTTCTAATTGCAATTTATATAATTCTGCAGGAAGAATTTAAATTCAGCTTTCATTCTTTATTATATCTGATTCTGCAGGCACAAGAAGATTTTAAAAGGCCATTGAAAACCATTGCCAACTTCATCCCTCCCAAGTGAAAAAAGAACTCCCAGAATCTCTTAAGTATTCACTTCAGAACCAGATCAGCATGTCTGAACCATGTCTGAACCATGACTGTAAACAGAACAACGTCTGTAAACAGTTATCAGGGGAAAACAAAGTTAACAAATTCAATTGATAAAAGCAGTTCAGACACAATCAAACGTTTTTAAGTAATTACAGAAGACATGAAACAGGAAAAAATCCCAGTGGTTATGCTCACATTTTGGAAAGCCCTGGCACTATTGCACTGCACTGAAGAAAGTACAGATGCTGCAGCCATGCAAACAACTGTACAGCTGGTTTCTGTCAGTCCCCTCCCCACGAGCAGAGCTAATGCAATTGCACTGCTGCTGGTTCAAAAGTAAAAAAATCTTTCTTACATTGGCTGGCTGGTTTGTTCTTAGTGTAATAGGCACAGATGAGTATTTCTCAGAAATACTGGTTGCCTATCTGAAGTATGATTAGCAACCTTTAAGGTTTACCAGTCAAAAAGAATAATATGTTCTTAAGTTTCCTGAGTCTGCCAATTTACGTAGGTGAGTAAACTAGACAGGTCAAATAACTGGCGTGGTTTATAAATAGACTAAAAAAAAATCTCCATATATAGACTAGTATCCAGACTTTCTATTGTTTCAAGCAAATGATATCATTATTTGGATGTCTTTCCAAAACTGAAAATGACTAGACTTCGGAAACCAGAAGTAGTTAAATATAGAAATTGCTACTTTAATGAGTGAATGCTGTGTTTCATTATTATGCTACTAGTATGTGAACAAATGTCTTTCTGTTCTTAGGGATGGGAAAGGAGGTTTTATTCTAGTAATATAAGATATTGCACAAAAGCTAAATTCAGATTAAGGGTTGATAGTGTCTTTGACTTCATTCCTTTATGGAAAATATTCCAGTGTAACTGCACATATCAAAATAACACTGTCCACTAGCTTGCACCTTGCATAAGCCTTGGGCAGATCAAATACAAAATGCACAGTGGTTTGCATAAATAAAATATTAGAATAAAAATTCAAAATTAAAAGAGAAACAATCTGTGCTTTTCAGTGTCCCTAACAAGTGATTACGTCTACTTTGGCAAGTCACAATAAAATCACAGAATTAAGTCAAAGGACTTTTTTCATTGCTGATAACTAGAAAACACTTCTGACTTCTGTAATACTGTATTTGAAATGACTTAAGTAGCTTTTGTGGAGATGCATTTAATTTCTAGGGGTGGGGTATTGAGAACAAGGACTCATGTTAAGATGTCCCAGCACTCTTAGCTTAAGACCACCATCCTTTTAGATGAGGAATGTCATATTGAATGTTAGATGAGAGTCTGCTGTCTCATAAGAAAAGATAATAGCATCTCTAAAAGTATGGCTTTACAAAGACGGGATCAAGTTTAACAGGATGCCAAATTTTAACTTATCAATACAGATTTTACTCTAGCTACTGCTGCATCCTTTACCTTTCTCTCAGATTTAGCTAAAAAATCCTATTTGAACAAAGAGCGAGGTGACATGAAGTCACCTAAATTTAGGCATCTACATATTCAGGAGGTGTCTGAGTTCTCATTATAATCAAGGAGGCCAATGGGCTTGCATTAACTAATAGTAATAATTAATGTAGGTATCTTTGCTTAGCTTTATTAATACATTTCCATCTTCAAAATCTTACTAGGTTCATACCTGTGGGGTATTTTTTTTCTGCAGGCAAACCCAATTCTGGCCTTGGTAAAACAGAGCAACACTTTTATTCTGTTTTTGCAAACATTGTGGGCTGTAGGTATCACTTTATGGCTGCTTAATATCAGTCCCTTTGTGAGATGTAAGAGACATTTTTAACCGTCGCGCACTCTTCAAAGAGCTTCATTTTCCTACAGTATCACCTGCCTCCTGCTACCATATATTCAAGCCTTAGTTGATGACTAAGGCAAAGTTTGTAATTTCTTTAGGCAGGTTCAAATAGACAAGTGCCAGATTATGTTTTTCTTCTTTTTCTGGATGCAGTTTTGTTCCAGAAAAAGCCTTTTGCATCTTATCCCTCCTTCATTAGCTCCTGAAAGCTGAGCACTTTCATGCAGAGACCTGGGGCAGCCTTTTAGGATTCCCTTTCCCATGGCATTACAGAATCTTCAAAAATAAGCAGGAGTGCTATATTTTTCTATAGAAGTGACTTTTAAAAATTTTTTAGCATTTTAAAGTGTTTTAACTGGGTTCTTCTATCTTACATTCCTCTTTTGTAGCATAACGTATAATCACCTTGTGACGAAAAAGAAGGAAAAATATGCTGAATTCAACTTCATTACCTTGATGAGGCTTCCATTCTCAGACTTCTTGACAGAAAACTGAGTCACAACATACGCTGCTTGCTTCAAAGTGTGCTGTTTGTAAACAAACTCATGTTGGACAACTAGACAAGAACACTGGAGAGTTATTCAAATATCTGTGCTTTATATGTAGGCAGCTTTTAAGCATTTCTCTTTGCCTGGCCTCTTAAAGACCTTTTTCTTTTTTTTTTTTTTTTTTCTTTAATGCCTACTATATCACAGCTGCACTTTCTGGATTTCATCTGGTTTTCTGGGTAAATATGTGTTTGGATGAAAGCCACAAAATTAGAAATGGTATTATGGAAATGTGATGGATAAGTTCACACTGTATCATATCTGGCTTCTGCCATTGTTCCAAGGCAGTGTCTCCAGATGGCAACAAGAGAACTTTATAATGTAAAGGGGGACAGTAAATAGTACCTCAAATAAAGTGAACTTGTGGAGCTGTGAAGTTTCACTTTGAAATGAAACTATGCAGCCTTCAAATCAAGGCTGCATGCCAGGAGGTTCATATAATCAAGAGTCACAAGCAAGTCCATAAGAGGAAAGTCTTTTATAGCTTCCTTTCTGAGAGATACAGAATTCATATTTCCCATCTCTGGTTCCAACATACTTGATGATACACCCTTGAGGAGGCAAGTTTCTGTCTGTTGGGGTCTTCTCAGCATTGGAGACTTAAAATTCGTGTCCTTCCTTTCCTCACCCCAGACAACAAGCAAAGGCATCTCAGTCCCTGGGAGCAGTAGTGCTTTTGGGTACTTCTTTGTTGACATTCCCATGCCCATCAGGATTCAAGAGCTAAAGCAAGCTGCTTGCTTTCTTGGCAACCTGCTTCCCAGTTTTCTTGATACACTGCATGAGAGGCAGAGGGCATGTGAAGCTTCACACCAGTTTATAATAAATAATTGATTACCACAAGTACAGCTCTTCACATTGCATTGGGAAGACTCCATAGGCAGTAGTTTAGTTAGGAGACCAGGCAGTAATTAGGAGACCAGCTCTCTTCATACAGCTGGTGGGAAGTATCTGTGTTCTTCCTGGGACCAGTTGCCTCCTCCAGAGTTTTTTCATTGAAGGATATGTAAATACATGGCTCCCCCTACTTTTGGTGGGAAGTGTAAACATTCATTTTACTGCGTGACCTCAAGATTTTGAGGTCACACACTAAAAATTATTCTAGTTGCCATGCATCCAGTCTGGAGAAGGTTCTGGCTCTCATTCAAATATGAAAGAAAGAATTAGTTCTTAGTGAAATAATTCTCAGAACAGTTGGAGAGAGGATCCACACCCACATCTTTTCCTTCCTCTCTGTGCCAGTTATCTCTCCCTTTCCCTGGACAATTAAGGTCTTCACAGTGGTCTTACTGTCCCATGCACTAGAGGAACTGTTAGCAGTAGGTTTCAGATGGCTGATTGCATCTTTGACATTGTAGCTCTGAGGAGAGACCAAGCCTGTTCCTGGGCAATCCAGGCCTTCTCCGCTGACAGCATTCTCAATACTTATTTTGAGTGATTGTTTATACATATTTCTAGAGAAACAAGTTTGGTAGCAGGCAACAAATGTTTCCAGCTCTTAAAGAAGTAAAATGTTTGGTTTGAGCAAAGACAACTGTGCTGTCACATTTGAATCTGATGAAGTTCTTCTCTATCTGGTGATGATCAGCAGCAGGAGTACTCTGTCATACTCCTACTTTATTTTTTTCTTCTTTCTTTTGAAGGAAGCAAAAAAATAATGTTTCGAAGTCAGGACTGTATAAACCGAATTTGAAATTAATGTCCGTATCAACAGCTGAAGGTCAAATGTGAAAGCAGAGGTTCGGACTGGAGGTGTGGCCTGGTCTGGTCTCCCTGGCACTGACACAGAGGCTGACTCTCAGGCATGCCAGGAATTCCCTCGGGACTTCCAGGCTGAAGCCTCACTTGAAGCATCTGAATGTGCTGCTCCAGTGTGCTGCTCATTGCCCCACTGCAGAGGCATGCACTGTCAGCACCCCCAGCCCTAGTTCTGTGCTTCAGCAAGCTCCTAAAACTTCTAAAACACGCCTTGGTGAAATTTGGGTTAAGAGAATGGGGCTTGTCAGCACAGAGGTTAATGCACAACTACAACGTGCAAAACGTTATCAAAGAAGATGTCGGTGTATGGAGTCTTTGATTCCAAGTTGCAATATTTTCATTATAATTTCCGTAATTATTTTTTGAGCTGTATGTAAGGAAATGGCTTATATTTCCTGGTCTTTCTGTACTCACAGAACTGTACTTTGAGGTCTGTCTCTGGTTGCTTTTGTTCTTTGTTAGAGTACCAGCCCTTGAAGTGGAGGTACTTGAATGGGCACGCAGAAATGACAGCTACCCAAATGTGGCCAAGATTAGCATCAAATAAATCATTGGTGTGTGGAAAAGTTTAAAGAAAAGTGCATCTATATTTCTTGTTTTTTAAGAGCTTGGCTGAAAGAAACTGTATTTAAGTTGTCTATTTTTGGCTGGATGTGTAAATACAGAAATAATATTGTTTGGAGACAAAAAAAAAATGATGAGAAAGCAAGAGGGCAGAAAAATTTTTGTGTTGGGGCACCCACATTGTATGCTTGCTATACATAAAAATAAGAAGTATTTACACTAGGCAAATATGCAAGCTTTACAAACATAGGTGGCACTTACTTACATGTTTTCTCTTGCTTTTGTTTGAGCAGTGTTCGTGTTCCTTGAACATGATGAATATATTCATGCTAGCACAGTGGCTGGGTAAGCCAGCTCTGGAGATGCTTAGCTTTGAACAGTGTGAACCTGAGCAGTGTTAGATGTAACTAAAGATTTGCTGATTAAAGAAAACACCTCTAAGAACCAAGTATTTCTTTATTTAGCAAAGTAACATATCACTGTTGTTATTAGTAATAATTCACAACTACATCACTGCAAGAAACAGTGAATTACAATTCTATGTCTTCTTGTTATTATTATTTGTACAAAATGACTGTAAAAAAATCTGATAAATTACACAAAAAGGCTATTAAGTTGTAATTCTACTGCCTTTGCTCTTGAAGTTGGTATTCAGGAGTAAGCCTGTCCTTCCTTACAAGTTTATCTCTTCTTACCCACCTTCCCACAGGGACATACATGCCTGGTCAAGACACCTGTGGTCTCTCCCCGTGGGGGCTCCCAGTGGGCTTGTGCTCACAAGTCAACATCACTGCTGCCTGCCGATGTCCCTGCCCTTGCTCTTAGTACATTCTCACTACTTTCATTCTTCATTTAATTTGATGCCCTCTTGATCTTTTTTTTTTTTATTTTCCAAGTTTTTATCCCCGTTGCATCACCATTTCCCTGCCTATACTCCTCCCAAATAAACAACCTGCTCTTAATTTCTTTTCCCTCATTGGTCCCATTTTTTACACTCAAAAGTTATTTTTTCTGACACTATTACCTAGGCAATATTTTCTCTAATATGGCATTACCATTACAGTTGTGGGAATGAGACAGCCTTGCCTCCAAGGGCTGCGTTTTGATCCTGTGGGTCTCATTGGGAACATTAATGTTACACATTTCTGGACAGAATTACCATACTTTACTCTTGATTCTCCAATCTAATTCTAATTAAGCAGCACCTCACCTTA
Source organism: Pyrgilauda ruficollis (assembly GCF_017590135.1). Taxonomy (NCBI): domain Eukaryota; kingdom Metazoa; phylum Chordata; class Aves; order Passeriformes; family Passeridae; genus Pyrgilauda; species Pyrgilauda ruficollis. The sequence goes on along the minus strand of NW_024524266.1, from coordinate 1,459,972 downwards.
TGCACAGAAAGCTTGCACACCAGTGCAATGGTGTAGCTCATTTTGTGTTCACATATGTCTGCTCTTAAATAATATTCTTCACACTCAGTGTTCCCATCAAAGGGTGGACACTTAGCACAGGATTCATCTCATGTGAAGCTGGACATCTGCTCTGTAGACATGTCTCAACCAGTTACCTTATTCTACATCTCTAATCTCCTTACCCTTCTATGATGAGATTTAGCTCTGGTGTCTGAAATAGATCTGATGAGAGTCTCTGGGTGATCTAAAACAGCAGCCAGCCAGATGTTGTGCCTATATTGCATGAATCTTAAATTAGATCTTATAAATCCCATTTCTAGATTCTGCCTAAACTCTGGACTTCTTAGAGATTAATGGGATAATATATCATCCAAAACATGAGAATGACTTGGAACTGAAAGGCTTCTCAGCAGACACATTCATACTTGAGGGCCAGTTCTTCCAGCTTGATTACACAAATCCTAGAATACCATTCTGGTGCAGGCACACTTACTTGTCTTCATTTAACTGCATACTGAGCTAGTCAGGAGATTCATCTCCCCATCCTTACACTTTCTACAGGGGGTGGATCTCTTGTAGAAGCTAGTCACCTCCACCCACCTTTGTGGTTGAGAGAAAGCAGTAGGAGCTTTCTGGGAGAGATGCAGTCAATCAGTTTAAATGCCAGTATAAGGGCGTGATGAATCATGTCCTAGATCTGCCTGTTCTCTCCACTGACCAAAAAGGCTCCTGCTCAGATCAAAACAGCCACACTGGGTTGTCACCATTAGTATATGTTCCCAGAAATCTGTTTTCCTCAGGACATAAATAGTTGAGGACTTCAAGGTACATTGTCCACTGCTAAATTTGAAACTTTCAGGCTTCTTGCATTCTAATTATTGACTGATACATGTCCATTTGATTTCCCTTCATCTCAATTGTGGGCCCATGGGTATAATTGTTTTTAGAAAAATTCTCCAAGAATCCTTAACAGACTTATTTTTGAACATTAACAAGCTTGTAAACCATACTGTTTTAGACTGTAATCCCCAATAAAGTAAGATCAAACAACAATGCAGTGATCTTCAAAAAATTAAAAATATTCTAGATATTTGTAATAGTGGAAGATAGTAGAAAATGCTGCATGTGACTAAAAGTTCCCAGAGTCATTCCACTAGCAGTTAAAAAGTGAAGAGGTGGAAATTAGGTAATAAAGAAAGCCCAAGTATAATCAAGAAGCGTTATATTACTGCTGGTCTCAAATGCTTTCCCATTATGTTCCCTACCTTTGGAGAATCTTCCAGATTTTTCTTTTCATTATCTGCAGAATCTGTGTGCATAAAAGGATACAAAATGAGAAAATAATGGAAAAAAAAAAAAAAAAACCAAAACAAAAAGCTTCCTAAAATTGTGGAAGAAAACAATTGTGTCCCCATATTAGCTGCTGGTATTGTTACAGCATGCAAATGGAAATATTGGATGGTGGATAGTACACAAACAATGGACCTTGAACTTCCATTTGAAATAAGCATTAGCAGCCTCCTTCATTTTTTTCTTACAAGGGCACAAATATCTTAACATAGTTCTGATTCATTTTCTATTTTCTTCTTGACAACAGTTTACCAAATTTAGAGTCACTATGCTAATTAAAGAAATAAACTTATTGTTCTCATTTTTTTTTCTCAGTAGGAGAAACTAAAAACCCACATGATCAAATTACTGTATCTGTCTGTTACTCTTAGGCTGGGATATGCTGTTGTTTACAGCACCAACAAAAACAGATTCTAAAAGTTCAATATTTATTGTTACCAATGGCAGCACTACATAGCACAGTTCTCCTTAAAGTATACCCACATTCTCCAGAGGAATATGGTCACACAGGCCATACATCTGCACAGCATCCAGACAAATTAATAGAACTATTCTCAATTTCAGGAAAGGAACTGTGGGGAAAACGCCATTAAATGAAGGATACTGAGAAAAAGATACACATTTCATCTGCAAATAGCTTAATAAGAAATAAACACCATGGAAATAGTGAGTTTTATTTAACTAAAAAATAGACCAACCTGAGCAAACTGCTGGAGTTTATAAATTTGTCTTGATTTAATATTTCCTCTAAACAATAGCTTAAACATAAATCAGAATTCATAACATGACACAGAACTCTGCTACATCCATTAAATAATTTCCTGAATAAAACACCTAACCTAGGTCAGGGCATGGTTTCAGTTTGGTGGACTGCTGTGATCAGTATGAAAACCCTACCTCTTTAATTAAACATGAGAAATAAATATAAAGCTGAAACAAAAGTGTTTTAGTATATCAAAGTACTTAAGATACAGACATGAACCTTCTCATGACAAACATAAAAATTTGTTTTGGGAACTTAGTATTTCTGTGTGTTGTAAGATTAAGAGTCTGCTGTACAAATATGACCAAAGCAGGACTTAGGTAATGCTTGGTGCCTGCTCCATACCTTTTATTCATTTGACTGCCAGGGAGGTATCCCAATCCCAGAGCTTTGTTTTCAGGCAGTGTGAAGGTGGAAATGGATACCGGAGAAATGTGACCAAAAAACCTCAGGTGTTGAGTAGAGGATTGCTTAGAGCCTCATGGCAGCTTTGGTCCCCTCTCTGTTTTAGCTCCTTAAGTTAGCCCTAGAGGCAGGAATAGCAGCATCACTGTCTCTTTATGAAACAGCACAGCAGTTCAGAGCACCCATCCTGTTTTGGAGCCTTGTTTATATCACTTTCACTTCCCTTTCAAGAGATGGTGGGCTCAAGCTCTGAAGGAGGCAGAAAATGAAGGCACCATTTGCTTTAGCCAAGAGGAGAGCAAGTGACAGAGAACCTGACTCTGTACCCTGCAGCCGGGTTGCCTTGAGGTTTCATGTGAGGACGAGTGCATGTGAAATGCCCTGAATGAGGGATTCAGGTTTCCTGTAGCCACTAGACTTAGTCCTTCTCTTTTTTTTCTTCTGACTGCATTAATTATTCACTGTGGGCCAAGTCAGGTTCAGAAATAGTGGTGAGAAATCCCTTCCTCCTTTCCCAGGTTACTTACTAGGCTGCTGGGTCATTTTCAGGGGCTCAAAACCCTAAGCTCCAGTGGGCTGCAGGCTGGTCTTCACAACATTCTTAATCATTAAGTTACATTTGTAAAAGTCACACCACAGCATGCACAGCATCTCTGCTGTTCAGGTTTCTGAACAAGACTGACTGTGGCTGCTGCATTCTGTGCAGGCACTTGCATGGAATATAATCTGAGTTTGCCTGCCTGTTGAAGTCCATCCAAGGATTTCTTCAGAGCAGTGCATATTTTGTGATCCATATATTTGTGGCCCAGGCCAACGTGGTTGTGGTCAGGCAGGAGAGATGTAACTGAAGACATTTACTTAAGCTGGGAGTGACTTCTAAATCACAGAGGTTGACTGCTAGCAAATTTTTTGTTCCTCCAGAATAGGTAGCCATAGAAGAGGAGAAAGTAGGAGTTTGGCTCATGAATTTGAACATGATACCTACATCTTCCTTTATGTCCACCAATAAATATTTCAAAATACAGCAACCATTTGGAGCATGCATAGAAGGATGTGCTGCATTGTGACCTAGGACTTAGTCCATGTCTCTAAAGAATCCAAGCAGCTGCACTTCTGTGATACGATATCTATTGCATGTGTCAAAAAGATACATAAGATACTGCTCAGCATCGAGCTACAGAGTTTTGAAAATGTGGGGGGAAATAAATGAAATAACATTATATTTCTTGATGCTGATCTGCAAGAACTGGACAGCCACTCATGGCTGCTTCTAAGCATATATTGAAAAAGTTTCAGCTGTAAATCCTAGATCTGATCCTGGTCTTTGCTTCAGCAGTTCCCAGCTAATCAGTCTGCTAATCAAAGCTGATTGTGCAGTTTCAGATATTCTAGCTGATATCTTTTAACTTTTGTGTTATGTGTGTTCTGATTTGCAGGGTGGAAAGAAATACACAGGACCATGTGGAGGCAGAGACTGCAGTGGAGGATGTCAGTGTTTCCCTGAAAAAGGAAGCCGTGTAAGTAACATATTTTCCTGTAAATTGTTCTTGATGGTACAAGTTCAATGCTATATATTTTGCCTTAGGTGGACTTACATTAGACTGCTAAGAGTGCTAAAACCATTATTCTTTTTCAGGAAAAAGTTGTTGTTGTTTCATCTTACTTTCTCATAGGCTTGTAGATTTGAAGAAACGCTTTGTTGTGAATGCCTTGTTATGATATGTAGCAGGCACTTGTCTCAAAGATGAGGGCCAAGGGACCTAACAGCCATGACAAGCTGATAGATTAGAATGATGAGAAGATACCATATACATGCATGGGATACAGACATTTGATGATTTTAGAGATCTTTTCCAACCTAAATGATTCCATAATTCTGTGATTCTATATGATTTCCACTAAAGCAAGAGGGAACCATGCCTGCAAAACCTGAAATCCCTGCTGAAAGGGAACTGTTTAGAATTCCTGGCATCATGTTGTGGCTGATAGTCTGTTCTTCGTTTTGGGAACTAGTGAGGAATGAGGCAGAGGAAAGGAGATGGGGTGGAGGGGATTAGCCACCTGCCACAAAGAGCACTGAGAAATAGGGCAGGGCTCCTATCCTCTATGGCTTGGAGCCCTGGCTGGCAGGCTCCTTCTGTACAGCTTGGTCTTCTGCAGCTGAGACAGTGACTCAGCCTTTTCCATCCACCCATCTCTAAGAATAGGTCAGGCAAGAGATGTGGTGGCCGGTCATGTGCTAGTTCTGCTATCACAAACCTCATAAGATTTTTCAGTTCTCTGCCTTCCCTCCACACGGCCAGCCACCAGTTCCCATTCCCATTGCATTCCTCAAGCTTGACTCCACGTCTGAGTGGAGGGAGAGGTGGTAGGAAAGTCACAGTGTAGGTGGGAGGCAAGGAACATTGTTGTTTACAGAAGAAGTCCTGATGTCTCCATGGAAGTCAGATGATCCTGGGGTCACCCTGCCATGGGGACTGTAATGGTTATACTCCCATGGCCTGACCATGAGCTGCTCATGATCCGCTTTCCATTACAATAACCCAATGGCAACCTGATGATCTGATGAGCCATCCCCTGAGACACAGCTTCCCATAGGGCTCCCTCCCGCTGTTACTGCCTTACCTTCATCATCCAGCACATGAAGTTTGGCAAGTGCCTCCTGCCACTTCCCACTTTTGACTGAAAATCAAAAACTGATGCTGTAAAATGCTTACTAGAGTTCATGAAAATATCTGTTGCAAAACCACCAGCTTTCCGACTGAAATGTTTTTCATGCTCCTTATTGACTGAATGATCTTGAATTTCAAGTTGCCAAATGAGAAGGAAAAAAGAGGCAGTTAAACAAAACTAACTGCATAGGTTGGAAAAGCTGAAAATGTGAAAATACCACAGTAGAGAGGCAGTCAGGTGCCACTGACAAGAAGCTCTCTGTGAGTTGCTTCCTATCTAGATTGGGAAAGTGAGGGCAGATTTTATGTACTTGCTTACCACTCTCAGTTTTACCTCAGGGAAGTAAGTAAACCCACTTACTAATGAGGTTGGCCTCCCTTTAAATAGATACTCAAAAAGAGAAAAAGGATATGCTACAAAACATAAATTATATTATACTGCTTGTAGTTAATTGTGCAAGATGTGAAAAAGTATTGGAAAAAGGGATTTACAGAATTTTACACTTCAAAAATCATATTTTATCTTTCTATATTTTATTTCTCTGAAATGATACACCTCATTCTGATTTAGCATACACTGCCTGTATATTGTGTCTGCTGATCTCTTCAGATGTCACAACCTCTGTTAAACATCTGGTTTCAGGAACAAGATTGGCCTTTAGAGTCTAGTCAAGTTTGGCATAGCTTCTGGTCTCATGCTAATCCTCAATGGGAATATTTATTTTCACAAAACCTCTGTATAATCTGGCACGGCACACGTTCTCTGTTCGAGGTGACTCACTGCATGCACAATAGACGTCCTGCGTGTTTGCACTTGTAAGAGTGCCTGAAGCAGTCTGTCAGAGCCTGCTTCTGCAGTGACTCTGCAGCCCAGGAGCCACAGAGCTGTCACTTGCCTGGAACTCAGGTAGGAGCAGCACTGCAAGGGTCTGCAGCCAGCTGTCAGCCCTGCTATCCTCTGGAAATTCACACTGTCTTTGTGACAGGTCTAAAACCAGGCAAATTAAAAACATTTTCTTTGGATTGCTGCTACTGAATGCACATCAGGCTCTGTTGAATGAAGTGAATTCACAGAAGTGGTAAACACAATTACAACTATGTGAAGGTCTGAAGAAACGCCTGCTCTTTATTTATTTGTGCTTCTACTTCATTTGTTGTCATTGTAGTCTTAAGCTACAGCATTTAAGGAAATAGACTTAGCTTTATTTATTGTCTTTATCCAATAACTTTTGTTTTTAAAAAAGGGTTTTTTGCAAAATATGCCTACTGGTATCTCCTGGGACTCTGTGCTAGATGCAGAGAGGCACTGTCAAGATATGTGGAGATGCATCCTGGCTATGGTGATTTGGACCAGGTCTCCAGGTTCAGGGCATCTGGAAGCCCTGTGCTACTGTCTACCCTGCTTTTGGTTCAGGACTGGTAAGGATAGGCACAAAGACACAGAAAAGTTGAATCCTGCTTCACAGGGGCAGTTTTTAGGGGCAAAAGGCAGCCTAGCATAAATCAATGCACCCACCTAGCCAGCCTACCTGAAAGAGGTATGTGGTTTTAGCTTTTCCTCTACTCTGTTTTGGCTGGGCTTGACCCTGCAGCTTTTACTGGGCTCAGACACAGCTAAAATCCAGTGGGAACAGAAAAACAAAACAGCAGAAGCATCATCTGCCCGGTGTAGTGGTGGGGGAGCTGCTGCAGCCAAGCAAAAGCAGCATCTAGCCAGCACCCTCCCGCCTCTCATCTGAGCTACTCCCAGGGCTGTGAGGACACCTGCAAATGGCACTCTCTTCTTCATTCCCAAAAGGAAAGCCAGTCAAATCCGAACGTGCAGAGAATCGGGACATTCCTGATAATTGTGTTTGCAACTCACAGCAAATGATGAGTTGTTTCTTGGAGAAGTTTCTCCAAAGAAATGTCTCTTGGGCCATGCACAATCCCCTTGAAGTTCCTACCTCCAGTCCTGCTTTGTGATCAAATCTTCATAGCAGAAAGAGTAAAGTTCCTTCTGTAAGCTGATTTTGTTTTTCCCAGTCTTTAATGACACTCTAGTCTTTGTTCTTTTTCACTGCAGCCCAGTTATGTTCCAGTTGTGTTTACTGTTAGCTGGTTACAAATATCCAGTCTATCTAACCATACCTTGCATCTAGGTAGATGGCTGGAGCTGGGGCTGCAGGAGCCAGGCTTGGGGACCAGCCTCAGCCTCATCTCCCCTTCTCACAGTGGGCAAAACCTCAGTGGAGTTGCAGTGCAAATCAAAGCTCCTGAAAGAGTGTTCAAATCCACATTACAAGAAACCATAGTATAAGCCTCAGTTGAGGATGCAGAGTGAGAAGACAGAGGAAAGACAGCAGACTTTTCTTCCTGAGACAGATTCATCTTCTGTCTTCATAATTTTCTTCTATGGCAACTTTTCCTAAATTGTTGTCCTCCAAGAGACTCACCTTTCTCTAAGGTACATTTGGAGAGCACAATATAAGGAGTACACAGATGCCTGGGTATGAGGGGAAAGAGTAAAGGGAAACACTGATATGGTATTGAAATTCTGGTTTGAATGAAATGGAAAGCCTGGATTAAATGAATTTTTAAAAATCTGGGGTTTTTTCTTTTTTCCTCAAGATTTTTATTGCAGCTCCTAAAATCTTGAGATTTGTAGTTCTTTGCAAACCATGCATTGCTCAGAGAACAATATATGTACCTTACAATTTGTTAAACATTAATGCACTTATGTAGGAAACAATAACTCCATTCAGTACAATGGCCAACTGTTTGACCCATTGAAGTTCATAATCAGCTTCACTTCATAACCAGCCTAGAAGGCTTTATAGAAAGTGGAAGTGAGTAGAAATCTTCTTGATCTTTCTGTAGAGTGAGAAATTGCACTCTTTTGTACTTCCCAAATCAAGCATCTAACAATGGCTCAAGCCATTTAGCCATTGTTTTTGCAAGGGGCTGGAATAATGGAAACTGAAATTATAAGACAGCTTTGTGTCCCCCCCATAAAGGCCACTTCTTGGGAAAGCCCAAACATTTATTTTTAACCTAGACTGAAATGAATGTTCACTAGCAGTCCTTTACAGATAGCTGTTCTATTGCTTTCACTAATGCAGTGGCCAAGGGTAAGCTATTACCAGTACACCTATAATTACTTCTGTTTGCTTTTGGATGCTACACAGTTGGGAAATCTAGTGTGTGATATTTGCTTGCAAACATTTTCCATACAAGTTTAAGGCTTAACACATGGACTAGATTTAGATGTGTTTCTTCATAATTAAAAACAAGCAACAGAATAGAGCATACAAATATTCTAAAGTCAACTCCATTATTAAATTATAGGGAAATGTTTGAATCCAATAAAATAATTTTATTAACTGTTAGTGTAATGCATATCATAATTAACTGGCTTCCAGGCTGGTATAATGGCAGTAGCTCCTTGTAAGTCTGTTGGTGTAAACTGATACATCTGATGAAAACTGATAGTTACCTTTTTTTTTTCCCCTCCACAAAATAATAACATTAGAAGCATCTTCTTAGTTATTCATCTAGCTCACTATTCTGTTCCCAAAAGTGAACTACCATAAGAGATGATATTTACAGGGAGCACAGAGTTCTGGCAATTTTCTGCAGTCCATTCACTTGTACCCAAGATAATCCAATTTAAATGTTCCTTGTATCTGTGTTTCATCCTGAATTTGTGTAATCCTTTCTTGAAGCCACTGTAACTGTGTGTCTTTGCAACCTCCAGTGGCACTATTCAAATGATATAAATTATATAAATCACTGCCTGACCTGTTCTAAGCAAAGCTCCCTCTGGTTTCTTCACATACTCCCTATTTCCAGTACTGGGAGATTTCAAGTAGCTCTGTGTTTAGGTTACTCACTGTTTCCCTAATTTTGTAAATCTCAGTTATATTCCCTCTCAGCTTTGTCTTCTCCAAAAGGGTGAGTCACAGCCTTTTTAGGTTCACTTTTGAAGGTGACACTCAAGCCCTTAGTCCCTTTACTCTCTCTTCTGTGACAAACCAGAACTGCACCCATCCAGTTTGGTGGGGTCTTTCTGGATCTCCCAGCATGAGAAATCACCAGATCTCCCCATTCCTCAGCACCAGGATCACATTTAACAACCTAAGAGAGATTAGTATCATCTGTAGACTCAGATGTTTCAGTCCCTTCTGTAGATCACCATAGGAATCTTTGCAAAAACCAGTTACAGCATGTCTCTGAGAGGACCCACTGGTGTTATGTCTTCATTTCGAAATGTGACTATCAGGTACAATTCTTTTCTTCCTATCTTTTAACAGCCTTCAGTCCATAAGAGCACCTCTCTTACAACGCCAAGATAATTTATTTTAAAAGCTTCAGTGAAGCATTTTATAAGAACAGTTTTGAAAATCCAAATACATTGTAGTCACTAAGGCTTGCTTTACCGCGCTTATCCTTGAGCTCAGTAATTGGGTTCCTTAAGGTGGACTACTGCCTTGCTAAGCAGGAAAGTCAAATAAACTGGCCCACAGTACTCAAAGTTTCCTCTTGAGCCCCTTTTCCACATGGAAGCTCGGTTGGCACCAGCCCACTGGTGCAGTGGCAGTTTGTAATGTTGGGTTGCACACTTTGGCCGGCAGTTCTGCAGTTTCACACTTGACTTCTTTCAGAAGTCATGGGTGAATGTTCCCACTCGTGTTCACTTAGTAACATCTGCCTTACCTGTTTTATTTTACTTCCTTCATACTTACCTGAAATTATTCTGTCTCAAGTAATAGAGACCTTCAGCAGTAAAGAGCTCTGCAGAGAAGTCACCAAGTTTTCTCTGCTATGGCCTTACTGTCCCTGAGTGCCCCTTATGAGCCCTTGGCATCATGTGGTGCTGCTATTTCCCTTGATGGCTTCTTGTTTTCCTTTAAACAACTTTTTACTATCAGCTTGATTATCTTCTGCAAAATTTTCTCATTCATTTTTAGCCATCCTAGTTGCCATTTATTCTTGATCTGGTTTTTATGGGCTTTCCTGTTCATTTCAGCAATTTTTTAAATGCCAACCCTTTTGCCTACCTTGGTTTTTAGCCTCCTTGGTTTTTTTGGTTTTGTTTTTTTTTTTTTTTATGAGCTGCGCAGGGTTTTTATTGAACCATTTTACTTTCTTTTTGATATGTGACATAGTTTACTGGGATTTTTAATACAGTGTTTTTGAAAAGCCTCCAGGTTGCTTTAGGCGTCTTGCCTTTTTGACTGCTTTTTCAGGCTTTTACTATTTTTGTGATTTTTATGTATTTCCCCTTCTTGAAACTGGATATCTGTGTGATGTATTTGTTTGGCTTACTTTATCCCAATACACTACAATATTAAATTCAGTTCTGTTTTGAAGCTCTTGCAGAGCAGTTCTCCCAATAGTACCTCTTGAAGCAGGTCCTATGCAGCACTTGAGAGTAAACCCAGAGCAGCATTCTTTCTTATGGGTCTCAGTGTTTATTGTGCTAAGAAAAAATCAGTTAGTGGGTTCAAAACTTTTATTTCCTTGTCACATCTGGATGAGGCATTGTGCCTGACAGTATGTGGGTAGTTGGAATTGGCCAGTATTGCTACCTGACCTAGTTGTTCAGCTTCTCTAATTTCACTGAGTATTTAATTATTGGCGTCTTTAACAGAGGAATCCTAAATACAAACAAAGTCCTACCCTTCTGTTATTTCTACCCACAAGGACTCCTAATGGTCCCCTCCTCCCTGAGTATTTTTTTCTGTAACACTTTGTTGTAGCCTTCAAATGTGCTGTTTCCTTGTCTGTATCTTATTTTCTGTCGTTCCTGTAAATTAGATGGACTAGTCTATGTATGCTACTGATTATCCTCCTTTCACCAGCATGAGATGCCTTTTATGCCAGGGTTGTCCTTTATTGCCAGGTAGCATAATTCCATAATCTTATTCCTTAGATTTCTAGCATTGCTGTAGAAGCATTAACAATTTTGACCATCCTCTGTTGCAAGCACCAGTCAAGTGGAATTGTAAATGGTGTTATTTACCTTACCTATTCCATGAAGTTGGCCAGGACCTCAGTCGCCCACACAGCTGCCTTGAGTTAACCCCCTTGGACACCCCTGTTCTACCTTCCCTCATGAGGGGTATAATACAGAATTGTGACCACTGGTCACCATTGCCTTCTACCAGAACAAATTCCTGTCTGGCCATCTCATGGGCTCTGCTCCCTTTGCATTCAGCAGGCCTTTCAGTCCTCTCACCTGTTCCAAAACCAGCTCTCTGTGTCAACTCATCAAACCTCGTGCTGCCATCACCTGCTTTGTCCTCTCCTGGAAGGTTCGCTCTGTCCCAGGTGCATCCTCACACCCAGCAGACATTATAGTCAGCTAGAGCTTAGAGTTTATCAGGGATTTGATCCCTTCTTCCAGGCTGATCATCCACCTTCCCTCTGACTGACAACCATACAACCATACAACACATAAGCAACCAACATATCAAACAATACTTGTTAGATCAGCATCAAGGTTTTGTGGGATTTTTTTGATGGTCAGCAAGACAGAAATAGATTGGGAAATGTCCTATTTGCTCTCCAGTGTTTGCCATATACAAAGCTTTGGGAGTGAACTTGATCCCATATCTGCTGAAGTCAGATTCTGCAGCAGAATAGGATAGAAGTACCAAAAATTGGTGCTTCAAAATCTCACATTGCTTCATAGACAAGGTTAAGTCTCTGGAAAATTCCCAGAGGAAAAGCTGCCCTCTGAGGGAAGGTATTTGGAGGAGGTGTTTTTAATGGTAGCAGATTCAAAAATAAAGTGCCTATGATATTAATGAGCACTATACATGGGATGGGACGACACTCATCCTTATTTCAATGCTGTAATCAAGTCTGGTGTGGTACTTCAAGATTTAATTTTCTTTTTTTCTCTAGTCGAGGTAATAGAGGAGAGCAGCTCCATTGGCAAAAGACAGGAAAAGTGTTACTGTAAGATCTGTTTAACAGTGTGAAGCTAAATTCTGCTTTCAGATACATGTATACAGTTTTCTTTTGCACATGTGTGTGAGAGTGGTTTCAAATGAATGCTTTTTTTAAATTTATACTTTTAAAACTCAACCTTTCAAGGTCTTGCTAGCATACACAAATGCCTGAAGTCTTGACATTGTTCCATAGGCACCTAAATATTGGATATAAGACTTAATTACATTAATTGTCAGCAGCAAATAGGCTCACAATCTTTAGAGCTCACTAGCAAAAGCAGGCAGTGTACAGGTTTGCTTGACAAAACTTGAACTTTGTCAGTCTGAAACTTGATATCTTTATGACCTAATGTTTTATTTAATGAACATTGCTTTACCTGGGCTACACTGAAAATTAATCAACCATGTAGTGGGATAGTTATGTTGTTTGCTAATTGCTGTCCTTTAGTAAATTTGTCTTGACATTTTTTTGAGTGAAATATGCATGTTTCCTTTTTTTTTTTTTCCCCTAAGCTCTGTTTATACATGTTTAATCAACATCAGAGATCTTTTTGAACTGGTGGATGGAGATTAGATAACTTTCCCATGAGCAAGAAGCTCGACTTCCCATATATACATTCTACACAAAATCTAAGATTTTTGGGAAGCAGTGAAAGGTCTTCCTCAGAATCTCTTTCAAATTAAAAAATGCAAGATACATTAAAAAGCAAAGCAGGGTGTTTTGTTTCAGTACATGCAGGAGTGCAATTAAATCTTCACACAGAAATCACATTTTCATTTGTAAATGTTCAGAACACTGTAAAGAATATTTAAAAGATAAAATAAACTCAAACTGAGACTGTCTTTCAAATCAAACAAAATATGCATATTGACCAAAAATTATTTTTTCAGTCCTTGTTACCCTTTTGTTCTTTTGCAGAACATTTCTATTTCAACCAGATATAAAATATTGTTTGATTCCATAAGTAATGTATAGAAATGGTATTTATTTGTAATCCAAAGGAATAGAAGATTTTTTAAGCCCTTGATAACAATTTGCACTCCCTGCCTTTTGCTCCAGCCCTGAAAGCAAAATTCCTTTAAAGGCTTTTCAAATCAACTGTACAGAACTGTACAGAAGAAAAGAAGAATGATACTTTAATTAAAGGTAGTCCAAAGGACACATTCAGCTTTTTATTTGCATTTTCAGTTTAATAATTTTAAATTTTCCTGGATTGTCATACATTATCTCCAGCAAAATAAGTGCAAGGTATGTAGCATTCATGCAGATGCTGCACCTTCCTCCTAAAGCCCAAGGTTAGACCTGTGCAGATACTTCTATGACCTTGTATCAGAAACGTTTGCAATCTCAGCTGGTGTGATGACAAAACAATTCAAAGTGTTGGACAAAGCTCAAGAATTCCTGTCATCAATCAGAATGAATGCCAAGGTTGCAGTTTAAACAAACTTATGACTGGATTAACTATTTGCATTGTAGATTCAGCTCTTCCATTTGAAATGACACCATCTGATGCCTTTTGCATTACCTATGTGATCTGTAGATTTATGGGCTTCTTACACTCATTGAAAAAACAAATCTTATGGCAGTTTGCTAATAAATTGAGAAGGTATTTCACTGATATTTCAGGAATTTATTTTGAGGGCAGCATTTTTAAGAGTGTATTTGAACATCTATGTTTCACAAGTTTAAATGAGAGATGGAGAGAAAATGCAAGAGAAATCACAGTAAGGAATCAAGAACCATTTTATTTCAGAAAATAAAACAAGACTTAAAATTTAATTCTAGAAAAGTTAACTCTAGTGAAGAACTAATAGAAAGGAGACTTGCTGGAGATGAATAGTGCAAAGTTAACTTTGGTGATAATAGCTAATGCTGAGATAAGGATCCTTTGGATGCAATTCACAACCATTTAAAAATATTGCCATGCCTTTTTTATTGAATGGCTTTTTTTTTATCCTTCCTGTCTTCCTATGAAATCCTGCAAGTCTATTTTACCTTATTTAGACAATAAGTACCTGAAGTTAGGGAATGTCACGAGTGTCTACTCTTCTGTCACCTTTCCACTTATTGGGGTCAATAGTGTCGGCATAGCACAGCACATCCTCCTGTACATATGTATGTATGAGTGTATGGATGTGTGTGTGTATGTGTGGATGTATGGATGTGTGTATGGATGTGTGGGTGTGTGGGGGTGTGTGTGTGTGTATGTGTGTATGTGTGGGTGTATGGATGTGTGTATGGATGTGGGGGTGTGTGGGGGTGTGTGTGTGTGTATGTGTGTATGTCAGCTCTGATGGGTAGAAATTTCCCACCCTGGGGTGCTCATAGTGCCAAGGGTTTGATCCTGCATGGGCCATTTCCTCAAGAGTTGGACTGGATGATCCTAATGGGTCCCTTCCAACTGAGAATATTCTGTGATTCTGTATCATTGATCTTTTTTTCATTTGGTTTTCACATATGAATTTCACTTCATTAAGGAAATGAAATGCACTGTCAGTATTGTTTTCAGAAAAATGTGTTGTCCCTTTGGTTAGACTGTCAGGCTTTGACTTCTAGCACTCAGTTCAACTACTGCACAAAAGTATTATTTGTGCTTTCAGCCAAGTTTTGCGATTTCTGCTTACTGTGAGAAGAAGTTTAAAGATAGAGCAGCGGGTGGATGATGGTTTTACTCTGTGACTGGGTAGCTCACACAGGCATCCGAGAGGGATAATCCAGGTCATCCTTTAGCACTTAAATTATACTCCAGAGACTGTAAATGTTTCTCATGACATATGTCTGAGGCTTTACAAATTTCTCAAATGGTGCTTGTTTCTATTTTCTGTATTTTTGTCACATGGGAGCAAGTAACATTGACCCATTTTCCTTTTGTCTGCTTTGCTAAGTACCAAACTATTAGTGGAATCCTTTGAGTCTGACCTGGAGAGACCAGGAATGTGGGAATGGGCAGGCTGTCATCTCAAACAGTATCTGCCGAGGCAGACTGAGCCTGTTCTCAGCATTTTCTTACTGACACTTAAGAAAATAAATGTTCTTTATTAACCTCAGTTAGTACAAAAGGTTTCCAAATCATCTTCAGTGTCTTTGCATAATGAACCAGACCGTTGAAGTGTACCTGAGTCTTTCCATTACATGTATCTGGAAAAGGATGACAAATGTTAAAATATATTATATTGACCATTAGATATGAACTTTGGGACCATGCAGAAGAAAGATCTTGAAGGATAGAAATCTGTGTTTTAGACACAGGGAACAGCTCTAGCCAATGAATAAAGCTGCAAGCCCAAACAAATAAAGCATCCGTGCAGCATTTTTTCTCACACAGGCTAAAACTGTTTTTCTATGAAAAGACTGTATTAGTCTGTAAAATTCCTTTCTGTCTACTGCTGTCATAGATGCCCAGCAAAGAAAAGCACTTTGGGGTTTTTATGGTTTTGGTTTGTTGGGTTTTTTTTCGGTATGGGTCAGGGTCGTTCAATTAAATTCTGTGTTTACCTATTGCTTATTACTTAGCAAAACTAATTTTTGTAAATACAGTATCACTGGTTAAAGATATGTTATTAGGCCTTATAAACTTGTTTAAACCAGGCTTATTTGTCCCCAAGATTGTTGGCAAAGTCTAGCAGAGGTGTAAGAGCAAAAAAGAAAGTTGTACTTCCTATCCTGCCCAGTACAAATTGTTTCATTCCATTCAGAGTATGGCAACTTCTATAGTCTTTCTGTCCAGACAAATAAAGACTTGGATATGTCTGTATTATTTAGTCTGATCCAAATACCCCTTTTTCTCTATAAATCACCTTTTGGCTGTTTTTCAATTTCCTAGACCCCCTTGCTTTGGTGAACTGTTATCCACTCTCAAGCGTGCAACATCTTTTCCATTTCACCACCGTTTATCTGTTAAAGGCTTCCTACAAGGGACTTCCTGTCTTGATAGCCTGGAAGAGGAATGAGTGAAGCTGGATCTGAGATGAGGTCTCCCTCCTGTAATGCAGGATACCATGGTCTTTGCAGCTGTCTGGGCTTGTCTGTGTTAGGATATGAGCTCCTTGGGCAGGAGCTGTTTGCATGTGGCTCTTTGTATGGTGCCAAAAGCATTGCTAGCCCTTCCAGGTTTGTGGCAGAGGTAGCATCATGCAGAGGGGCACAGTGACAGCTTCTTTCCAGTGGACAGGGACTCCAGCAGCAAAGGGCTCAAAGGATCCACGTGACACTGTGGGTGTTGGACCCATATATATTCCTTATTCCAGTATTTAATGAGAGCATGTACTGGCATGCAGATTTATGGATAAAACGTTTTTCCACAGGAAACTCTTCAGTTCACATATGACTGTGCTGCTACTGCAGAGTATCCCTTAGCACTGTGAGACTAACCCCCTTTCCATGACAGTCCTGCAGACAGGACAAGCTAGGTTGCATGAGCCCAATCTTTACCTGCAACTCCTCCTCAGAGGGCAAGGCTGCAGAGCAGAGGAGGGGTGGGCTCCGAGTGAGGAGGATGTTGTTGCTGTCCCCTGCAGCTCCTCATCCTTAGCCCCTGCCATTGGAGCAGAGGCAGAGGTGGATGGGCAGGCTGAGGAGAGATCCATTTGTTTTTCTTTTTGTTACAAGACCTCACAAACCAAACTGTGGAGTCTGTGTTCTGCTGCCTCATACCTGGTGCTGCCAGCAAGATCTCGACTGCCCTGCACAGCTGCAGGCACATAAAACTGCTCAGGATTGCCTGAGCCACAGCTCCCCTGCAGCTCCTCCCTCTCCTCTCCTCTCCTCAGCTGGCTTCCCTCCTTCAGATGGTTGCAGAGTTGGTTTTGCTAAATGACATAAGGTTATAATAAATCAAGTGAGAAGATTTGTGTTGTGCTTCCTACTGTATAGGAGAGGTCCATATGGTTTAATTGCTTCCTCTGTACGTCAGATATATGTGTATAAAATCTCTGAAGTCATGTGTAACTGCCAAGATCCTGTGGTGTGGTTTGAAACATCCTTGCAGTGAACTCTCAAATCCTGCAGATGTGCTATGAAATATAAATGTAAAAATGGAAGAAGTCAGATTATCCAGTTAAACAACAGCACTAAAATTAGAGAAGTTGATGGAGCAATCTGGAATTCAGCACAGTGGAGGAAGGGGGAAAAAAAAAAGAAAACTTTCTTGAGGCAGAATAGAGTTTTATCATTAAAGGAGATGGGAGAAAAATATTAGACACACCCACACACCCACACACACCGCCCACCCCCCCCCACCCCTGAAAACAGCAGAGCAGCCTGAGGAGAGGAACCGTGTCAAAGACAGCTGCTTAGTGAACTTTAAAGCCATCTGAAAAGTGTAATCACAAAACATAGATGCTGATACAGCTTTGGCCACCATAGAAAATTCTGCTAGGCCATGTAGACTTGTAGACCCAAGATCCTGGATGGGTCTGTGCACAGAGCCACGGTCAATGTCTCAGCAGGGAGCTGCTCACCCCTGCGTCTTTAGAGCTATTTTCTCAGGACCTGTCAGGCATGTAAAGGCATATTTTCAATCTGGTACAATGGCTCAAGCATCTCTAGAGTAGGGAATGGTAGGAATGGTATGTGCTGGAGTGATATTAAATGTGCAGGACAACTCCATGGGATCAAGCATGTCTGGGGCCTCATCTGCAGTGGTAACCTTAGTCAAGTGAACTAGAGAACAGGCTTGCTTCTCCTGCCAACATCCTTCTGTGTCACACCTCTAAAGATGCCTGAGCTGTTCCAGATACATGGGAAGTAGAGAACGGGTCTGTTGGGGCTAGTCTGGATCCATGACTACCACCAAGACCAAGGAAGATCAGGTTGCTTCACGAAGAAGCACCCATGGGAAGAAACAGAGTGTCCTTGGGCTACCCCTGCAAGTGACCCTGACACTGCTCCAAGGTGCCAGCACCCAGCAGGACACTTCGGCCCATGCCCCATTGTGGTATATGGTGTGCAGAACAAGAAACATGCAGAGGGGTGGGGTGCTCCCCCTCAGGGGATGGAGACCCTCCTGCACCCTGCGTGTCCCTCCTCAGCGTGTCCAGTCCTCTCTGGAGGGCACATGACTCTGTTACTACAGGAGTGCTACGCTCTCTGGTAAGGTACATCTACAGCTATCAAAGATGACTATACATTGCTGACACAGTAAGAGTTTTATCAAGTCATAGTTTCTGCTATACAATGCTAATTGTACCAGTCATGTGTACATTAAATCAGCAAAAATCCTCTCTATAATTTCAGCATCTCCTGCCTGAGCATGGCAGTTTGGCCCCTCATGTTTACCAAAACTAAATACCATTCTCAGTAAGCATACTTTTTTTATAAAAGCCCAAACACTCTGGTATAAATAAATATACACATCATATTGCCAGCCGAGGCTGTGGCTTGGTGCATTTACACAGCTGCAGTTTGGGCTGTTGTTTACTCTTTCCCTCACAGACATTGTGTTCTGCTTTTTCCCTGTAAGGATTTTCCTTCTCTACCTATTCTTAGTCCTAGACAGAGAACTGTCCTAACTTATCTATGTTGTGTAACTTTAGGGACTTCAAAGATGTTTTGGATGGTGTAAATCAGAGCACCAACTGGCTAAATAAACCCTTCTTCCAATGAGGCATAATTGTAAAGCTAAATGTGTTCCTGCCTCTGTGTACTAAATCAACAGGAGTCCTTTTTTGTGGGATAAACATACTTCTCTGTCATGTATTTACAGTCACTGGAACACTCTTGCAGCCAGTTGTGAAGCCTTTGCTTCAAGAAGGGATCTTTTATACTGGGTTTTTGATTTTTTTTTTTACATTCCCAATTCTCCAAATTCTGTTGAAGATCTCAGGAAGTGTCTGCAGTTAGAGGCTGCAGTGCTGTTACCTGTTCCCAGTGGAATATTATTTCATTTCCAGTTCAGTTCAGAGCATTCCCATAATGAAATTCAATGCCTAGTATCAGTCCATAATTGTTCATCTATTCCTGCCATTTGTTTTTTCAAACATATCCCACAGTTTTCAGAAAAAAGATAGTTCAGCTCATGTTGTCTCAAGTATTATAATCTATTCTTGTCATGATGTGAAATACAGGTCAAACTTTAACTTATCCCTTAACTAGCTATTTAGTTCAAGAAAAAACTTCTTCAAAATTCCCTCTTTACAAAATCTAGAAATTGCTAGGGTCTTTTAACCTCCGTCAGTTAACCTGTGTCTTTAAGGAAGTACATGATCCCTTTTATGCACCTGTTACAAATTAATCCCTTTAGCTGCAGGTCTCTGTAAGTTGTGGGGTGTATCCCACCCCAGCCTTAGGCTTGCCAAATAGACTGCAGCCATTGCCACCAGACAGAATTTGGTTGAAGTCCTGCAAAAAGGACTATTCTAGTTTGATCACATATTCTAGCTGCTGGTCTGATTAGCTTTCAGAACTGAAATTTGTCAAGAAGTAAGCTTTGGCTTTTTAAGAGCTAACTAAGCATCTAAGAATTCATGAGAGGCTCAAGTGTGTTTTGTAAGAAAGCAGAAGCATCACAAGCAAATTACATTGTGTTTGACTGGGGAAGACCCAGGTGTTTTAAATCCAAACTGCAGCAGTAACGAAGACGTTCCAGAGGGTCCAGGAGGGAAATGCTTAAGCTTCCAGCTTAGTCTTCTGTGAGAACCTTTCAGTTTCTTGTAATGGAAATAGGAAATAGCCATCTTTGCTTAAATTTGACTGTCAGGGGAGAATTGAGATAAAATTGTCTGGAGATACTAATCTACTACTCTCCAAAGCAAAATATTATTGAGATTTCCTTCCTAGAAGTGCCTCCTTCCCTGGGCACAAAGTTTTTGGTGTAATCACAGAATAAGCAGAAGTTTCCTTGAGTTGGTTAGGGTGGGCTGGAAGGAGGAGAGGATGGTAGTAAAAAAGAATAATAGTAGGAGTGTACATAGCGATATGTAAACCAAACAAAAGGCAAGTCTTTCAAACAAAACACTAATATTTAGATACAGAAGTGTCATGAGGTAAGCAGAGACAAAGCAAAGGAAACCTCAGCAAGAAACTGCTCTTAAGAACTAGTGACTGAAGAAAAAAGCATTTCATGCCTGAAACAAGTATTTCTTTTCCTGGGAGAGGAAATATTGCACAACCCATAAACACTCCAGGATGCAGGAGCATCAGCCAGCTGATGACTGATGAATTTAATTTACTTCCTATCTGACTTCTGAATATTCAGGCAGTTGAAATTGCTAAGAATAAATTCTGATGGGGGCTATGAAACAATCCCCTGCTTTGTTTATCACCCTGAAACTTGGGCCAGTTTAGTCTATGTCCAGAGCATGTGCCTTTCTGTGGTGCCGTGGTGCTTGTAATGCTCTCTTGGCTCTTACCAGCTTTTAGCCTGACACTTGTGCTCCTCCAGATTCTCTTACAGCCAGAGTCAGATGTGTCCCTGAAGTGATGTCATCTCCTCTGTTGCTGTCAGTGTGAGATGTATTTTTACTGCTTTGTGGCTGGTGAATATGGAGCTCGAGTAGCATGAACTGCGCATTTGTTTTCTGTTATGTACAACTGAGTGTGTTCCTGTAACCACTTTAGAATAGTCTTACTTTTATCCCTATATTACAAGAATATTTTCTGTGTTCTGTCCCTCTCCCTTTGGTCGGGGTATTACATGTCTCAGTGTCTCAGCCAGGTGAGATACTAGGAATAGCCCCCTTGTACTTTTTCTTCCAAGATTTTAACCCAAATCTTTAGGATGTGAAAGCAGTATCTCTTGATATTCAAAATGGTTGAGATATGGGTTACCTGAGTTTTTGATAAGGCTCTGTTAATGGAGAACTCTAAACAAAACTCCTTCCTTGGGGGAAAGTTAAACAAATATAGAAATCAGAAATCTGAACAGATTTGTGAAAGCTTCTCAAAGGGAATTTACACCATCTTACTCCTATGATTTGACTTAGTATCTTTCAACTGAAGTTGCAGCCACCACCTATTCTTCACCTGCTCTCTGCATTTTCCTCAGAAGAGGCAGCAGTCAGCAGCACCCTGGTACTGCTGACTTGCTCATGGATAGAAGCAGAAATTCACTTACAAAATCCTGACCTGCTCATCCAGTCATTAATCCTTTGTAATTCATCTCTTGTGTAATCCACAATCAGGTATAAAGAGATGTTTGAAATTACAACTATTTAACTGTTTTTCCCATATGCATTATTCTGTACTGAACTATATCTACATCCATCAGACCCTAAAGTCCCTCTTCTACCCATTGAACATCTTTGTTCTTTTATTTTCAAAAACACAGCCCCTTCTTGTGCTGGTACATCATCCTGGGCCACCAGGGCCCATCTTTCCTCTCTGACACTCATTCCAAATCATTTTTTAGTGATGTAAAGAAACCTTGCTTCTGATTTCTTAGACACCTGCAGCTGGCAGCCTCCACCAACCTCTCCATCCAGCCTGGTGTGTCTCTGTGTGTGCTTCATGCTGCCTGAATGCTTGTTGAGGAGGGCCAGGGAACTCAGTGTCCACATCTGTCCCAGGTTGGTTTGGAAGGAGAGATGCAGAAATGATTCCCCAGAAGCTCCTCAGCTTTGGGGAGTGGGCTCTGTGAGGCTGATACTGCTCCATGCAAATGGTTGTCAAAGGAACACCACAGACACACACACACACAGGATGCTCTGTGTTCCCAGAGCCTGGTCCTGAAAAGGAGCTGTGAGGGTTTGGGCACACTCTGAAGGAAATGTGGGACTTTCCCACATTTCAGCTGCTGGGAATGAAAAGCTTTGCTGAGTGCATGAAACTTTACAAAGGTTTGTATCTTGTTCAAGTGTCAGACAAAGGTCAAAAGCTGCTTCCCTGACACAAAATCCTTTTCCTTAGTGGAAACAGAATCCTTCAAAGAAAGAGGTCCCCAGGACATGCACCCAGAGATCAAGGCAGACCTGTACCATGACCCAGCACTGACAGGGTGCCTCAGCTCTTCAGGTTTCCATGTGTGCCCTCATGTCAGAAAACTCAACAGGAGCATTTCTCATCTAAAACTGTAACTGATAACATGCAGCAGCTTGATGATTGCCCTGGGAAGCCATGGTATAGGGAAGAGGCACATCAAGTAGATTAACAGGTAATAACGATTTGTGTTTCCGAGTTCAAGATTTTCACATCTTTAATTCCATGCACTGCACCTTCTTATTCAGATACTACCATTCCAATACATCCTTTCTACTTTAGATTTGAAGTTCAAAGAGAAGAAATAGTGGGATCCATGTTCTGGATTGTACATTGCAGTTTTGTATATTTGTTTCTGTGGAAAGAAGGGATGTGAATCATATGCATTAGGAACAAATGAGCAATCCAAACAGGTGCTGCAGTTAGATACTGTATGTGAAGGACAAAAAACCCAAACAAACAAAACTCACATCTCTTCAGTGGTTTTTTTTTTTTCCTTTTACATTTTAGCCAGATGTCATGCAAGAATTTTGGTATTGGTTTTGTGAACACCCTTGAAGTTTTACAGAAAGCTGACAACTGGAAAGACTATAAATGTATGTGCATTTCCCAAATGAACCATGTTTGCCAACCAGTGCATAGGAACAAAGAGAGTTAAGTCAAAGCAGAGAACTTCCTCTGAGCATTTTGATTATGAGAAGATTTGTGGGGCTTTACTTTAATAACTATAAAATACTTCAAACTGGTTTCTTAATGTCAACATTATTTATTTTCAGAGCAAAGTTCAGAAAATCTTGAATGATTGTATATGATTTTTTTTACATGTCTTGGCTCCTTCAAATACACATATGTATACTTTCTTTTTCAGAAGTGATAGATTGCGAAGTTATCTGACCTCTCAAGAGAGGAAGTTGGGAGGACAGTTTAGTAATATTTTCTTTCATTCCCAATGTGGAATAAGATCAAAAAATATGTATTTTAAATTCTGTTAATAGCCTTATCTTTTCTAAACCATAAGGTACTGGCAAAATAACAGTGCAAGTAAACATGGCTCTTGATGCACCACATTAAAAAATGGCTTTTGTTTATGAAAAGTTTTTTTGTTGTAGAAACTTGTGGGAATAATGTTGTATTAATGGTAGGATGTTGACCTTTTCCAGCTATGGAAGATAGTCTCAGAACAGGATCCAGGAAAAACAAACATGGAAACTACTTAACTCCTTAGTTGTGTGCCTGAAACTTTGTGAGGAAGCATTATTTAACTTAGACTATTGTACTTACAGATTGTGTCATTACATTAAAGTGCCACACACACAACCATTTTCAGTAAGTACAAAGGTCTCGAGAGCTTAAGGGAGAAAGTCGCTTCAGTGAGGAAGAATATTGCTATAATTTCACATAATATATGGAAAAATATGCAGTTGTCTGCTATTATCTACATTTATTTATTGTCTCCGAGGTCAAAAATAGGGCAGATTTTCTCCAGATTTTAGGGTACACAGTGCAGTGTGACTGAACAAGAATTTATACGGAGAAAAAGTGTGAAAAGAAAGATGTTCCATGTTACTGAGGACTTAAGCTCATGCTCCTCCTATAGGCTAAAACTGACTGCTCTGATTTCTTACATGAAAAGCCCCAAAATTCAGGTGCATTTGGTATAACTTTGCATGTGACCTTTCCTATACAGTCCGCCTTCACCTCTGCTGAATTCACTCCTCAACTGAGAAGTAGCCACAAAACTTAAGGTTTCTGACATCCGCTCAGGCTCTTGAAATGAGACCTGGCAGGTGTACAGGTGGCTGTTTCCCTGCGGTCTGGAAAAAAACTGATGGAGGCCTGGGGTGGGGAAAGAAGTGAAATACTCTCTGATCTGTCATTGCACTGTGTCTTCCTCTTTTTTGAGCCAGTGGTAGTCCGATGTCCTGTAGGTAGTTTCTCTGCCATTCCCCTTCCTTTGCCTACACACGTTTCTTCTGAAGCCTCTCTGATGACAGTAGACAGTATTCACATGCCCTTACAAGAAAATTGCTAACTTCAAGAAGAAAATGGAACTATCCCAGTTCGTATCAACTGGACATCTCACCCATGGTTTCCACTAGATTTCATCTAGATCTCATTTGCCATTCCTATCAATTAGATTGTATTTGTCATAATGAGGAACAAGCAAAACAAAATAACAACAAAAAATAACAAACAAAAATATCCCAACAACCAAAGTTTATTAGCATCACGCAATTTTAATATTTTCAATGAAGTGTGTAAATCAAGAATACACAGGGTGAAAAGTAGTCATTAGCACAGTGTACCAGTTCACCTTTAGAGTGCTCTATGCTCAACAAACAAAATCAGAAATGTTGATTGCAAAACAAGTTTGAGTTTTTTTTCCTAAAGAGATTAGATTTCTGTATTGTCTTCAGACCACATATAAGTACTACCTTTTATTACTAGAAGTGCACTTTTTACATTCTGAAGCTCTCAGGCCTGTTCAGACACGAGATACATACACTGTATATCCAGACACTTCAATACATACATTGTTTGTCAGGAGAAAACCTCAGTACCAACTTTGCAAGATACAGGAGCATGTGAGGAGCTACTACCAAAAAAAAACCTCAAAAAAACAAAGCAAGAAGTGTTTCCCTCCTATGTACAATATATCAGCCTGTCACTGCTCCTGGGGTGAATTGGCTGCCAGCTCAGGAGGCAGCAGCTGATCCCACAGCTCGCAGTTCACCAAGGGCAGTGAAGCAGCACTGAGCTCGGCCAGCCCAGCTGTTTGTACTTCTGATATTCCATCGTTACTGCACGGGTGTCCCACCTGTGCCCACAGCCAGTGATAGAGCACAAGTGAGGTGCAGGAGGTGCTGCAGCCTACAGGCAAGCTCTCCTGCTTGTAGCCTTAGGCTCTCAGGAGACATTGCTTCCTCTCTTGGCTTATTCACAGGCTCATGATATGTTGGGAGGGAAGTCATGTAAGGTAAATCACCCAAGAGCTCAGTTCTCCTTAGTAAAATGGATTTTTTAAGTGTTTGACAAGGAGTTACATCCATTGTATGCTGATTTTTGGTCATCATACTTATTTACTAAACGATTGAGTGGGAGTTGAAGGCACCTAAGGGAGCTTGGAGCCATGGTTTGGTACTGACTATTTTTGAAACTACGTTCTTGTCTTTTGGATAATACCACTCTGGTTGAGGTTCTCAACCCTAGTAAAGAAAATATCACCAATTCCCTCCTTCAACCCTCTTGGTTTTTTGCAGTGCATGCTCTGTAAACTGTTACTTGGTGTGCATAGACATGTCTGCGACACAGAGGCCTTCATCTCTTGGAGACTCTGTACATAGTACAACTAAAAAGCACTTACTAGATTTGACAGGGCTTTTTTTTCCTTGTTTATGGCCCAGTAAACTGTAAGATATGCCATTCCTGCTGCTGTTGCCAACACATATATATCTAACTTTCCCCTGAAGAGCTCCAATGATGGAGATTCCACAGTCCACCAGGAAGCTTGTCAGCATAGCTGAAGTTCCTGTGCTGTTATACCCGACTTGCTCTTTGCTGCTGCAGTCTAGGGAGAGCTGACTCGTTCATTTATTACTTGTAGGAAAGGTTTCTTGTTTTGCTGACCATTCTTTATTGTTATTCCTCTTCACTGTTGAGATGCAGTGTCCATCTGACCACAAGCCTATCAATGCTGAGAAGAGGATAGGGATTATTTCATGTACCTTATGCTTGTCTACAGTGTGCAAAATCTCAGAGGCAAGAAAGGTCATTGGAGGGGTCAGTGGGGATTGGACTGGATGATCTTTAAAATGTTCCTTCCAACTCAAACTTTTCTATTAGTCTTTGAGACAATTGTCATTTTCTTCTTAAATTATGTTGTTGCTGTGGCATCTCTTCACCTTTGAATCTGGTGCTGGATGAATGTGTATGTAGCTGAATATTGCAGTTCAGTATTTAATGCAACATTTACTGCCAAATAATTCTTATTGTAGAAGCTACACCTACAGGATGTAAATCTGAGGAGGTGGAGAATTATTCCACAGACTATGTCTGCAAAAAATACTGAAGGGATTGTCAGTCTGCATGACGATTCTGTTCTCCCATCACTAGAAGGTTTCATCTGTTTCCAGTCAGGAACTCACCATCTAGGGGGCTCTAAATATTTCTAGAAAAGTGGTAGGAACTTCAGTCTCTAGTTGGTAAAAGATGGGGAGCATGAGAACAATGTGGCATTCACCAAGAGTTGTGGAAATCTGTGTATGCCCCTTTGGGTTTTAATATCATTTCCCTTATCGAAGTTTGGAAGGAATACTTGCACAACAGTGCATTTTATTTTTTTTTCATATCTGAGTGGTAAATCAGAGTGAGGAGGTACAAGTGGCAGCCTGTAATGGCACAGCACTGTATGGACACACAATAGATTCTACATGTACGGTATGATACCTCCTTGGCTCCTAAGGCTCCAGAAAGTGAGAAAAGCCTGTTTAGGACTGCCTTTTCAAAGCCAGTCAAAACAAAGTAAAAATAACAGCAATCTTAATCATCCCTTGCCAATTTGGCCAAAATTACTGGGTATGCTTTGCTTAGGTCAAATTTTGCTGGAACATATCAGTGAGTGAGAAGTTCATTTGCGATGTAACTGTGCCAATAAATAGCCAAAACATAACACTTGGAAAAGTCAGTAGATGGACAGCACTCCCATTTGTCAGCAGCTACTTTTCCAATGCACTGAGAACTGTGGGTGGCATTGAGGGTGTTGTGGGAAGGTTTTGGGAGGAGGGGTGATTGGAATAGTTTTAGTATGAGGACTGTCTTACAGCTAATCAGTTGTATGAGTGGAATTTTATCTCTACTGGGAGGTGAGCTCATTCGCCTTTATCGACCTCAGATCCATGTTTAGAAAAAAGTCAAAAGTAGGATGCATTCCTCTTCTTGATGTCTTATTCTTACAAAACACAACTGCTTGTTACCACCCCGTGTCTTCTGAAAATGAGCTGTGTTTGATTTTGGTCTGGTTTATACTTTCTTCTGCTGAAACAAAAATGCGAGCCCTCAGATTAGCTCTTTGTGTTTCTGGATCCTTTTAGTGATGAATTTTAGAGCATCTCACAGCCCATAAAAATTTTATCAAAGTACTCCAGCCACTTTCTTCTTGTTTTCTTTTGTACTTTTGTTGAAGACCAGATTATAGAGTAGAAGTAAGGCAGGATGTTTTATTCACTCTAAGGTTTGCTGAAACCCAGTTGGCCATCCATACTACCAGGCATGGAATTTCCCAAGTCTGTACATTGCTTTCCTACCCTATTTTCACAGCATGTTTGTTTTTCTTTTTTTCCCTGACTATTCCATGCCAACCCCACCCTTTTTTAACTGGTGCTTTTCTATCCAGGAATGTTCACCTAATGAACTTGAAGATACTCTTCTTGCCAGGTGGCTAATTGGTGAAGATACTTCAGGAGAGTGTGGGAGTGGGCAGTGGAAAGGAGACAGAAGGAGGAAGTTTGTGGATGTGATTTGTCTAGGAGCTGGCAGCAGATGCCTGGGACTAAGGCCAGAGGAGGAGCAGATGAGCAGTGAGAGCAGGAGGGAACAGTGAGTTGGGCAGCAAAGGAAACCATTCTAAATGCAGCAGGGCTCAGGGCTGCACAAGGGGAAGGTAACTTAAAGCTGTTCTGTGACAGTGTTAATGTGGTGGACATGATCCTCAATAAGCTGTCATGGAGCAGGTTGTCATGTTGGTGTTCCTCTCCCTCTTGGAACAAAGCTGCTGGAAATAGAGGGAATTGGAGTACTGTCAGTGTAATGTTTTGTTTGTCTGAGGGCCAGGTTAGCCTGTGAGGTATAACAATGCCCAGCTCACTCACTGTGTGCAGCCAAAGGGCTGTTTAAATAGGTGGCTCAGTGCCATCTCAGCTGCTCTCACTGTGGGCACTGAGCATCCATCCCTCTCCCAGAGGTGTCAGTAGAGGAATGCAGGGGCCTTTCCTGCCCTGTTACTTCTGGGGACAAGGTGGAGGAGCTGGGTCAAAGGAGCATGAGGATTATTTAATTTCATCTTGAGTTTGGCCAGTCAGCAGCAAATGGCCTTTGCTTCTTATGTACTTGGTTAAAAGAAGGTTTCTACTAAGTTAAAATTAATTTGGTTCCTGAGTCAACCTTTGGAAGATTTTCAACAAACCACTTAAAAATGCAGGGAGGACTTAGTGAAATAAATCTTATTTTAGTAAATAAACTGAATCACAATTTTCCAAAGCCCCTCTTAGAATAGATTTTGTAAGACTTCCTGAGAGACAGAAACAGTGGTGTGCACCAAGATCCAGTGCTTGCTCTCTTCCTTGGTTTTCCCAGGCTGCAGGAAGGCTGCCGACACTGGATGGGCTGAGGATGGAAGTGCATGCTTTTGTGAGATGGAAAAAGTGATTCATCCATCCTCCTTCTTAAGCACTGCCTAGGAAGGACAGCACAGGCAGCGTTTCTGTGCCTGTCCTTTTCTGTAAAGACCTTTCTGTAAGAGAAGTGTGGCTGGAGGAAAAGGGAAGAAGAGATGAGTAGAAGAGATGAGTCCTGGTCTCTGCTGCTTAAGTACCATTTGTGCAGACAGTGCTGAGCCCTACCATTTGCCCTGTGGGAAGGCTGCCTATCCTACTAACTCCTTGAAAGGGAAATTCGTTGCAGAAATACTCACAAACTTCTCCCTTCTGAGCTGGTCACCTATAGCTGTCTTAGCTGTCACACTGATGATGCTCCAGGCTGGTCCTGTACTTTGAGATCAGCTGTAAAAGTAATGTGGAGAAGGATTCTTCTGGTAACTGAATAGGAGATGTTATATTTTGGTGGTGTTTCAGGTAGAACTAATACATACTGGGAGCACCAATAAAATGAGAAAATTCAAAAGTAATGGCAGAGTCACACTGTAAGACGGACTTTAGATTTTATTCCACTGGTTTGAATTTAATATTCTTTTTTTCAGTTAGGCAGTTGTCAGTATGAGGCTCAAACTTGCAATTAAGTTATAGCTGGTAGAAAAATGTTAAACCTCCTGAACTTGCACACATTAAGATAATAACCCAGTTTGTTCTAAAAGCACATAATGAAGGAATTCAGTGAATGGGAATTACATAAACTCTACCATTGGTGTTGAAGGACATGATCTATAAATTAGGAGATTGAGAGTAAACAGGAAATTCCACAGAACAATTTCAGGATAAAGAAACTATAGCAGCAGATGGAAAGATGTTTCTGTTGGGAGATTTTAGAGGTTGATTTTGATACCATCTACCTCTTTTTAAAAGAAACAACAACTCCATCTCCATGTTTTGGTTGTGAATTCCAGCTGTGCATTAGTGGAGCAATGCTAGTGCCAGCTCGAGCACAACGTTGCACAGTTCTTGTCAATCTTGTTCCCATATACAGGTCACACCTCCTTTCCTCTCCTCTTATATCCATATTAGTAACTTTATGGGCATGATAAATCTGAAAAGCACCCTAAATGTGTTAACATATAACAAGCATATGTGAATATGTTTGGATTTTCCTTAAGGCTAGAGCAAAATAAGAGATAAAGGGGAACTAGATCTTGCAATGAAAAATAGTTGAAGCCTTTATGCTTATATATAATATACCTTATATAATGTAAAGTAGATGGGAGTCTATTTTCTACTTGTTTTAATGGTTATTGATCAGGCTGCAGTATAACTCCTGGTAGCAATTAGTCACAAAGACTTACTCAGTCTTTTTATTTCACCAGCATTTCAATCTCACAGCAAAATTCAATCTGCTTTCTACAAGGATATCCCCGGAGAAATGCTAACATTCCTACAAAATAAATACAGGGCCTTTCAGTATTAAAAATATGGACAGAAATGTTCTTGTCCACAAGTTATTATTTTCATAGCAACTACTTTGTAAAACAACAAAAAGTCCCCCCCCTTGCAAGGAAAAAAAAAAAAAAAGCCAAAAAAATTCCATAACAGAAAAGAGAGCAATTAGCAAATAGTTTGAATGCCTGAGATAAGAAACCATAATGGCTAGTAGGAAAGAAGAAACCTCACGTTTAAGATAGCTTCTCAGCAAGCTGCATAATAGTGTCCAAACATGCTTCCTTTTGGCACATGTCGGTATACACAGACAAAGAAACAGGAAAGGGGATTTTTTTTTTTTAGTTAGCTCCCTGTGTCAGAAACAGATGCTGATGGAGAACTCAGCCATAAACATACATTATTCTTACTAAAGAAAAAAGACATAGCCTTGTTTTCGTGTGAAGTGCTGTATTACAGTTGGAGTAATGTAGCTCTGGAAAGGATGCTTTAGGGGATCAGGTTCTGGCTTTCATCTGTACATTGCCTTGTCACAGCATTACTGATGTGCTCTGCAAATGCCAGTGGTGAATAAACTGACTCAGATGATAAAGAAACATATCCCTTTGCTATGCAGAGCGTGAATTCTCAAGGCTGCTGTAGACTTGGCAATAGAGAGAAAAGCTGCTCAGTGCAGCCAGCATTGGGTTTCTCAGTTGTTCTCAGGTCTAAATACAGAAAACTGCCCATATCACATTGCTCTCCCTGGAGGTGGAACTCCAGAGAGTGAAGCTCAGCAGGCACACAATAAGGATGATGATGATGAGCAAATGTGGAAGAACTGTGATTCCACTCCTCTACTGAAATGGATATCTACAGGCTAGGCGTGAAGAGCTTTCCATGTATGTGTGTGCCTGTTCATGTGTGTATATGTGCAACACCCAAGCTTTTACTGAACACATCACTCTCACAATTAGTTATTGTGAAGAAATTTCATGCAAGTAGTCCTAGTGAAGTTTTCTTTCTAATTTGAAATAATTAAAAAGGTAAACCTGGAATTCTTTAACAAGCAGTTACAAATTAGTACAATGGAGCGAATTGCAGCTATTCTACTGTCATCATTATTCACACAGAAATGTGGTTCTAATCTGAAAAGAGGACTTCACTCACTAAAGTGATGCAAATAATGAGAAAAGACAGTTTTGCCACTGCAAAACATGAAGAAAGGAGATGTTACCCACTGATGTAGCTGTAAGAGCTTTGCAAGTGTCAAACAAAAGACATGGCAGAGCTGAGAATTAAACTGCTCATGTCTGCAGAGTACTAATCCAGTATTTTATCTATGAAATATTGGTAGTGTTCTGAGTTTCTGCTTTTGGTCTCCATGTACCTGTTTGGTTTCAGCTGTTTCAGTAGAATGGTGTCTTATTTGAAGTATACTCTAGGTCTTCCTGCAGCCAGCCCTGCAGTGCCAGTGCCCCTACAATCTGTATTCCTGCATTCTCAAGAGCTTTGTGCTCTTCCTCTAGAGTATGGGGCAGAGGAAAGGGATAAAGGAGATGAAAATGACCTGTGTCTCATCCTGATACACAGCGAGGAAATGGTTGGGTAAGGATCTGGATCCAGGAGCTAGGCATTGTGTTGGGTCTTTCTCTCTAAATGTAGCCCAGACTGAAGAGGAGGAGCTAAATTTCATCCTACATGTATAAGGACTTCTTTCAAAGACAACAGCAGTTGAGATCTCCCCAGTCCCCTGTCGAAATTCCACTGCATTCAATGTAAAAAACTCTGATTTCTTGCCCTGGTGAGATGTGTTTCAAATAGGCTGCTTGGCTGGCTCTGCAGGGATGCTGACGCCGCTCTAAACAAAACTACGCAAGCAGTCCGGCTGTGATGCCACATTAATCTCAACAAGTGTATTCTTCAAGTGCAGCTGGGGATTAAACCTATCCCGAGAGCTCATGTAGGAGGAGGTGGTTATGCAGTAGCAACTTTGTTTAACATTTCTTCAGGTTTGTGGCTAACGGCGAGTTCTCGAGTGCGCTAGACACTACTAGAAAAGGGAAGGATTTTGCAGCTCCTGGCACTGCATATTATATACCAACAGAAGAAGCAAAGATTTATTTTTGCTCGCTGAATGAGAGAGAGAATGAAGTGCTGAGAGCTCTGTAACGTTTCATACTCTCTTAGACGAAAAGAGCCGGATGAATATTGTTGGAAAGAATGTGTTTATACAAGAATCATATTTATTGCAGAAGCTGCAGTCTTAACATTAGACAAGGCATGGGATGAAAAAGCTGAGCATGTAGTAACTCAGCAAAATTCTACTTCTGCCATGTATTAGAGTAAGCTTCAATTACTTATTTTAGGGGGTTATTTTAGAACAGCTTACAAGCAATTTGTTTGCAATAAACACTTGCATATAGATTGAGAGAAAGTAAAATATATTCATTAAGAAAGCATTGTTTTCCAACTTTACTTAACTTTCCCAAGGCAAACAGCCACAAATGGTACTCTGAAAATGTCTGCACTTGTAGCCTTTTAAAAAAATAATTGTCGGACTTTGGACAAAGTACCAGATTTGGTCTCAACCTTGCACTGCATTGCAGGTTGTTGATAGCACAATCTGGATGGATTCTTCTGGGATCTCAGACTACATTCCCATGCTCTTTGACTTCATTGATTTAGCAGTAAATGGCACATTCTTGGAATGCTTTCAGTGGAAAGATTCTATATAATATGGATAGGAATAAGCATGTGAAATAGTTTGTATTTTAAGCAGAGCAGTTATTCCCTCTTGTTATATTACTGTGCTTTCTTTCATTCCCATGTTATTCCTAAGGCTTGTTATTGTGAGAGATTCTGAGCCTTGAGAAACTGGAGTTAAACTAGTTTTTCTTTAAACTGCTTTCTAAGAAAAAAAGGAGAGATGTTGGAAATTTTCCCATCAAACATCTGTTAGATGTTAGACCCGAATATGTTCCCAATTCAGCTGTTCTGGTCTAGTACTGGGGTGGTGTAACAGAACTCAGTGGAGTTAATCAGAGATGACAAGGCAATAGCATTTATTGCAATGCACCTACTGTTTAAATAGCAGTGATGGCAGTATACTGAAAGCTAAATTAATCACAAATTAGGAAAATTGTGTCGTGAGAGGCAGATTAATCTGTGAATTATAGCTTTTAACATAAAGAAACTGTAAATGGCCAGAAGTTGACCCAGAGGGAGCCTTATGCTAGCAGACTTTCAGCATCAATCTCTCTTTGCAGTGGGAACCTTTTCTAGGTCCACTGCTGAAAGCCAGTGAATGTCCTATTCCAGCACTATATTCAGGCTGTTCTATCTTTTGAATGTCCTTTCCATTTTCACTAAATCTTTCAGAAAAAATATATCTGGATCTGGGTTTTGATGTGCAGTGTGTACAGTTACATTTCCGTTCACATGAAGATTAGGGGAAATAAATTACTATAAAAGCCTGGTTTAAGATGAGTACACAAGCTATTGCCTCCTTTAATTTCGATATCAAAGCCACATTAGTAAGAATTTACACTGTTGGGAAGAAGATAAAAAAAAAGGAAGATTAAATTTCTGTACAATGCCCTTTTGGTAAACTGTAGCAGAGGAAAGAGGAATTAAAGTTGGTCTATAAAAGCAGCTGAAGCAATTCCTTCCAGCATGAGGAAATCTTAGGCTGGAATAAGGCCAACAGAGCCAGCATGGTGACATTGACTCCATTCACAGCATAGCAGATGTAAAAAGCAGGAGACAGCAACATCCAAACATGCTGTTCTCCAGCATCAAAGCAAGGAGACTGCTCTTGGGTAGTGTATGTCAGAACAAATGTTAACAGAGCCAGTTTTGTTGACCTGAAATATTTTCAAGACTTGTGATATTTTCTTCCTTAATAAGGCAAAACTGATTTTTTTTTAAGACTGACATGAAAAAACAGTTTTAGAAAAGAAAGACAGACATGGCAATGCAGCTGTGCTGTAGGCTCAAACCTGAGCTTGCCATCTGTCCTGTAAGGGCTGTATTTACTCACTAGCTCAAGAGTTGGCACCTTATCCCATTTTGACTAAAACCCTCATTTTGCAATTAGGAATTCTGTCCCATTTTTCCTCCCTACTATCTTTTAAATCAATCCATACAAAGAACTTTTTCTGATACATTTCTGTTTTCATTCAGCAAAATAATTCTACACAGCTCTAGTTCTGAAGGTGTTTTAAGTCCAGCGCTGAACTCTCTTCAGACTGCCCTTAGGATGGGTGGCTTCTGTGGCTTCATGTTCCCAGCTTTGTTTAGCCCTTAAGAACTAGAAAAACTGCAAGTATGCAGTGGTCGAGCTTGTGTTTCACTTTGATTTTCCACAGCAAGCAGAGTGATAAGCTCTTATATGGCCTACTTGGGATCTGTAGGACTAGTAGCACTTAATTGTACAGATTTTTTGGCATTCGTATTCAGCCTTCAAACAGTGCTTCATGACCAGGACTTATTCATTGCAGCTTATTCATTGCTTTACCATCCATGGGCATAACATTTCGTTCCAAGCAGTGCTGTGGAAAGCACACTGTATTCCTGTTAATATTACATGAAGCTTAAGTTTGTTTTTTTTTAAACCTCCTCTCTCAAGACTGTTTATCTGTCTACATTGATATTTGTCTAAAGATATATTTTACAGTCTATTTACTTGCTGATGTGTCAGAAATTTGTTTACCAATAAAATGTAGATAAAAATATCAAGTATGTATGTATTGGTTTCCAGTAAGTTTTTTCTATCCACAGGTTTTTTTAATTATAAAAATATATAATAATGTAAAAGGGAATACATTTCAGGGATAAAAGATTTGTCATTTATTGGACTATATTCAATTTATTATGTGATGCCTTAATCAAAGTACTGACCCAAACCAGCTTATTTTCTTCATTCAGACCAATAGAGTGCACCATTTGGACCTCCTCTCCAGAATCTTTTCTCACGGGAATTTCCCACTCATGTTGTGGATAGTCTGTGTGAGCAACAACTGAACAAGCAGGCAAAACCGCAAGGATTGTTACAGGCATCTGATTATAATTACTAGCAAAGCTTCTGATCCTTGTTTCTCCAGCTATAGCTTCAAAAATCAGCTAATAGCACCACATGCAAACATTATCATAATTAATTTAGGCATTGGACAACACAGACAAATTTTGGAACAAGATCCTGAGAAGGCCTTAAGTCTTTGCCGTGACTGCAGCTTGCATGGAACAGCAATGGAAAATTATCTGAACTCATCAAACTAGCTTATCATGAATGAATAGTCTTTCTGTGGCTATAATGAGGAGGGAATAGACTGGAATGGTGTAGGAGAATTTCAACAAGAAGCTCTGTATTTCATGTTTATGATAGCAAGTATCCTTGAGACATTAGTTTTCATTAGTATGCTCGTTTTTGGTTTTGTAGTCTTCATGCAGAGGATTAAAATTAGTCTCTCCAATTGTTGTGGGAATTTTACATAACTTTGTAAAAAAACCCACAAGTGCTGTGCATGAGCTGTTCATTTTTTTACATTCGTAGAGCCTATTGGAGATCAATAGCCTGGAGATAGAAAGTGTTCTTTACTTGGGGAAGATGGACTGCACTGACCAGAACTGTAGGGGTACAAGTACTGACTGCTGCCCCATTCCTCTCAGTGGAAGGAAGAGCTGATAGTCCACAGCATCACCTAAGACTCCCTAAGGCAAGGCAGATCAGCAGCATCCCCAACAAGGAGGATCTTCTGTGTTCACCCCTTGCCTCCACCCTGCAGAAGGAAATCCACTCAGAAGAAGGTGGTACAGTCGGCTGTGTAATATGCCTTGTTTCTGCTTCCCAAAGAAAGCTGAAAAAACTTTTCTGGCAGATGCTGTGAGAAGCAGCTGACAGTTTGGGACAAGTTCATTTGAGCAGACCCATCAAATAGGCACCCCAAAAATCACCGATTTAGTTTTTACAGCTCAACTGTCCCATTGGATTCCTGTGGTCCTTAGGAAGGACAGTGAGGAGAGCAGCCACTCTACATAACACCCATCTCTCCAGAAAAGGAACTGATGAGCTTCAGCCAAGATATTAGCATGGGCGTAGTTTTACCAGAAGTAACTCATACTTTGCATTTTTTAGGCTGAAGCAGCAGGGCAGTGGAATGTAACGAGTGGCTTCCTAACTGGTAGGGCAGCAGCTCCACCAGGAATGCCTTTTGGTGGCTTCTCCATGTGCTGATGGGTATCAGGAATAGCAGTGGTGCAAGAGTCTCTCCAAGACAAAATATAAGCTTTGGAGGAAATCAAAGTACAATTTTTGGAAGTGCTTATTGCCCAACTTTATTACAAATAATTATTCAGTGTTATACCATTTAAGTCACCTGAAAGACACATAGGAGCATTTAAAAAGAGGTACTTGAAATTGCTTCACAGATTTTCCCATGCCCCTCTCACACCACTCAACCACTGCATGCAAAAATATAAGTAGGTGCAGTTGCAGGCAGCTGATCTTGAGTGAGGCTTTGACAGTCATATTGTGTAATCTCTTCTAATGCAGAATCAAATTTTCCTGAAGAGACAAGCATGTTTCAGGCCATATCTTGAAGGTCATGAAATGCCCATTTATCAAGTCTCACTTCAGTCAGTGGCTTCTTGTGTACCCACAAGCTGTCAGCTGCTGATAGTCAGCTTTGCTGTGAGGACTTGCTGGAGTAATTCTTGGATTTATTTTTCTTGTGCTCATTCAAAATGGCCTGCAAGGTGCTCTCTGATAGTTGTGTTTGCCTAGAGCATTGTGCTTCAATCTGTGCCATTTTACATGCCTGATGTGCAGCAAGGCGCGTTGATTACACCTAGAATGTAGATTTTTCGGCAGTGTTTTTAATTAATTTCCCAAAATTTAAGATCATTTGTGTCATCAGCTTTTTTTAATCTGGAATGGATACTGATGCATTTTTACTAAAATATATGTGCTCCATTAGCTTTAGGAAAAGAAGTGATTAATAAGGTTAAAGCATTTTAAATGGATTCTTGGATACTTCCTATTTAATCTCAGACATTTAACTGATTTTATTTTTTTCTTCACTACACATCTTTGGAACAGTGCAAGAAGTCCCGCTGTTGTGTGGTTTCAGTTGTTTTAAATTTCAGGATTTTTTTTTAATTATGAGCATGGAAGCATGCTTTAGCTAGCCTGTGACTGAACAAGGCTTAAATTAGGTCACAGCCTGGCTTTTTGTGTTTACATTTTTGTCCCTGCGTGTTTTATCCCAACACATATCTTCTGCACTTCTTCACTGAAGTTGTTAGCAGCTGCACAAAAACTGTCTTCTGAAATGTTTTTCCAAGTCTGTGTTTATCTCCGTGATGAAGGATTGCTGCTGCTGAAGCAGTCTAATAGTCATCTTACAGTCTTAAACTGGCCGAAATTCACCTCAATTCAGAAGGCCTTGCCTGACACCTGTGGCACCCTTGAGGTGTGATAGGGATTGTGATACCCACGTGTGTTTCTGCAAAAAGGTGGACGGGAACTCACTGTGGGCTTCAGAGAGGTGAGTGTGCTGGGCATTGACTAGAGAAAAGTGTCCTCATCCATGGGTGCTTCCCATCTTCAGTTTGGCACACAGCAGTGACACCACTTTAGTTCAATACAGACCCATCTCAAGCCCTCCTCAGTATCTGCACACATTTACTGAGGAGTGAGAAGGCTGTAGTTTTGCATGCTTATCGTACAACCATTCTTTATTATCAGGCAAACGTTAAGGTAAAAGTAAATCTTGCCCCAGTTTGTTAGGTTTTTTCCTAAAACTTCTGGTTTCTTAATACGAGTAATTTGTTCATCTATAGTGAAGCAAGTGAACCCTGGATATTGTCAGGGTAGTGTCATTAATCTTTCTAAGTTGAAAGCTGTATTCCTTAAAAACACACCAATTAATAGCTGTATCTTATATCTGAAGGAAAGTTTAGGGCAGCAGTGTTCTCAGTGTGATGGAGAATGTTGGGTCCTGTTGTTTAGCTGTTTTCTCAAGTCATTGCTGATTCCTGCTGACAAGGATTAAACATTCAGTTGGGTAACAAGGTCATCAGTTCTCTAAGATACTAATTGAATGAAAGTTGCTTAGTCAAACAGCTGAAAAGCAATCTAAGCCTGTACTTTGCTGTGCCTGGAAATACATTTCCATCTATTTTCCTTAATGTTTCTGCTGTACATTCAAAGTACATTAATTTCACTCTTTTTTTTTTTGTCAAATAATTGAATTTATTGGGAAAAGTTCAGTCAAGGAGGAACTTCTGCAGAAATCTCATAACTACTTCGCATAAAATAATTAAAATTACTTAAATTTCTGTGGTAACTTGGAATCCAAGGCATTCATAGCTCAGTGTCTAGTCAGGCCTTTATAAATAATAAGAATTAACTGCAAAATCATATTAAACCATATTTCTCTTCAGAATAAAATAGTTTTATTGAATGCTGAGAGGAAATAGATTTGATTTTCTTTTTTGTCCACAGTCTATCATAGTTAATCATTCAAATTCTTTCTCTATGATGCTTCATTAAAATTTTTCCTGAATTGCATCATCTCCATGGGGTTACTAAACATATTCTCTTAGAATTAGTTTCATCTTCCAAAGGTATCTGATATGTATAGGAATTAGATTGATAAAATCATCGAGACCAAAAATAATATGCAAATAGGCAAATTGCTGATTTTCTTCACTGCAGTTGGGTTAATATTTATTGAGGTAATGTTGCATTATCCCAGCCAGTGTAATTAAAAATGAGTTTTCATTGATTCTTGTTTCAGTCCTTGTTACTGGAAACTTACCATATGAAAATTCTGTCAGCCTTATTAAGACAAATTTAATTTTTGGGTTGTTTTTTTTCCTGTATCTGTTGAAAAACTGTTGTGGGTTTCTTGTTTGTTTGGAGGCGGCAGGGGAAGCAGGAAGAGAAGTATGGCTCTAAATCAAAAATACTCAGAGGAAGCTGGATAGCGCTCTCATCTTTTTTTACTCCGACTCTTTCTTCAAATCCCTCCTTTTAAGTGCACCCACCTTTTTTGTTTCAAAATGTAATGGAAATATCAGGCTGTGTTCATAAAAAAAGTAGGTTGGTTTTTATCCTTAGGAGTGTTTGTTGGTGTCTTCTGTGGTGGAAAAAAAATAAGAGCAGAAACTTCTTCAGTCTAGTTCATAACTGTATAAATCAGTAGAGTTGGTTGAGGGATAGTCTGGCAGGATTTTAGCAAGGCTGTTAAAGCATTGCAGGACCAGAAGGCTGTTTTTTCCTGTAAACACCCATGTAAACTGTAAAGATTTGGGAGACCTCACACATACATGTCTGCAACAAACACACAGCTATAGTTATCCACAGGCAGATAGCCATAAACCTGCATCTTGGCTTTTGTCAATAATACCAACTTTACCAAACACTTCATAGTAATTATCAGTGTTTTTAACAGTAAGAAAGTATTCCACCTCATGTCAGTGACTCCCACCCCTTATCTGTTCTAAAGAAACTAGAGTGCTTTATGGCTTGTGTTAGATACACAGAGATCTGAAGACAGCAAACAAAAGAGAATAAATATGTACACAGACAGAAAAATTCTACAGACATCACAGAGAGGAAAAAATCTAAGCAATAGAATAGGCAAACAGCTAAATTGGAGGGTCTTAAAGAGGATTTTGAGTATCCGTATCACTGTATTTCACTGAATCACAGAATGGCTAAGGCTGGAAAGGGGCTCTAAGATAATCTAGTCCAACTGCCTGTGCTCAAGCAGGGTGAGCTAGAGCAGGTAATATTTGATTAGTCTTTTCTATTGCCCAGGTAATTTGGGGATTACCAGTCTCTAGGCCATCATGACTCATTCAGCCATCCACATCATCAGTCTGTACCAAGCACTGTAGCTTCCATCAAAGTATTGCTCAGAGTTTGTTTGCTCTCATCTAGCAAATGTTCTTTATCTCTTGACAAAAAAAGAGCAATAAAAGTTATAGGCATTAACTTGGACAGGAGAGCTAGCATTGGCCCTTTTCAGTAGCTAGATAAAAGCCTTAGGTTCTTCCAGATGCAGAAACAGACAGAAAAGTTGAAAATATTTTTTCATGAAAAAAGGGAGGAGTGAGAGCCAAAACTTCAAAGGAGCCACAGAAATAAAAGTGCATTTATTACTCTCTCTGTCAAAAATACAGAAGGCTGACACTCCATGTGGTAGTTGAGATCTTCTCAGGGACCTGGAGGATCCAGGGCCTATAAATCTTGGGTGCAGATGTTCCACCATTAATTAGTGTTTTGGAAAGGAGGAGAAGCTTCACATTCATCTCTTGCTTCCTTTCATTGTTGCCTGTAATAGATATAGTAAAGCAAGAGGCATCTTTAGCAGAAGTTTGGGGTCATGGTTGACATGTGAACTGTGCCATTCTGACCATTTCACCACCAGCAATTCAACTTCCCCTGTCAATAAATGCAGCCTCTCCCATGAGACTGATGGAAGCATCTCTGCAAGTACATTAAAAGTTCACAAAGACAGCACATCACTGCACATCACTGATTCCTTTGACACAGCTAATCCTGTAAGCAGACTGTGTTTTAGCCAAGAAAGCACTAATTAAACAAAGCTTAGAGACACTCTAGAATCAGAATCTGAAATACTGAGGATACTTTCGTCAAGCTGAAGCCTGAAACCAG
The DNA here is from genome assembly GCF_017590135.1 of Pyrgilauda ruficollis. Lineage (NCBI taxonomy): Eukaryota > Metazoa > Chordata > Aves > Passeriformes > Passeridae > Pyrgilauda > Pyrgilauda ruficollis. The sequence continues at coordinate 1,419,424 of NW_024524266.1, read as the reverse complement.
TCCCCGGTGATGGGACCCAGATGAGTAGTTATGACAAATTATTTAGCAGTCTCTCTGGTGTTATGATAGAACAGATAAGCTCCCTCTATTGTTTCTCCTGGTCTGGAAGGCTTCTGTTTTCCTCCACATTACCTGCATTTGCTACCAGTTAAAGAGCAACCTAAATTTTCTCCGAGACCTCTCAAACTAAAGGCATGTACTTCAAGTAAAAGCAACTTGCCATTACAATTTAGCAGTGCCTTCCCTCCCTCAGTATCTGCAGAATTAAAAGGAGTAAAGGATCCTTGTCTCTAAACTGGAGAATCAGGGATTTGACAGGTGGACCACTTGGTGCACAAGGAATCGGCTGGATGGGCACTCACATGGAGATGCAGTCAATGGCTCAGTGTCCGAGTGGAAGGCAGTGACGAGTGATCTTCCTCAGGGGTTGGTCTTGGGATCAGCACTGTTCAACACCTTTGTCAGCTGCATGGACAGTGGGACTAAGTGCACCCTCATCAAGTTTCCTGATGACACCAAGCTGTGTGGAGTGCTCAACATGCTGGAGGGGAGGGATGCCATCCAGTGTGAAAAGCCCATGAAGTTCAACAAAGCCAAGTACAAGGTGCTGCATCTGGGTTGGAGTGGCCCAGTCAATACAGGCTGGGGGCTGACCAGATTGAGTGCAGCCCTGAGAATGACTAGGGGGTGTTGGTGGGCAAGAAGCTCAACATGGCTCCACACTGCATCCTTGCAGCCCAGAAAGCCAACACATGCTGTGCTGGATCAAAACCAGGTGATGTCACCAGCAGGCTGAGGAAGGTAATTTTCCCCCTGCAATCCGCTCTGGTGAGATCCAGACTGTAGTGCTGTGTCCAGCTCTGGGGCCCCCAACATAAGAAGGACATGGACCTGTTGGAGCAAGTCCAGAGGAGGGCTGCAAAGATAATCAGAGGGCCAGAACACCTCTCCTATGAGAACAAGCTGAGACCTGGGGCTGTTAAGCCTGGAGAAGAGGCTCTAGGAAGACCTTTTAGCAGTCTTCCAGTATCTAAAGGATGCTTACAAAAACGCTGGAGAGGGACTTTTCACAAGGGCGTGTGGTATTGGCTTTAAACTGAAAGAGGGCAAATGTAAATTAGATATTAGGAAGAGATTCTTTACTGTCAGGGTGGTGAGACGACAGTGGAACAGCTTATCCAGAGAGTTGGTAGATATTCCACCCTTGGAATTGTTCAAGGTTACATTGGATGGGACTTTTTGCAGTCTGGTGTAGTAAAAGGTATTCTTGTCCTTGGTAACAGGGTTGGAACAAGATGATTTTTAAGGATTCTTCCAGTCCAAACCAGTCTGTGATTTTATGATCAAAAAAAATGGTTTGCTCTGATTATTATCCCAGTCCTTTGCTGAAGAATCTGCAGAGCCCATACTGCCTACAATAAATGGTTAAAAAATTCCCAGTAGCTTTTGAAATCAACAGTTGAAATTATAAATAGGCTTTCTCTTTGAACAGCTGTGGAACTGTCTGCTGCTGATGTTCTCCAGAGCATCCTTTCCCATGAGCGATGAGATTTTGGAATCTGCAGAAGATGTGTGGGCACTCTTGGCCCCCATTAATGCTACCTCAAACTGAGTCTACCAGAAAAACTAGATATTTTGTAATGGATCTGGAGAATTTTTCTGTTCAAGTTTATATTCCACCCTTGACCATCTCCAAGACTGTTATCACAAGTTACATTCATTTTTTTCCAGGTAGATGATACAGAACTATTTCCTTTATGATTCAAAGGAAAATATTTTTACTCTCCTGCCTGGTTTCAAAGAAAAAAACAAAAAAGAATTCACAGAATCACAGAGAGTTCTCCAAGTAATCAGTTTCCATAATACTTTCTCCAAATAATTTAGCTTCCCTAGATGATCACTCAGCTTGATCTAGTACTGCCAACTTGTAAAAACTTATTGTGAATCTGTGCAGGGAACATAATTGTATGGTATAAAAGACAACTGCTGATAATTTTCAGTATTTCTATTTACTAACTGAAGATTTCTCGTAGATTACAGGTTATTTAGACTATTTGTTGATTCTGGAGACAAACCCAACATGAAGGCAGGCCCAGCTTAACAACCATCAAAGTGATTGCCTTAGAATATTTATGAGGTTAACAACCCCCATACACTGGAAGGCATAAGGGTTGATTTAGCTTCAGTGTAAGCTGACTCAATAGCAGGTTTCAACAGAGTTCCAGTTACTGAAATTTCTGGACCATTTGCATTGATACATCAAGGTTGGGAAATCATGTAGAGGAAACAACTGTACAAACTCCGTTCAGATGATATCATAGCACCCCACTGCTCTTAGGCTCATCTGTCTAGAAGGGTTAGGAGAAAAAAAATGTCTCTGATTCTGTATAGACAATGATTCTTCATATTGCTGCACACATCTGCCTTAAAGCCCAGCGTCCTTCCTGGTGGTTCAGAGCCAATCATCTGGAGTTGTCAGGAACTCAGAGACTGTCCTAAGCTGTAAATTCCCATGACCGGAGCGCGAAGGTCTGTACTGATTCTCTTGTACATGCTGCTAGAACATGTGTTCTGGGCTCCCATGTGGAGAGGGTATCCCAGTACACAAATTACTAAAAAGTCACAGCCTCTGTAAGAGAATTAAATTCTTTCTGTAGTTAAAACAGCCAGTAGTAACTTTTATTTGCATGATCAAGTCAGTTTTGATAGCTGTTCCCACCACAAAAATAGTTACACTTTTGTTTAAACAGAAGAGCACAGAATGGAAAAATTGGCATACGATAGACTGAACTCCTGCAGGGGTTTTAATTTTCACATACTCTTAAACTCATGGAGCCTAATGAGCTTAACATTTTGGCCGGTTGCACAATTTGGAAATTTCAACAGTGAATGGTTTTTGGACCCAAAAAAAAATGTTCTCACAAATATGAAAAGTGAACAGATGTTACTATTGGTGCTTCCAACGCCTACTGACAGAAAACATCTGTGTTGAACTTCCTGAATTTTAGGATCTTGAGAACACTCCCACACACCACTGAAAGCCATTTGAAAGCAACTGGGCTGGCAGATTGGCTCTTGTGTCTATGACTGAATGTTCTAACAAGCAGGTGCTGGTTGTTGTCTTGCCTTGAGAAAGCCCAGTTAGCCCAGCAGCAGTCTTACAGCTATCCAACTGATTGTGTTATCCAAGTTTTTGGTAATATGCACGAGGAATGCTTTTAAAAAGCCCCAGAAAGCAGCTGACCTTAATATTATGATGGTAGTAAAATGAATAGAATGAATGAAAAGAACCTTTAAAAAGTAATTTTGATGCAGATACTAGCAGAGTAGGAAGATTGCACTGCATTCTGTGGTGCCCTGGAAATTTTTTGGCTTTTTTGATCCTGTAGAAACCCATGTTGAATGAACAGAATTTTGTTCAATAAATATACTCATTGTACTAAAAACTAAAAAGTCTGCTCCTTTACATGAGCATGATGCAGCAGATGTCACAGAGTAACTGGGAGTTCCTTGCTTCCTCCTGCTCCTTGTCCACACCCATCAGTGTGATAATTGTCTGGTTATAAAAGCATATTTGGCAAGGTGATTTTCCTCTCTGGTGAATTTTTGGTTGGCTATCAAACTAACCTTCTCCAAATAATTACATAGTAATGAACATTTGACAAGTATAAATCAATGTCATTTTAGTGTTCTGTAAAACATCATTAGCTCATTCAAGTTCATTCAAGTTCATTCAAAGTTGACATCTCTAAATTTAACTTTAGTTACCTCTTTCTCAAAAACAGAATTTAGCTGGTAGTCAAAGGGACAGTATTTATATGTCACTGAAGGAGGGGTTTTTTTTCTGATTTTATGGTTGTCTTAGCTTGGTAGTCTCAGTTTAACCAACATAAAGTGAGTAGCTCTGTTAACTGCACTTCCCCTCTCAGGCTAATGTAGAATAAATGTATATGCTTTTAAGCACACACTATTATCATCTGATTACTGTTTAATGCTGAAATACTTCTAATTTCCAAGAAAATCCTACTGTTTGGTACTACCAGTAGCAGCATTTCTGCCATGTATTTTCTGCCAGGTTAAGTAAATGTATTGCATTTATATCAGCTCCCTTTTCATGCAGCACAGTTTTTATTTCAGGCTTAATTCTAACTGTTAAATCCACGAGTCTCAGGACTCGATCTTTGGGGTATTGCCTTCTTGCACAGTTTAGAAAGCAATGATCTGAGGTCAGCTTTTAAGGTAGAAACCTGGGCTCCTTTTATAGACACTTAAGAAAAATGGTCACATTCAGGTGCATTTATTTGACTTAGTTTGAGTATCTGCATTAGGGTATCTTGCCATGAGATATCACCTGCACCCTATGGGATCTTTTGATGACTACACTGCATGTAGATAAATGTCTACATCTGTTCTATAAATACAGTACTTCAAAAATTTCAAGTCATTTCCTTTCAAGTCATTCCAAGTCTTCTCACATAATTCAGTAGAGGATGCTTGCTAGAGAGATACATTTGCTAATATATGTCTAAATTCTGATGCTAAATTTCCTAGTTTGTCTGTTTAGCCGTACTTCAGCAGAGATTCTGCTTTGTACTTTCAGAGATATCCCCTTACTCAGTCTGCAAACAAAAGCACTCTTTGCCTCTGCCCAATGCTTTTTTCCCACATCTTGTCCACCACCCTCTTCTTCTTTCCTCTGTGCAATGACCTTTTGAAGGTTTAGTATGGAAATCCTCGTGTGGTTTTGTCTAGACTTGCCCTTTCTTATGCTTTGCTTTGAGAGATCATTGCTGTGGTCCCAGTATTGTTCTTAGTACAGAAGCACTGCACAGCACAGAAAGCATTTCTGACATTTACTCCTGTGTATTTTGTGACATGAAGAAACTATTAACTGGTTCTTTTGAGTTCTTGACCTACATTCCAGCATATATTTACTTTTGCACATGTTTTATCTTCTTGGGTGACATAGCAGCTTTCTGGAAGATCACAAATTAGATCAAACCGTGGGAACATAAAACAGTACAAAATTATTTCATTACTGAGTACAGAAAAGGGATGTGGCTTCTGGTAAAGGGAATGCTTTCATAGTTTTTTGGGGTTTTTTTAATGAAGATTTAATGTGTATTCCTTCCTTAATGAAAAAAAAAAAAAAATGCACCCTTCTACAAGCTGAATCACTGTTCTGGAATTAATGTCATTTGGTCACCACTGTCCTGAGAGAAAATGTCGTATGTCCAGACAATGAAATTAAAAGAACAACAGATTGTTACCATGCCACTAGGCTGAACTAGCCTCATTTTTTAGTTATTTTTAACAAATGTTATAATTTTTTTGTTTACTTTTGTTATAAATAAAATAGCTTGTTAGCAAATGAGAAGGAAAGTATTTTCTGAGAATAAGAGCTGGAATGTGAAACTCAGCTAAAAAACTCCTCTAAAATAGCAAAACAGGGGGAAAAAAGTAGAAATAACCATTAGTTATGTACTTTTTTGTTAAAACCTGCCAACACTTTCAGTGCTACTCTGTGTTTAAGAATTTAATATTCTTATATTTATAAGGCACAAGAGAGAAGTTTGTTTGATTTGCTTATCAATATTCTAGTTAGGCAGCAGAAGTCCCATCTCTTCCTGGTGTCATGTTGGTACACTGGTAACCATGTTGTTACCAAATGTCCAAAATATCAGAATAAGACTCTCCTTTTGTTATCAGTGTGGTGGCAGAAATTAATGCCAGCCCTACACTAAAAATACCGATTCAGAAGATAAATTTGAGAATTTTCAAGCCTGTGACAGTAAATGTAAACTTAGCAATACAATGAAGAAGTAAGGTAATAAGTTTTTCTCATTTCTCTTAGGAGACCAAGTGTGCCTACTACACAAAAAATATAGGTTGAGTGACAGAGCACCTTCACTTCGGGCAGCTATGCTGCTCGGTTGCTTGATGCATTTAATCCCATTTCATTTGCACTTCCCCAGCTATCTCACTTACAGACATTTTGGCAGAAACCTTCTGCTTTTGTTGCCTCAGACCTCGCTCAAGGACAGTTTGACCCTATCTGAACTCTTTATCAGATTTCCTGAAGGTTGTACCGTGCTCTGGAATTCTGCACCTGCAGTGGTGGGGGCTGCGTGCAGCAGCAATGGCTGGTGCCATCTAGTGAGGAGCTTCTGAATGCTCACTGCAAACTGTGGCAAGGGATCTATCTGTTAAGATGTAGTCAGTACTACAGTCCTGAAGACACAGAAATAAAGTAACATGCTAATATGTTTAAGAACGAAGCCTGCACAAACTTCAGGGCTTTTTTCTCTCAGATGATCTGTGTCTTCAGTGGCTAGCATTGGTTGTGTTTTGCCCTGTGTATTTGTATTTCCTACTCTTCCGTGGATGGTTTGATCTGTTCTTCCTAGGTGGAATTACAAAAGTGTTTAAGTCTTACTTAAACAAAACTCTCTCAGGTGGATGTAACCATTCAAACTACATCATCAATGCACAACACAATGATGGAAGGTACATAAATGTTCCACTTTCTTCTGTGTCATGGTAGGTGGTGTACTCATCAGTGTCTGAAGATCCCTGGGGTCTGTCTGTACTGGGCAGCCCAGTGACACCAGGGGCAGCTGCTGAGTCAAACCATGCCATAGCAGCAGCTGCTCCGTGTGGTCTGCTTTTCTCTGCCTCAGCCCAAAGTGGTGCAGCCCCATAGGTGAAGTATTTCTGACAAAGGGTGTGCTTCATGGAGCTGAACCCCAAACCTTTCCCCTGCATAGTCCCCTCTACTACATTTAATCCATAAACTCCTAGATAACCTCCTGGATTTATGCTCCAGCAGAAATGCCACGTGATATGCCCATCCTAGTCTGACTCTGTGTGCCACAGCAGGTTCTTGAGTTTCTTCCTTGAAGTTTATATTTTTGGGGGTAGTGGGAGCACTAAGATCATACATTTTTTATTTGGGGTCAGTGATTGTTTCAGTGCAGTACACCTATTGCAACCACCTGAAAGAATCACAAATTCCCTATATTTACATCCAGTTTCCCACATTTTGCCAGCATTACATTAAAAAACTTCTCTGTTTCTTTCTTGTGTGCCTGGAGGAATGTATTTTCCTGGGTTAGCACTTTTAACCAGCTCAAAAGTTGCTCATTCTCCTTATAAATTATTTTATTCCCTATTGAGTTGCTGTCTGTTCCACTTGCTGGTCTCACTGAGTAGGAGTGCACTGAGGTCCTTGCTGTCATGTCCTTTTCCCATCTGTTCTTACAGGGACCATTCCAGACTAAGAGCTCTTACAAAAAATCCCAGCTTCAGCTTGCCTGTCATGGTCAGATCACCCTTCCCGCAGGAAATGAACTTGTCCTTTCACCAGTGACCTTTTTAAAATGTCAGGGAATTAACCTCCTTTCTTTTTGTCCACTGTTAAAGGAAATGATGGCCTACAAGGCTCGTTTCCATGTGGGGAATACTGAATCATCACATTCCACGTACCAGAAGCAATTGCAAAATGGTTGTCTGTAATGAAACATGGAGAAATGGGCTCAGTGGCTGGGAAGCTCTGTAGAAACTCTGATTCTGCCTCCTCTTTATTGCAAATCAACAGTTTTCTCCTATCTTTGTATCTCCACCCTGGTAGGTGGATTTCTCAGCAATTCATGATTCCTGTGTTTTAAAACCTTTGGAACAGGTACTGTCATTTCTTGCATCTCTCTTTGTATAGCACATCAAACATTTGGTTGCTCTCAAAATTAGCACACCCTCCTCTGTCAATTTTGTTCCCACACTGTAAATTTAACAGTAATTAGAAGGAAGAAAGTATTGCAACATGGCATCTCTTTCATCTGACTGATGGTAAAAGAACTGGAAATTAAAGTTCAAGCTGCAAAACATGAACATTGAGTACAAATTTAAAAGTCTGATCAGGATCTTCTTACGTCCACTGGTACTTAATTGCAAAATGTCGTTATTGAATTCAATCACAACCTTGGCAGCATTTTCTTTCATGCATGTCACTGGATAAGTGACAGTGTATATACAACGTGGCAAATATTTTCTGGGAAGATTTCCTTCAGGCTTTCTAATTTCTAACCTTTCTCCTCTCTGTAAATAGTTCTTGCACAATATCTAGGCTGGCCGCAAGAATTCTGTGAGACCCCTTCCAGTCAGCTGAAGCTGCAGGAAGAGCAAAGCGAGGACTGCCTATTTAGGTGTATATCCTGACATTGGGAGCTTTGTAATTCAACTAACAGGTTGTGGAAGTATAAAAACAATGAAAGAATTTCTTGTTAATCTTCAAGATAGTCCATCAGCCCACTTTTTCCTGTTCTTTTTATGTGCTCTCTCAGAGGTGCTGGCCATGGCTTCCACACACACTTCAGTGAGCCTCTTAGCACTGGCCTACAAGTCCTGTGGTGGGTGGAATGGGGTAATGGTGCCATGCTCTGGACGAGGGAGGAGGTCCAGTTCACCCTAGTGAAATGGGAAGGGCATTGCATGTACAAGAGAAAGAACTTAATGAGTTTTCTGAAATATGACATGGGTGATATGTTCCCCTAGACTTGCTTCTCTTTTTTTTCTTTTTTTTTTTCCTTAAACCTGGAAATTTTAAGTCAAGCACAATTTTACGGCTTTTGAGAATTCTCTAGAATTTCTGACCTTCCAGGAGCATAGGCAGAGTAGTACCATGCATGGCATGTGTCACACAGGGGTATTTGGGGCTAAGAATTGAGTCATGCTTTGTTTGACTGAACCTTTCAAGCTGATTGTCTTTGCTTAAATCTCCTTAGTGACCTTTGCCAAAGAGAGAATGTTCTTAGGTCACTTGCTAATGAAAAGGGGACATACTTGTCCAACAAAAGATCTAAGATAAAGAAAGCAAAGTTAAAGCTGACATGTCTGAGTTAATGAAGGTTAATAAAGTTAATTCAGTTAACAAGCCAAGGTACTAATTGGCTGAAGAATTACACAAACATTGTCATGATATTAAGTATTTCCCTAGCTCTGACTCTAGCCTTGTGTTAAACTAGTCCCATGAGGATCTATTCTCTTCTCCTCATATGAAATAACCCATATTCCTCAACAAACAAATGACCAGATAACTATCAGGAAGGCATGGGGAAGGGGTGCTGATGCCCAGTCCTCTTGTTTATTTCTTCCTCCACATCAGACAGGAAAATGGGACTGGAAGTGGGAGAGTGGTATCTGGTGTAGGAGTTAGAGACGTAACCATGTTCCATGGAATACCATCTTTGAACTGTAGAGCTCTGCATGGTCCCCATAGAAAGCCAGGCACAGACTTGACAATCCTGAACATAACCAATCTTTTATCAGAAACTGCAGTGAAAAATTTTACATGTGTTCTACCTCCAGACATGCCCTCTAAAGGAGGGTAGAGGGGTACTAAAGAGACCTTATCTCCAGAGGATGGTGGTTTTTGGAATTTACATTGTTTATTCTGGGTTTCAGGTACTCCAAAAATGAAGTGTCATTTTCACTGCTCAGAACCCATGTATTCCTTTCTTTGCAGAAGCAACCGAAACATTTATTTTCAGCAATTAAATGCAACTGGAGCCAACTTAAATCTCTACAAATGAATGTTAATCATTTTTCAGTGTTCTTTGCAGATGTAATGAATATGTTTCCATGCTTTTTGAACCTTTTTAAGGGTTCCTTTCTAGATTTGAGTGCATGAGGAAGAACAAATGTTAAGCATTGAATAATATTTTAAGGCTTTATAGTAAAATTGAAGTATTTTTGATTGATATTTGCATGAGAATTTTTACTTCTCTACCAAAGGAACCCAAACAAAAAAAAAGATCACTGACTCCATTTTTTGGATAAATGAAATGTGTATTTCCCTAAAAAGGCAATTTCATGGGGCATGCTCATATGTATTTTATCAGTTCCTATATACATAAATTTTGAGCCATAGTAGATAAGAAAAGTGGAGAAAATGTTGTATAAGAAAGATTTTCTTTTTCCTGATCTTGGAACTCACAATGAAAATTCTGGTTCAGATTTAAGTTATTACTCTAGTGCTTTTAATCAGCATCTTTCCATTTGAGTCAGGCAACTCAGAAAGTGTGTCTGCTGGGATCTGCACCTCCACAGAATAAATTTTAGAGATTCACCGCATTTTGAAAAAAACTAAAAACTACTGCTGCTGGGGGTAGATGCATTTGTACCAGCCAGTGGTGCCTGGCATAAGGAAATGAGCAGCTGCTTGTTCAGATGCAAATGCCTCCTGCCAACATGAGTTCTTTTATGTTTTAGATGTATTCATGTAATCTTTGTTTCTTCTCAGTTTGTTAATCTGAAAAGACACTGGCCTCTTAGCGCCTAATAATCCACAGGAGCAGGCTTGGTTTAAAAGTAGGGATGCTGTATAAAGTCAGATTTGGTTGTAAGCAGAGGGAATTCTCTTTCACCCTGACAGCTCAAGCACTTAAATTCATGTTGTCATTTGGCACTGCTCCTAAACCATCAGTCTTGTCAAGTCAGTCCTAACAGTAGAGCAAAAGATCCATACTGTACAAGTATAGATCATACTGTACATATTGGCTCATTCCTAGTCTTCTTTCAAAATTAAAGACTTGCACTCAGTTCTGTACTTTGTTTGGCTGTGTCAGCTTCTCAAAATGGACTCATGTGATGTGATACAATAAGATTTAAAGTATAAAACCTACCCCAAGTGTTGTGACAACCATTTTGCATGGAAGCAGTGTGGAAAATTGATTTGTTTTTGAAGATAGAAGTAAGCTGTGTTTTAGTCATTGCGGTGGTTTGGGGTATATGGTATGAAAACAACTATAGCAGAGGTACATGTTTGTTTTAGATAGTTGTTGACTATTAAATTTTTTAAGTGGATTACAAATGGGCCTATGAAACTAAAATAAATTTTGCCTAATATCAGTAAGGCATTGTTCAGTGTCTTTGGTACAACTTCCTGATCCAAAAAAATTAGGCTATCTTCAGGTTTCTTTTTTTCAAGTCCCCACACTGCCCTCTTTCCACCTCAATGGCATTAAATGAAGTTGAACTCTTGAACAGGAAATGCATTCACCTTCTAACTCTTTCTTTGAAGGCATGGGCAAGACTGTAAGTATTTTATACTAAAACAAGATAGTATTTTTTAATCAACTTTTTGGTATGAATATATATGTGTTTGTTCATGGTTTGCTGTAGTTCTTCTCCTTTGTGAGATACTGGTGCTGTTCTAGCCTGGTCTGTGAAAAATTGCATTTTAAAAACTACTTTCATTAGATTTGACTTAATTTGAATGTCTTGGTAAATGGTGCTTTGCCCTATTTAAAATATATTTCTCCAGAAAAGATTGCAGCAATGTACTATTAATGTCATTAGTGCAGTGAGTACATGCAAAACATGTGTGCCTTCAGTAATGCTACGTCTGGAACAATATTCAAATACTTCAGAGATCTCAGACATACTGTCACAATCCATTACTTAAACCTCCATTGTGTCATTTCAAAATTGTTTTTTCCCCTTTTGAGCCTTGTGATGTTGGCAGCCAACAGAGATTATTTTTAAACAATGGTTGAAGTGGCGTGAAGAGCCAAACCAGCGCTGGAAGGGAGAATGACCAGGGAGCCCTGTGTGCAACTCCTCAACCTCTGTGGATCCATGCATGTCCCATCATTTTCAGGCTCCACTGCTGAATAGAAATATTGTCACTAAAGAGGCAGAAATTCCTGCCATTAAATATCAGACGCCACTTGCAACAAATATGACCAATAAGCAAATTTCACAGTTAATCATATTTTACTTGTTTGGAGTGTCATATGTTATGTTGTAGGGGAATTGCTCTTGAGAAACCTCATTCCAAAGAAAACAGTTTTTTCATAGAGTGGCCATGAATACTGAAGTAGTGAATATTGATTAGAATGCTAATAATCATGTGTTAATTTTGTGACCACATGTGCCATATAGTCACTGCTGCTGGAGTTTCTCTGTGTGGTGTTTCAGATGACTTTTATCAAAGAGCCTGGCCTACTGGGATGGAAAGAAATTCTGCGTTTATTTTTTCTTTGAGAGATTGACTTCGTTGCAGGAGTGATAACTTATTCAGCTTCATGCATCACAACTGTTCCTATGTAAATGCTGTTTTATTGTTTTTATCAGGGCCAGCCAGGACTCCTTGGATCACAGGGATTCACTGGACCACCAGGATTGATGGGGATCCCAGGAGTGCAAGGTCCCAAAGGTCACAAAGGTGAAAGAGGACAGCCAGGAATAACTGGACCCAAAGGAGAAGTGGTAACTTTTGAATATCAGATGTTGTAGCTAATAAGCAAAATGCTAGCAGAATATAATTGTAATTGTGCTGTTTCACTCTAGGGACAAAGAGGAGTCACTGGATTCCCCGGGGCAGATGGCATTCCTGTGAGTAGCGGGTTACTTCATCTTTAAGAAATCACCAAATGCAAATATTGCAAGCTGGCTTAAAGCCTTTGTACTTTAATTAAGATGTCTGGGTTAAATTCTGTGTCAGCCACATACACACTTTTCAGCTAAGGACATCTGCTGAAGTAAGTGGAACTGCAGATACACAACAAAAGAGCAGAATCTGTGCTCCCTCTCATTTCCTCAGATAATTAAGGTCCATTTCCTTTGTCCTATGGAGAAATCCCCTTATAAAAGGGGCAGAAAAGGATAGAAATTTCCTGTGTCTCTGGAGGTTACCCAGCTAAGTATGTTCTTTTGTAGGAAAGACCTGTGACATAAGCACTTCACAACTCTTAAGCCTGTGAACGAAGGACACAAGTTGGTCATTCCTAATTATTTCTGATTTGCAACGCTTGTATAATGACCAGTGATATTAAGAATACTAACTATGGTTAATTTGCTTTATAGCTCCTATGGCATGCTTGAGATTGTCTTAAAAATCTTAGTGAGCACTAAACAATGTAAAACTTTGAACAAATGGACCAGGTCTATGAAACTGAAACACTCAAAGAGGAAAACCGGGTAAAGTTCACAGCACAGTATTTTCCCAGCCTACACTTCTTTACATCTTGTGTCATAAAATAACAAAGAAATCTGAGTCACTGGAATCCCTGGACAGAGTTCCCAGGCTTGGGTTTCCTTTGTAGTGCTCCCTGACACCGGGGCCCCGCTTTGCAGCCCACGCATCCACATCCACTCTACTTTCACCCTCTTTTGTTTCCAGAAGAGCTTCCTATCAAGTTTCAGGGATTTCTCTCTCACAGTCTTCCTTGTCTCCCTCTTTCTTACTCTTTAAGGAAAAAAGAAGACCATATTTGCCATTTCTGTTAACACTCCTGAGCCAAGGATCTTGTTCATCTCACTGCATCATGCTGAGTTTTTTTCTAAGCACTGACACATCCTGGGAAGCAGAGCAAATTGCTCCCCTGTGAAACCCGGTGTTGCTATAGCTGGACTGCTTCTCTTACCTGGGCATGTTTTCTTTTTCAGCCCTGTCTCCCTGACCTCTGCACATTGCATTGTGAGGGATAAATACCTTCAGACAGAACTTGAACCTGCATTTTCATTGTGTACTCTCTTCAGGCACCCTTACATTTTCCAACCACTTTTTCACTGACCATGGGAAGGCAGGTAGATAGACACCTGAATAAACCACAGTGGCACAGTGCTAAGATGTGAGGCTGGGAGCCAAGAGACAATGGTGGCAAGACTGAGTCTCTTTTGGCATGAGGAGTGCGGTATTTGGTGGAGCTGGATATTCTTCTGTTTTTTCTAAGCAATGGAGCAAAAGCAAAGAGAAAACTCTTGCTATAGGTAAAGGAGAAGAGAGAAATGTTTTATGTTAGTTTCTGGGTTTTTGTGACAGCCTGTTGGAACAAAGAGGTGCTCAAGGGAAGATTTGCTTCTCAGTGCAAACCAGAAGCAACAGCAGATAAGGTGAATGTAGGAACAGCAATGAAGATACAGTTTGAGACAGGAGTAACTTCTCAGAGGCTCTGTGTCAAGGTCTTGGAGTGCCCCCAACTCGCTGCCTTTGAGCCCTGCTGTTCTCTTCGATATTCACAGCCTCATCATGACACTCAATCTAGCTCCAACAGCATCTTTGACTTTTTTCCTGTCTTGGAAGCTGTTCAAACTCAGTGAGGAACATTTCTTCCCACTCTTCCAGTGTGAAGCACTAAAATGCTTAACAATCCCAGTTCTTGGTGGACCCTGCACAGCAGCCTCATCTGGCTTAGCTCTCTGCATAACAGAGCCTGCATTGAACATAGCTTTCTTACCCTTTCTGAGAGGTCCTTCACTACTCGTTTTTTCATGCTGTCTGGGGCATCTGGTTCAAGCTGCAGCTATATTAAAAAAAGGCACTGTCTGTTTCTGTCTTTGAAAATCCTAGTTTCCCATGGATCCAAGCCTTGGACTTAATGTGAGAATGTCTAAATACTTCATGACTACAGGAAAAGGAAAACTAGAAACAGATGGATAGATAAACACTTTTTTTTTTCCTCAACAGGGTCATCCAGGCCAGCCAGGACCAAGGGGGAAACCAGGCCATGATGGCTGTAATGGGACAGCAGGTGACCCTGGTGACCCGGGAACTCCTGGTTTCTCTGGTTTCCCTGGTAGCATTGTAAGTAGCTGGCAGTGAGTATCTGAAGCTAAGAACATTGCCTGAGTGAGTTTCCGTCACACATGGGTTGGGTTAATGGGACATCTCTTAATGAAGGGAATGTGGGACTTTTTGGCCCAGCAGAGCATTGGTGCAGACTCAGCATGGACACACTGCACTGTGTTCAGTCATTGCACTGAGCTAGGGCCACAGGGTCTGCTCAGAGCTATACCTGTCACACGGGTCTTGCAGAGAGATTGCTGTAGGAAAACCTGTACACTGTAATCAACAGCAATAAAATAACATTAAACTCAAAATTGCTGACAAAAGTATTCTCTTCTTCCCTACCCCATGGCCATAGTATTGGCTTTTCATGGTGAGATACACAGGATCATGCTGATGTGAGCAGTGGGTCTCCTGGATTTACATGGGCACATGTCAGCCCTGGGAAGTGCTGCATCAGTTCTAGCTAGGAGGTGCTACCCCATAATACCACTCCCTAGTAATTGGGGGTTTCTCCCCAAAATTTAGAAATTCATTCTTTTACAAACTCTGAGGGTTTACACTTTTTTTTCCTAAACCACAAATTTCCAAAGCTGGGCATAGTCTCTACCTCTAAATTGCAGTATGTTTATGTACACTTACGAAAACACCAACAAATATTTTTCATTTCACTCTTGGCTGTTTACGTGTTAGCAGAGATGGTGTGAGAGCTCACGCTGTGTTTTGGTTTTTTTGGTCACCTCCAGGGAGTCCAAGGGCCCAAGGGCCAGAAGGGGGAGCCGTACATAGTAGCGCCGGAGATCATCAGCCGACACAGGGTACGTCTGGGACTCCCAGCACTTATTCTTGCCCAGTACAGTTTTTCAGACACATGATGGAGAGTAAATTTTTCTTATACTCTGATGGGCACATCCCAAGAGGCCCACTTTGATTTTGTGTAGGCTTAGAAAGGCGGCTTCTGCTTTCTCTGGTTGCAGCAAAGTTTATATGATGTCCAAGGGAAAAAATCTGAACTCTGTTATTTCCAAGGAATGTCAACCTACAGGTGGATTGCAAAGGCACTGTAGATGACATAGGTCAAGTATTTCCCTCTTTATTTGATGACTACCTTTGTATCATGCATGGCAAAATCCTTTCTTTGCCATTGGTTTGTCCATTGAATGATTCTGGTTACTATTAGCACCTTTCCTGTAAAATTTTCTTGCAAGTGTTTGATTGACTTAGGGTAAAATGTCCTTCAATATTTTATTTAGTTATTTAGTAAACCCCAAGTATTCCAATGGCTGATTTTACTGTGTCTAATCCTTAAAGCTTGTTTTGTAATCACTTGCAGCTTTTTCTCATATATATATATATATATATATATATATAATCTTGCATAATTTGAAGGTATTAGGAAATAAGGTATAAGGATTACATATGTAGAGTATAAATTGTGGATGATTGAAATGCAGCAAGTGAACTATACTCAGCACAGAAGGGATCTGCTGACATTGTTTGTGTGTATCTTGTGCCAGCAGTAAGTGCCAAAATAGGTATTTCTCTTGACATATTTGTAAGTTGCCTGTGTTTTTAATGGAAACTTCTTTTCCTTTTAGAAAATCTTCAGATCTGCACTGTTAGTAATCAGGAGTGATTAAGTAATGCTTAAGAAATGCTCAACTATATTGTGGCCAAGGATGGATACTGACACCTGTATTCATTTCAGAAAGTACTTGGTTCCACAAATAATTCTGTTAACTAAACCAAAATTAACTAGGTTGTTAAGATGCTACTCAAAATGATTGAAGGTGTTTGGACTGAATAACACATTATTTATGTGTGTTGAAAGGTCTTTGGGCTAGAACATTTTTGGATCTAATTTCCAAAAACATTTCAGCATGTACTGAAGTTAAAATATGTGGTCACTGAAAACAGTATGTTCCAAATGCTTTTAGTGACTCAGAAGAGAATCAAAATGATTCAGTAATTCCCATGCAACTCACAAAAATGAGCTTGGACATTTCAGCTGAGGTTGTAGCCCTAATTAAGCCACAGGTTAGATAGAATTTTTCAAAAAAAAATTTCAGTGTGGTCTGTTGTATAGTTCAGCCTTGTAATTTGGATCCATAAACTTCATTAGCCAACTTTGTACCCTGCTACTTTATTACACTCAATTATATATAGAATATGAAGTCTGTGTGGCCCAAATTGAGTTATCTCAACATCTCTATGGAGTGCATCTGTATGGAAGGGTTTGAGTAGCATTGCATGCTATAATTAGTTGTTTGAATGAGAAAAAAATTAATAAGGGATAAAAATATTCAACTTTGTGTATAGAATTTATTGGATTTTTTACTTCTTTGTTTTTGTTTTTGTTCTTTTTAGGGAGATCCTGGGGATTCAGGGTTCATGGGTTTTCCAGTAAGTAGCATTACAGTGGATGTGATCAAGTGTCAACAGTAACTAATATCAGAACAACATTTGTTGATAATTGGTGGATTTTTTTATTCATAGGGACCTCCGGGTACGCTGGGTATTCAAGGACCCATTGGTCCAAGAGGACAGCGAGGAAGACCAGTAAGTATATTAAAATTATGTTCTCTAGAAAATTAACCAGACAGAAGGATTGTCTCAGCAAGTTCCATTATGTTGGATTGTAACCTAGGTTAGAAATAGCAAGAAGGTGCCAATGGACATTAGACCTTTTAAAAAGCATGGTGAGACACTGAGGGATGAATATTGCATGAAGAGGTATAGGGGTTTTTGCCCTGTGCTGTCAGAAGCTTTTCATTCATATAGTATTTTTTTAACCTCCTTAGAACATCTCCCTACACTGAGTTATCAGAATGACTTGAATATGTTACCTTTGCTGCTCACAAAGGATATGTATATTAGCTCTCTATACTTGCCACAGGAGATTGAATGGTATTTAGAAGGCAATTTTAAACTATTTTTCTGTGGTTTTTTTTTTCCAAAATCATCATTTACAGCACTGATGTTGACAACTGTTGCAGTATAGTTCTTTCAGAAGACTATGTTCTCTCTAGATACAATTTCTACATTTCTTATTTCCATGGTTAATAGCTTCATGAGTGAGAAGCAGGTATCCAAATTCAATAGATCTGATTTTCTTGAGGCTTCTTTTATTTTCCTGTGACACAACTTTGTAGCATTTGCTTTTTTGTTGTTTTGTCAAAATTTACTTTGGACCTACTTTACATCCCTGATCTGAGGGGAAAAAATTAATTTGGGCTTCTCACTCACAGTCTCCATAGCTGTTTTCAGGAACACCCCCCTCCCCACCAGCCCTAAAAATCCCAAACTAAACCAAACCAAACAAAACAAAAAAATCCACAGTATGCTAAGCCTTTCAAAGTTAATTTTCTGCACTGGCCTGTTTTTTATCACCTGGAGTAAACTGCACTTTTTCTTTCTCACTGGTCATCCTGAAGGAAAATCAGTCCTTTACTTACTCTTTTTTTAGAACAAACCCACAGAAGTTCATGAGCTTCACACAGGAGCCCAGTCTGCAGTGACTCATATTCCCAGTGCTCCTTGTGGGATGTTAGGAGTGCTATGAACTGTACATTTTCGGAGCCCCTGTCTTGGGGAGACCCCACAACCACATCCCTCTGGTTATCATATTGGCAACATCTATTTGAGCAAAATACATCCAGCTTTATTTACTGCCTCTAAAGCTGTGACTCACCTGTGAGAGAGACCCAGGAGTGCCTCGCAGGTCTGAGTTTGCATCACTGCTCTTCTCTAAGAGCGGGGTAGTGCAGGAAGGCAGGCCTGGCTCCCCAGGTCCCTGCAGGCTCTCCAGCCTAGGGGACACCCTGTGCAGTGCTTCTGCCCTCTAGGTTAGGCAGTAGTTCACAAATTACTCAAGTCACCAGAAGTGATTCAAAAGCAGGTTTTTTCAGAACAAATCTAATGCTTGTCTGCACAAAGGTACATAGCAAGGCAGAGGTGCCTAAAAAGTTCAGGTCTCACCTGAAAGTTACTATCTTTTCCTTGCAGGTTACACTTGATTTTGCATTATGCAGATTTCATCCCCATTATGCAGCTTAACATCCCCTTTCATGGCTCAGTAGGTGGACAGTTCCATCTGCAACCTTCTCTCCTTTCTGTGTCACTCATTCACCATGAGCTCAGCAGCTCATGCTTCTTATTCACCCCACCTTTCCCTCCTTTGCCAGTTTTTAATGTGTAAAGCCCTTTGGAGCCTGTTAACTACCACAGCTGACTGAAGCAAGGGAAGTTGTCTCTTCATTTAATGTCTTTCCTACCTCTTGTAAGCCTCTGTCAAATGTATTTCCTGTTTTAGTTTCATTTTCCACCATCTTCCTTTAATTTCGTTCTGTACAATCCCAAATAGGTAACCTGAGATGGCTATGGTAGTTCAACCCCTTACAGATCAATACAGTGCTAAAACTGCAGCCCAGTGAAGCACTTAAAGATGTGCTTAACTTAACTTTGGGTATGAGCTTAAAATGTTGCTTTGCCAGGATCCAAAATCACAAGTTATTATTACTTGGAAAAATGGTTTTCATTAAATCTAGGCTGGGTAACTGTCAGTCTGCTCAGAAAGATTACCATGTGACTTAGGAAGGTATTTTTCAGAACAGTAGATGCAGCTAATATAGTAACAATGGCACTTGGGATGCTGAGGATTACACTCTCTACTAAATATATACTTAGGTTTCAGAGGGTAACTACCCTCCTGCATGCATTGATTAGAAAGCAACAAGTAACTTGCTCTCCCCTATTGTGCTTCCCCAGGGACCACCAGGACCCCCAGGGCCCCCAGGACCACAAGTAAGTCTTTGTGTCAGAGTATCCTAGTGTCAGAGTTGTTCATGTTGATTTTGTGTTGCTGAGGTTTATCCAAGACCTACTTGAAGGCAGTAAAAGAAAGAACCATGGGTTGCACGAAAGACTGTGTAGCACAAGACTTTCTGTGTTGGCTGCATACCATGGAAAGTTAATCTTATACTGGGATCACCTACCCTGAAAAGATTAGAGCCAGATTTAATTTGCTACTGTAGTCACAGTAGCTTTCCATGAACAGAGAATCCTTGCAGTCTTCCCAATATTCGAGTTTTATCTCTGTGGAAAAAAGTATATTACTTCATTGTTCCAGCCTATTCAGGTGTTTTTATTTAGCATTCAAGACTATTGAAACTCTTGCAGAAGAAATGCTTGATCTTTTCATGACATTACTCAGTGGATGACTCAAAGAAGAACTCATAGCATGATATTTTAAACAGTTGTGTTTCTAAAGTTTATGTCTGTAAAATTACTTCTAAATCTACAAAAATACTTCAAGGTAAACCTAGGCTATTGTTGGATTGCAGTTCTTCTATATGAGCGGTGTCATATAGATTTGTAAGCCTGAAAAGGCCTTTAAGCATGTTTAAATTTGAATTTTATATTAGATTAGAGTTGTACACTTGGTAAACATTGACCTGTTGTTCTTGCAGGGCAACAGGGGCCTTGGCTTCTATGGAGAAAAAGGTGAACAGGTAAAGGAAAACTAATCAATTAATATCACTACTAAAGGGCAGGTGGATGTTTTCTGCTATTTATAAATTAACATGCTTTAAATACTCTCTTTATTTGCAGTTGAATTATATAAGACAGAAATGAAGTATGGGTCTGTCTATAAGAAATATTATAGCTGAACTAACCCCTATATGTCTAGGTCTCTCTTTGCTCTCATTTACACTGACACAGAGGTAACACTTCTGAAATTTATAAAGCCAGGCCACTTTCTGTAATGCTGTAATCTTTGTTGTTCTTCTGAAAACACACAGAACAAGAGCAAGTATTGCTATATGTTAACCCAGCAAAAAATTAATTTATCTTGCCACAAATTTATTTGGTATGGTTGTATATGGTTTAGAACCATACTCCCAGCAGGGGCAAATCTGTGCTGCTCCTCTGCAGTGTCCTAGAGCCTCTGCTGATCAACTTGACCGGGTATTAGAGCTGCTGGTAAATGTTCCTTTGTGTTTTCCCTGCAGGGCCCCCCAGGTCCTCCAGGTCCACCTGGGCTTCCTACAAGAGAACTGACAGGTGTCCCCCCTGACAAGCACAAGGTAAGTAAGAGGGTATTTTTCTGAAATAAAAAAGGAGCTAAGAGCTCTGCGCTACCAAAACTAAAATATTGCACAAACGTGCTTTAACATATAGAAGTTAAAAGACTTTAATATATCAAAACAGAAATCTGCTACTTTCACAAACTTGGATCATAATGTATTTATTGAAACTGTGGTGGCTAAAGTGATTCAGAAAGTATTTCTCAAGTCTAGCGGTGCCTTTGGCAAACTTGTTCCTTTTGTTCACGTGTGCAGCTACTGGCCATCACTCGCATCTCATTTTACAAGCAGAAATGCCTGCTGAGAGACCATTACTGTGTTTGTTTTGATAACTTATCCATGTGATGCAGATATTTATATACTTAGAGTTAAGGCTTATTCTTACATATTGGAGAAATCCCCACATGCAAGATGCAGTTTATTCTCATCTGTTGCTTCTTGCTGGGAGCAGAGGCAGTCATACCCTGTATGTGTATATTCTGTATCAGACACCAACCTCCAGACCAGTTGTTTTTCATCCCATACTTGAATTAGAAAGTTTATGTGGCTCATACAATTTCTGCAGTAAGATGAGTAAATTGCTGTCATACTGGAAGATCTAAAAACACTTTTAATACTCTACAGTCTGCGCTAAATAACATACATGCTGAGATTTTCATGACTAAGCAGACACCCACATTGAGCTACTTACCTGGAGAGCTGTTCTATTCAATGGAGATGTCATCAGTATAGAGAGTGGAATTTAGGCTTTGATTTGTCTTACCCTAACTGGAGCTCTTGATCAAATAACTTGTAGATAATCAGTAGGTAAAAATGGGAGAGTGTACATTTATTCACAGGCATTCCTTTGGCACTCACCACCCTGACATCTCATGAACAAGCCTGGAAAGAGCTAGGCATTCACATTCCTAGAGACCTTTTCAGAAAAATTGCCAAGTATTTCTTTAAAAAGCAACTTAAAAAACTTACCATGAAATCATCGATTTCATACAAGAAGTGTATGAATGAACAGCACAGGAATAGTGTTTTTTCTCTTGATCAGTCATTTTGTGTTGTATAAAAGTTATTGAAATGTAAGTGGGAATGCCAAACCTATCTGAATACTTTTTCCTTATTGTTAGGGTGAAAGAGGAGACCCTGGACCAAGAGGAGAAGCTGGAATTCCAGTAAGTTATGTGGAAAAGAACAAAGTCAATTAATAATATTGGAGTTAATACTCGTGTGCTCTTCACTGATGTGATGCAATATAGATATGGAGCAATACAGATGTGTTATAAGTAGAGACACCAGTTCTAATGCTTCAGAAAAATCAGTTGTTCTCTTACTGGTTTACTGAAATAAGACTTTCCCTCACATATTTTTAATTTTAGATCTAATTATTAATAAATCTCTTTACTTATTTTTCTGATCTGCGTTTTAAAATTTCACTGTATTTCATTCAATAAGAACATATGGAGTATTTTTAATCCTTTTCAGCCTACTGTCCAACACATACAAACTTTTTGTCTCATGGTTTTTTAAATCTGTTGAGTAAGTGGGCAGTAATCCCATATGTTGCTGTATTGTGTAAAGCTGCCAACCCAGCTTGACTGAACATGGTTTAGTTATAACTCACAGACAACCTCTAGACTGACTAAATAGCTTTGCCATTGAGTGGTTCCTTTTGACTTCCCAGAGGGGTTTCACACAGAGTCTTTACTAAGCAGGGATGCCTCGCTGAGCATTTTGCAGAGCTTTATTTTCTCAGATGGTCTGGTCAGCAACTCCACAAGGTTATGGGAGAAGGTCACATGGTGAGCCCTGATGCCCTCCGTGTGTGGTTGCTAGCCAGTTCTTCAGCTGCTGATCATATTGTACATGTGCAGGATTTTTTTACTCGTGAGGAAAACTAATTATATGCTGATGTAGCAAAAGGGGATATGTGTTTCTCCCCTTCTTTTGTTTTGTATAGTAGGATGGATAACAGCATGCCTGTGTTTGCCAAATAGCTCTCTGAAGCTACACTTTGGGCATAAGCTGAGTTGCTTAATTGGTTGTATAGCTGAATAATTACTTTGGCTCTTCTTCAGAGCTGCAGACACAGAAGAAATAAAGGAGATGATAGGAGGGAGACACTAATGGCCTGCTCCTGCTATTGTAATGAAGCAAGCATGTTACACTTAATTATAAGGACAACAGTTCTTTCACATGCGGCTATTATTAGATTATCCTTCTGTTACAATGATGCTTTCTTCCTGTTTAGCTTCCATAAAGCAGTGTTGCAATTTTTTTGCACATAATGAAGAAATAGGTTGAACTGACTTGCAATCTTTCCTAGGGTGTTCTTCTCTTTCCTCTTGAAAAAGGTGAAGAAGGGATAATGGGATACCCGGGAGAAAGGGTGAGTCACTCATTAAAGGTAGAATTCACTCAGCTGAGTGGGTGTATCTGAGCTGAGAGTTTGCCTTCTGGAACAAAACACAGATGAAAAAAATCATAGAAGTTACAGTTCTTCAGATCAATAGGTTTGGGCAGCTCGGGACTGCCTGAAGCAGAAAAGTGAAAAGGCCATTTTGAAATGGTGGTGGGAGGAGGCCACAGGAGGGCTCACAGGTGTGCCAAAGGATGGCAAGGTATGCCTGTGCCATCCCTGGGAAGCCTTGTGCGTCTCTCACCTGAAACAGCAGAGCTGCTGTCCTGGTCCTCAGCACAGACTGTGCTTCACTGTTCCCATCTGAGCTGTCTGCAGACCATGGTTAACAAACATGAGTCTGACTCCACTTACTTGTGGACTCAACCAAAAGCCAGTCTAAATGCTTCCTTGTAGCATCTCTGACTGCTTGCTTTAGAGGAGTGTTTCTGAAGAGCTTAAATGGAGTGAGAACGGTACTGAGAATACATTTTTTAAAAAAATCTCAGTCATCTTTACAATCTTTATGGTCAATTTACAATGTATTGATTAAGAGAGAAAAAAGTAAAATACCAGATTAGATTTCAGACTTGTACTGTTTGCATCATACAAAAATCTAATTGAAAACATATCTGAAGTGTGACTGTTAGTTTTTCAAGCTGTTAGATTTATTTTATCTAAGAAATAATAATGGTTCTTTGCCTTGAGGATGTTAGAATGTCATTTTATTTTGTTAATTTTATTGTACCTTCACAGGGACTGCCTGGCATCCCTGGTTTTCCAGGACTCAGTGGAGAAAGAGTGAGTATTTTGTACAAGACTGTTGTTTCT
Organism: Pyrgilauda ruficollis; assembly: GCF_017590135.1. Taxonomy (NCBI): domain Eukaryota; kingdom Metazoa; phylum Chordata; class Aves; order Passeriformes; family Passeridae; genus Pyrgilauda; species Pyrgilauda ruficollis. The sequence goes on along the minus strand of NW_024524266.1, from coordinate 1,395,552 downwards.
AACACATATGAAGACAATCTGTCTGAAAAGTAAACTGTAGAGGACAAATTCTGCCTGCAATTACACTAGCTGTAGTCTAACAATGTCATATGGGTTCATTCATTATTCTAATTTTGGGTCAGTTATTTTTCTCATCTATGCAGCAAAAAATTACCCTATGATTAAAGTCCAGTTTTGCTTAAACCATGAGCATCTTTTGAGACCATTACAGGGAAGTATCACTTTCATTGTTCTAATTACTGTGATTATGATTTCTGTAATTTTCTTGCTACAAGCAGAAGCTTTTTTGAATAGCTTTCTGCAGATGTGTTTGAAATGTACGGTTATCTTGGATATTACAAAGGGAGAAGAGATGGAAACTGATAAATATACCAGTTAAATCTCTGTCCCCATGGAAACACACCCAAATATTTAAAATAGCATTCTGTCAGACAGAGACTTTCTGTTTGGTCTCAGAAAAAGGCTTCTTCAGTCAGCATTAGAAATCACTTCCATGAGGTAAATAGCTGTGGGATGCACAATTTTTCCATGCTTTGCCATCTTCAGTTGTTTAAAGATTTGTCCTGCCACCAAGGCATAACAATAATAACATGAAACACATGGGACATGAAAGTACACGAAATCTGAAAAATAACATTTGCACAGCTATTCAGTCCTGGTGGTGTGGAAGGGAATTGCTATTAGTAATACATACATGGAGAGGCTCACGCAAAGCCATTAAAGCCCACTGGTTGACCTACACATGGGTTCATGCTCCAGTCAGAAGTGAGCAGTGGCTGCTCCTTTTTGGGAATGAATCTTGGAAATAATTTTGGTAGAAGGTACATTGGTTTGGATGGACTGTCACTGTATAATGTGTGTGTGAGAGGGGACACTCTACTCTATGTGCTATTCACAGCCTCCTTTTTGTTGATTTTTGAGTGATTTTATTCTGGAGAAAGAAAGAAGGATGGTTAGGTCCTGCTAGCACACAGATGAAGTTGCAGTTCAGCAGGAAGCTGCTGGCTTTGCTTTTAGACCGCCAGCTCCACCTAGTGAGAAGAGATTTTACACCAGATAATCAAGAGGCTCTTTTTCCAATGGTGTGATGTAGACTTGCCATTATGGAAAAGCCTCTGAAAAGTGATCGGGTTTGCAGCATCTGGTTGAGAGCTGTGGTACTTTCAGTGCTTCAAAACTACTTCAAGAGTGACTTACAGAGTTGGTTATTAACTCTCTGGGTAAGAGTTGCACCCACTGTAAAACTGAGAGATACTGAGATTTAAAAAAACTGACTAATAATCTAAGTGTGAATTATACAAAACTACTGTGTTAATTGACATCAGTTGTTGATCTGGCCACTGTTTTCTACTAAAAGCACATGTTTTTAACACCAGTCTCTTTCCAGAGTACATATAAATATTTTCTGTAGAGAACAAAAGTTGTTGAAGTAAAGCACACAGAAGAGATGATCTCATCAGGGTCAACATCTCTGAAACCTGTCTGCTTCTGACTTCTTCTCATTCAGCCCTTCTTCAGCCAAACAGTCTCCAGCCACTTGGAAAAGAGCATAAAGGACTTGTGTACTTCAGTGCTATTTCACTGCTCACTGTTCCCATTCCAGTGAAAATATGGCTACTTGCAATGATTCTGATTCATTTAATTTTCTTGCAGCAGGCTGCTGTGGTCTGGCTGCCTAGCCCATGTGTCCCAGGGTCAACTAGCATGGAGGGGATCCCCTTTTCTCCTCCTGCACCCTGCAGCATCCATGGAATGGTGCGACTGTAGGTGCTCCTTCCAGCTGCACCACTGCCAGGGGTCACAGAGGCTGCAGCACAGCAGGTCCCGCTGGCCTTTGGCAAGAGTCAGAGTTGGTCCAAGAGGTGGGACAGCAAACCACAAGGAACCTTTTTGGTGTTACAGGAATTGCTACAGAACAAATAATTTTAGTCTCTCTCTGATAAAGGAAAAGTCAATAATTTTTATGTGTATTACAGGGTATTCCAGGATTTGATGGTCCACCCGGTGGCCATGGTCCCAGAGGAAGCAAGGTACTGCTTTACTTTCATTTGCTGGAAGCAAGAATCCAGATTGTCAATTTGCCTTCTTTCCTTTTCTGTCATCATGTAGTAGCAATTGTGTCTGTTGTCATTGTAGAACCGGTTATGTGGTTTGTTAATTTGATATCTTTGAGATTTCTTAAATAGTATGTCAGTGCCTTTGGGAGTTTGGGGGTTTGTGTTTCCTGGGGATAACTTTTCATTTTAAAAGAAATTTTCTATAACAATGTGCTTGGGTGTGATACTTCAACTTCTGTTGACAGGGGGAGCCTGGCGAGATGGGTCCTCCAGGGCCAGATTCTTATTTTCCTTCCCGCATCCCAAGGAAAGGTACATCTTCTTTGCTCAGACTGTTTATCTTTGTTGTTTTACTACCTTCTGCATAGATCAAAAGCATGACATTCTAAGAATTCAACTCCTAAAAAAAACGTGTTTGCTAAAGTGTTCTAGAAGCTGTAATTGCCTTCCAAGAGAGTGCCCTAATCACCTTCTTGCAGGCAGGTGGTTTCTTTGTCTCTCCTGCTGAGCTGGACTGCTGTACAAAAGGCTTCCATGCATGCCTGTATCCACAGAGAAGAAGCAAGCAAAAAAGCATGTGACTTTGTTGCCCAGTGAAAGGAAGAATGGGAGTCTGTCTTCTGTGTCCTGTTTGAGACTTTGGATAAAGCACAGTAGTGGCAACACAGCAGAGAGGATTGTTATAATCTAATGAAAGACGAAAGAAAGAAAGAAAGAAAGAAAGAAAGAAAGAAAGAAAGAAAGAAAGAAAGAAAAAGAAAAGAAAGAAAGAGAAACTCACACATTAAAAATGCCTTGAGGAATATAAGAGTATTTTTTTTTCCTTTTCAAAACTGACAAATTTCTATTGCGATCTTTTCACTAAGCTTGTAGCACCCAGTGTCAGCTGTTCTGCAGAGCTGTGGTGGCTCTGCATGGCTAGACTAGAAGCACATAAAAGATGATAGCAGTTTGCCAAGGCCAAAACTACTCAAGGGAAGTTGCCAGCAAACAGCAAGAGTGATCATATGCCATTTCTTTGGCCTTTGTCCTCATACCACAGAGTTTACTAGTCTTGTTGAAAGCCAGAGAGACTAGCAGTGAATGGTTCCCTTCCTCCCAGAGAAAGGGGGCAAGGGGCCCAAAACATTGGTGAAATCACCCCAGATACCCTGCCAACCTTTTAGAAGCAGGAGGGACTGTGTAGAGAGAGAAAGAAGCAGGCAGAGGGCTGAAGACACCACATGTCCTCTGCTATCACTGATCTTTGACAAGAGCATGATAATTTCTGCAGGCAGTAGCTGGGCTGGGCCCAGATGCTTTTGGTAGTGGGAAGCAAAGGAAAGCTCACATCTCACACATCTGTTACAGCAGAAACTTCCTGTTGGAAAAAGAGGGGCTCTCCTCAGAAAGCTGCTCTTCTGTGCTTCCCAGGAGCAATGTAGCTCTAGCTGCATATTAGTAAAAGGTGAAAGATCCTGTCCTGCTTCCTGGGCTTGGTGGCTCCACGCTATTCCTGTCAGTCTAAAGCTATGTTTTAGAAACTGTTGTAAACTCTACTATTCCAAAGCACTTGAAGATTTTAATATTTGCTTTTTCACAAAGAGCAGCATCACACTAACACGTTTTGTGGAATCGGGGGTGTCTTTCAGGTGCAAGAGGTGATCCAGGTTTCCCAGGTGTTTCTGGACTCCCAGGAGACCGAGGAGATGAGGGAGATCGTGGATTGCCTGGTCTTCCTGGATTTTCTGATGGTAATACCCCAGCTTTACATGTTCTAACAGCTTAACTTTATAGGGGGTTTGACTGATACAGGATCACAGTGGGGAAAATCTTTGTGGTGATCATGTGATACACAGTGCAGAGTAGTAGATAATAACTGGGGGGGAAAAGAATGAGAAGAGCACTTTCCTTTGGACCAGTGGGACTCTTGCAAAACTACTGAAATAGAGATGATGACAGAGTCTTGTTTCTGTAACTGTTATTGATTTGCTCAAGTGAAAAGTGCAGTTACCATTTTTGCTCCATGCTAAGTATGTCCATTTTTCCTTGCTTGTTACATGCAATTGTATGAACTTTCTCTTCTGTTACATCACAGCTCTTTGGGCAGCACTGTTAAGAAATTGCTTTGAACTTCTTCCCTGGTTCTGTTTCAGCGGATGCGGATAAGCCAGGCTTACCCGGAGAAATGGGACCAAAAGGTGAAAAGGGTGAAATAGGATCTCCTGCTTATTTTGCGGGACCGCCTGGGCTTCCGGGTAAGGATGGCTTACCTGGAATTCGTGGTCCACCTGGTCCTGTTGGAGCGCCTGGTAAGTACTAAAACAGAGATGATGAGAACTCCCAAGAACATCTTTGGTTATTTTAAAGACAGCTGCTGGCAGGCCAAAGTGAGACATTGACAGAATGAAATGAAATGAAATGAAATGAAATGAAATGAAATGAAATGAAATGAAATGAAAATTAAATGAGAGGTGGGGAGGACACACAGAGAAGTCGTGTACATTCATCAGTGAGAAAAGGTGTGATTTTTAGACAGTCCTGGAAACATTTGAAAGGATGGAGAAAAGGATCTGCAGGAGGTGTTCCAGAGCAGGCTATTTGTGCTAATGCAGAGTAGGTTGGGCTGAGAGGAGGAATTCAGTATTAGAGAGAGCAAAGAATGGTGAGGATTGTCTACCACAACAGATGGAAGTTACTGAGAATGAGTGTGAGAAGCTGTCAGAAAACGGAGAGAGGAAGGGAGAAGGGAATACATCACAGTAGGCTGGGTTAGACAGGAAGTGACCTTAGGGGAAACAGAGGAAAATGTGTTGCAGCTCAAAGACATAGGAATGAAAGAGAAAAAGAGTAAATCTACAGTAGATTAATTTATATTTTTATTAAATTAAATGTCTAGGTCCTCTCTTTGGATTAAAAGGACGAGAGGGAACACCAGGTAGATTTGGTACACAAGGTTTCCCTGGGCCAAGAGGACGAAAAGGACCTAAAGGTAGGTTATAACAGATAACTCAATAGATGATCTGCTGTTATGCATTATGTAAAGCCCCAGTGTGTTCAGTCTGGGTTTATTGAGCTATAACATGCATGAGGACTGATGAATTTGATCTGGGGCTAACATGACAAAGAAACGCTGTGTTGGATTCTTGCAAGAAAAAAAAACCAAACAAAAAAAAAGGAGTAATTCTTTTCTCAAGTATTTGAGAAACTACTCAAATATTCTCAAGTCTCTATTCTCAAGCTCCACATCTGTTTGTTGTTGATAGAGCTTTCTTTCTTCTCATTCCAATTTTTTCCTTAGGTGAAGAAGGGGATTGCACTAGATGCCTTTTGGGTGAGGAACTCAGAAGGGGCTCTACTGGCCCCCGTGGTCCTCCTGGCTTTCCAGGAACCCCTGGCCAGCCTGGAAGGAAAGGAGAACCTGGTGATCAAGGACCACATGGTCTTCCTGGCTACCCTGGAGCAAAAGTGAGATAGCTGGTTTTTTTATTGCTTAGTTTTATATGCACTAGTATTATATTCCAGTTTTATATGAAAAAATTCCAAAACCTCAAGCTATTCTCCATGGAAAAATGATGAAAAGTATTTTCTCCTTCCTTCCTTCCTTCCTTCCTTCCTTCCTTCCTTCCTTCCTTCCTTCCTTCCCACAAAATACGGAAGGCCAAAACTTACTAGAATGGAAGGTGCAAATAAGAAATTTTGGGGAGAGTGAAAGATTTCCCCATAAACCAAAGTCCACCTTCTATCTGAAGAAAGCAGAACCCTTTCAAGCTGCTGTATTGAGTGTGATCTGACCATCTCGAAGGGAAACAACTCCAGTAGTAACCTGAGGTTGTTGCTTACAGAATGGACATGTTAAACTGATAAAATGTAAGGTTCTTGTTTACAATATAGTCTTTCTAAAAAACACTGTTCAATAACACTGAGGAAAGGGCCCATAACAGCTTGTTTGTTGATGATACATAGAGGTGCTGTACTATGTGGTGTGCTGAGTGCATCATGGCTCCTCACAAGCAGAACTGGCTTCAGTCCGTCACATCTCTCAAGATTTTAGAATAAATCCTTTGTAATGCTGACCCAAAAGCTGATTTTGTGTATCAAAGAATTGTAGAATGCGTTTGGTTGGAAGGGACTTTAAGATCACCCAGTTCCAAACCCCTGCCATGGCATGGAACATCCTCCACTAGACCAGGTTGCTCCCTATCCAAGTGTTCTTGGCAGAGAACATTTCCAGGGCTGGGGTATCCACAACTCTTCTGGGTCTGTGTACCTGCTTCAGTGCCCCACCACCCTTACAGTAAAGAATTTCTTCCTAATATCTAGTCTAAACCTACTGTCTTTCAGTTTAAAACCATTCCTCTTTTCCTATCACTACATACCAGTGTAAAGTCCAAAGATGTTAGAGCAAATATGTTTTCAGTTAGTACTTTAGGCTATTCTGAACATCAAAAAAACCAAGCTCACTCACAATTATCTAAAGTTTGGGATTTTTCTAATTAAAGTATAATACATTAAACTTTGGCTTTATTATCGTTGTATTTAAAAAAGCAGAAAAGGTAGAATTTTTTTCAAAAATTCAAAATACTTTAATAAAAATCTATACTTTCTAAGAGTCATGAAAAAATTGACAGAAATATTTCCAAAAATATAATAATGATAGTTTGGTTAAAATTTTGTTATTTCTACAAGGCTGTTTTGCTTTTGAGATTCTTCATCCCAGAATTTAAGTTACTGTAGAACAGAGAGAAGTATAAAGATGTACAGACATAGCCCAGCAAATTCAAAAAGTAAAACAATGTAGCTAATATATTCTTGGTCCATATTCTGGGGCAAAAATCACTCCATAATTCTTTAAGCATGTTCAACAAGCTACATACGTGGATGATAAATACAATTAATCTTGATGAGCTCTGTGTCAGTTTAATGAAAATGAAGTTTTATCCCAAGCAAAGAGATTTCTTTTTCTGTGGAGAAAGAGAAATTAGAATCAGCTGTAAAATATTTTGAAAATACCTCTGAGCTAAATTTTATTATACATAACAACTAAATCTTGAGAAACAAAAATAGCAATGTGAATCATGCTATTCGTGCAGTGTTAATGCAGTAATTCAGCATTATTTTAAGTCCTTGAGATTTATTTTATCAATGTCCAAAAGCAACAACTTTACCATGGAGTACAGATTGGCTTCAGTCACATTAAAATGAAGTTTTCAAATATGTCCCAGGTAAAGCAGAATGCTTATAATCAAAACTAATCTCACTCTTTTGACTAATAGAAGTGCAAACCTGCATTGGTGTGGTGACCTGCAGCTGAGATACAGGTTTTTATACATGCTTTTCACCCAGAATATCAATAAAATACAGTGGTGCCAAAGACACACTTTTAAATAATATCTGGCACAGGAGTATTTTAAACAAAAAATAATTTTGTCAGGTACATCCCTTTCGTTCAGTGTCTGCCCTGGAATTCTGTAAGAGTTGGCTGAGGAAAACCTGACATGCACAGCTTATTTTTAGTGAGCATGAGTGTAATTATTCAGAACTAAAGCTAACTGGCATAAAACAATCACTAGTAAATGGCTCCATAACCTCTGGGCTTTGACAGCTACCATGGATATGGATTTGGCTCTGTGATTGCAAGGCTCTTGGCCAACAGCTAGAAATTTCACTTTTAGATGGGATGTTCAGGAAGAAGTTTCAGTATTGTGCTAAGGAATCAAGAATGCCAGGAATTGGTCTTCAGCTCACCACAGTTTGTCTTTGCAAGAGAGAAGGTTTTCCTCCTTGGAGATTTCCAGTGCATGGCTAGGCAAGGCCCTGGGCAACCTGCTCTATCTCCAAGTGCTGGGCTGGGCCAGAGACCTCCAGCCCTCCCTTCTAACCAAAGCCTTCCCACAGGTCTGTGATTTGATTAAGTGATTTGATCACTTAATCCCTCTGTACCCAAGTTCTTGTCTGGTAAATGAAGGTGGTGCTGCTTTTCAGCCCCAGAACAGTGCTGTGAATCACAATCCACTGCCAGCTGTGAGCTTGTTCTGCTTGGGAGTGGTGCACAGGAGGAACTGCATGTCAGTAGAGCCCTAAGTTTTTTCCCAAGGTGGCAAAGAGTTGCTTGGGGCATTTTCTTTAGTAGCTAACATTGATTAATTCACCATGTTTTCTCCAGTGCCATCCTGCAGCAGCAGTCCTGCAGAACTCTAGAGCAGTCCTGCAGTCACCTGCAGGACTCTAGCTCATGGAAAGCCACAGGTGTCCCAATCCATCCTCATGCAGAACTCCTCTACCATGCCACAGAGACCTCGATCCTAGTTAGAACGTATTAATAAAGGTTCTGCACAAGAATGGGATTACTGAAGAGGAAATTATTCATGGAAAGTAATAGAAAAGCAGTAAAATTTAAGGAGGCTTTTTTTTGTTTAAGCAGGACAGTAGAAATGCAAATCTTGTTATTTATTTCTTAAGCAGTTCTGATATGTTTTGTATTTTTTTAATGTATGTAACACCAGGGATTTTCGGGTCCAGCTGGATTTCCTGGACGGAAAGGAGAAAAAGGAGACTCTTTACACATAACTACAAAAGGTAGAGTGAAAATTCTTATCACATGTATTTTTCCTATTATTTATAGTATTAATGAAAAATTGGTCTCACAATGGAATGTCTTCTTTAGGCACCAAAGGAATCCGAGGAGATCCTGGGCTGCCTGGAATCAGAGGTGAAGATGGTTTCCCAGGCAGAGATGGATTAGATGGTTTACCAGGACAGCCTGGCCTTCCAGTAAGCAACAAATACAGCAAATACACCAGACCCAGTTACTAATGCACTTAATTCTGAGGAGTTATGATCACCAGCCTGTCCTTCTTTCACAGATAATGATGCAAAACTAGGCTGGGTTTGCTGGTTATTGATAAATTAAGCATCAGGTTTACTCTCAGGGTTTTTAGAAAAATCTTTCTCTTTTATTTCCATTTTACTTAGACAAGTGGTAGTGTATGGTTTATTTGTGACTCCTTCTAGTATAGTCTGAGATTCTTTGTGACTGAATTTCAATAGCTTTGGTACAACTGTGTTGAAGAAAAGCAAAATTTACTACAATTTTATGTTCTTAAAATGTACATTGTGTCATCACATTGCTTGATAGCAACTCACCTAACTAACTGTAGCTATCTAGAAATTAGACATGTAGTCTTTGTTCATTTTCTATTTAATTTCTATTCATTTTCTAAAAATATTAAATTTTGCCTTCCTTCTGTAGGCAAAATTAAATATCTTCCAAGAAGAATTCCTGTAGCCCATCATAAATGATGTTTTGAACCACTGGGACATTCAAATATCATATTTGAAGATGGGCATGAGCTATACTATGCACTCTAGACCACAGTACTTTTCCTACCAATGAAGATGGTACTTTATATTGCTTCTGAAGATAGAAAAGCATTCTCTAATGTTTGTAAAATGTTGATTCAGTAGTGTAGAAATATCACTGGGAGTGCAGACAGAGAAAAAATCTTCTGGGTGCATTTTTATGTCAGCTTCTCTCAGAAGTAAATGCCACAACGGAACATCTCTAGCAATGCATTTTGTCTCCCCAAATCAACTTAGAGCTTTTCAGGAAGGACCAAGAGCCCCTCCATAACACTGACTCATATTGCCCAAGTGCTTTTCATGGGCCAACATTTTTAGGGTAATGTTCCCTCAAGGAACGCTTCTCTCATGCCCTTACTGCCATATGCTCTACATTAAAGTCAGGTTATTTCAAAAATACTTTACTTTCAATGTTGATTTAAAGAGCTGGGATGCAACACTTGAGAAATTACTGCCTATAAGATGTTGTTCATGAGAGCAGTTCAACTGTTTGAGTTGTTTGTCAGCAAAGCCAGGAGTGACCACCTCCGTTCACTTCCCACAGGGTGATGCTATCAGAGGTTTCCCTGGTGATCCTGGTTATCCAGGTGAATTAGGCCCAAAGGGCTTTCCAGGAGAAGCAGGCCTGCCAGGTGAAGGATTTCCTGGTCCAAAAGGCTTCCGGGGTCCTCCAGGTGACCAAGGACAAGCTGGAATCCCAGGATCTCCAGGTCTGCCTGGTCTGCCAGGAGAGCCTGGCCAAATAGGTAAGAGACACCACTCTGTCCTACGTGAGAGCCATGGGAGATCAGCACTGAGCTGTGTGCAGCATTTATCCAGCACACTGTTGAAAAGGGACAGCTTGGTGGGGGTTATGTGGGGTAAAAGGAAATGATGGTATTGTCCAGAAATCTTAAAAAATTAGATACTTCAGAAGTCCCAGTAGTTTCACATCAGGTTTTGAAATAACGTGAATTAATGTGTTAGTGCCAGCAAGTAACATTTTTCAGGTTTCAAGCAGTTGGAGGCAATGGAGCAATGTCCTGCCATTGGAAATCCCACAGGTGGTTTTCTCTGATTTTTCCCATCCAACATAATCTTTTAATTGACCAGAGAACATCATGTTTCCACCCTTCAGAGCTCCTCATAGCATTTCTGCAGCTTTTCAAGTCCCTTCCAAGTGTAGCAATGCCAGGGCTGCATTCAGAAGAGCTCAAGCTCAGAGCTTTATCCCTCCACTTTGAGAAGCCTGGCAGAATATTCAAGCTAAAGCAAGCACATGTCAACCTTACACAGTGCATGGGACAGCCTCCTAACATGGACAGGATAGGTTTTAGGCCTGGATCTAATCAATGTGTGGATAATGTTCAGTATGTTACAGCAAATAATTTGTGTGGTATGTATGCATAATAGATAAGAGAATACAGTATTTGCTGGTTTCATAGGCATTTTTGTTAGAATTGAGAACATTTTTGTCTTTTTGTATTTTTCTCTTTTAGATAATAACTGTGTTTTCTAATTCTTTGCTCGCAGACTGTGGGCAGGTCATTGAAGACTTTCCTAGAGGAGATGCAACTGAACCAATATGGTCAGGTACTGTACATACAAATGGCTTGAATTCTTTTTAGTATTATGCTGCTTTTATGGGTTGATACTTTCTTCTGATGACTGCTTTGGATGCTCTTGGTTGTAAACTATTTTAACTTTAGGTCACAAATAACTATGCATATACTCTATGTAGCTCTAAACTAAATTAATCAAATTTAACATTTTCTAAAATTATTGCACTTTTGACTCTACAGTTCAGAGATTCTTTATTTCATCACTCCTGAGTGTTTATTGTATGATTACTATGCAATCTATAAAAACAGTACCAGAAATTAGGTGCCCAAGAAAAATTCAGCAACTTTTTTAGAAGAACTTTGAGTGAAGATTTTCAATGCAATGTGACATATAAGAAAAAACCCTTTGATTTTTACAAAAATTAACTTGATTGCTTCATGGGTATAAACCACCCATAGGGAAACAAAGCATTTCTCTTATTCTGAAAAATACAGTCAGCTGGACTGCCCTTCCATGCTGGTCCAACTGGACCTGCCTCCATAACTCCTGTAAAATAGGCAGAAGAGCAGCTCTTGGGGTGGACATCAGCTTGAGTGCTCCCCTGAAAATGCCACACATAGCCAATTTTTTTTCAATGAAGAATAAAATTTCTTTTCAAATTAGGGCTTTTCTTGTTCATTTTCTTCACCTGTTTTAATGAAATTGTCTTAACTGCAGGCCCAGAGACATGGAGAGACAGTGTAGGAGCACGTTTAGTGTGACTAACTCAAGTTTTTGTTTGCAGGTGCAGGCTGTGTAAGGCCACCAAAGGGATCCCAAGGAAAGCCAGGAGTGCCAGGACCCACAGGTAATGTTTTGCCTTTACCCATATTGGGTTTCCCATATAGACTGCATTTGAAGGGTGTCTTGCCATATCAATTATAAATGAGCCTTAGCAAACAAAATGGGGGACCTGTGGATGCGACAGTTTAGTCAGAGAGAGAGAAGCCAGATAAACTTTCCCAGGAATTGTTCTGGGGAGTTTTGAGAAGGCTGAGAGAAAGAATTAAAACAATCTTGCAGCTGGTGTTTTGAACAGTTGTTTTCTCATAAGATGTTTACCAAAGAGTATCTTCTTAATTAGCTGATGGTGTGACGGGGTGTTGATTAAATGACCAGTCAGGTCCACCTGTATTGGAACAGCGTATAAAAGAATGGGTTTCTAACAAACTCGGATTAGCCTTCTGAAGAGACCTAGAGTCTATATGTCACCTCACCCCTGTTCCTGACTCAGCAGTGACACACCTCCTTCCAAGAGGAAGAGGAGGTGAGGACAGAGCCTGAGGGACTGTGTGAGATGGAATTGAGACCCATGGGCAGGGTGTGCTGGGTGGTCATAATGACTGACCTTGAAGAGGGAATGTGTGACCAGCACTGATAGTTCCTATAAACTTACGTACTCCCAGCCTAAGTAATAAAACTGTTTTTCAATAAATCCTTCTCATCACCAGCTGTAAAGACACTGACAAAAAACATAGCTGGGTCCTTCAGATTTTGGGAAATGTAAAATTCTTGATCATCTGTTTCTGTGCCCCTGTGCTTTAGCCAAGTTTAGAGATCTGGTGTATAAATTTTAAGGTCAAGCTATTTTTTTTTTTTTCAGCACAAGGTTTATTATGACATACGTAGATTGATTAATTGATTTATCATAGATTAATGCCTCTTAAAAGGAAAAATTTTATCTCTGTTGAAAGATAACCTGTGTTTCCCTAGTCCTAGTGCCTAAGTTTGTTGCTAGGATCATGGCTTCTTGTTTTCTTTGCAATATTTGTAGGTTTTTTCTGAATATGATTTGTTTATTCTTTCCTTCATCTGAGCTTGAAAGTTTTTTTCAGTAAGTACAGTCAGATTTAACTCCCAGCTGTAAGACTGCTGTAACACAATTGATGCTGTTTCATGTGTTTCACATTCTGCATTCTTGGTTAGCTCTTTAACAGATCTTTCTCTGCCTTTGTTAGCTTACATGCTTTAGTAATTTCGAGACTTGTTTTTTTAAGACTTGTTTTTCATCCTCTCTCCAAAACCTGGGAAGGGCCCCTTGCAGAGCCCAGTGCAGAACTCTGTTTGTAGCTGCCTTTCAATCAGTTCCAGAGGCAGTTCTGGAACCAGAAGCCTCGGACAAAAAGGAAACATTTTCACAGCTTCTTTTTGCCATAGTTGTGTCAACTGAGTTGTCTGGAGCATCATTCCAACCCACATTCGTCAGACCAACACAAGAGCACCAGCACCTCCTTTACACCATTTTCATTGTCTGCTTAGAGTGATGTGGTTTGTCCACGAGATTTCCCACCTTCTGTCCAGCCAGCAAGGGGCTCCTCTACAAGCAGTCAAGTCTCTCGGTGTCCTAGGTGCTACTGGCATATGGTGTATCAAGCAAGGAGTTGTCTTTGTAGCCTGCCACCCTCATGTCCTTGTGTTCCTTTGAAATTCCTGGCAACACACACAAGCATCTTGGCTATTCAGGAGTCTCAAGGTCTACACAATTGCTGTTGAATAAAATTTTTTAGCTGTTTTCTGTCTCAAACAACTAAAATATTTGCAAACCAAACATTACATTGCCAAAATAAAAACTTTTTTCACGCTGCTGTTTGGCACAACATGTTATCACCAGCTAACATCACGTATTGACTTACTGAAATACGTGGTAAGCAGTGGAAGTATTCTCCCTCCTTGCTCTCACATGGCTTTTTAATTAGTGCAATACTGAACAGAATTAATGAAAGCCAGTTACTGCAGATGGGAAACAAGACCAAGATGCCATTTGGGTAAGAGCCACATGGGAGTTTTTCATTGAGACCTCAAAGCCTAAGATTTTCCTTTTGATTTCTTTCTGAGAAGTTACTTTTCATATAAGGGAGAGAAAAAGTAGTCCTGTACAGCACTGAAGAGTCCTGTACAGCACAGTGAAATATTGTGCACACTGCATTGGCTGCATGTGCATGTGCACCTTATTTCTCATTTTTTTAAAATGTTTCCAACTCCCCTTCAAAAATTATGGTTAAATCTATAAATAATCATGGTTAAATAATACCAATTTCAGAAAACTAAAGTGGAACAAAGTATCAAAATCCAAGTGATATTTCCCATGGTTTGTCATAGTTAGGGATGGAGAGAAACTTGCTTTCAGTAATGAATAAATGAATTGTAATTCATGGTGATGCTAAGCAACAACATTTTAAATGTTAAAGCATGTTGTTGAACTTCAAGCCTGAGCTGGGAACTTATAAAGTTCAAAGTGCTGGGGAGCGTAGTGGAACAAAGCATTCCCCAGGAATTATTTTCAAAGAACTTTACCAAAAATCTTGATCTTGTAGTACAGTGGATTAATGAGACTCTTGTAATAAAACTATTGCTTGGAGAAAACATAATTTTTGAAACATAACAAAAGGAATCCTACAAAATGCTTGCACGTTTTGAGATGTTAAAAAACAGTAATATTTGTCCTTATTGAAATGTCAAATACTGCATCACAAGGAAAAGAGGTATCATTTTAGCTGTCAGGAGAAAAATCAGTATGAACAAGAGGTCAGTGCCTGAAGAACTGGCACATCCTTTTTTTTTTTCAGGGCACATCCTTTCTTTTACTAGGAAATCTCTAGACCTGTAATGTTACAACTATAGTAAGTAGGCTAGTTAATTTGTATTCATTTTGAGGGATTATTAGATCTAACCTTTAGCCTTACATTTCTGCTTCTTGGTTATCTAAGCCAGTTTGCTCTTGTTCTGTGATCAGTTTAGCAGGGAAGGGAAAATTTTTCTCCTCCTACAACATCTCATCTGTGCCCGTTTCTGTGAACATTCTTTTTTGACATTGCCTTTTGACCTTAATCTAAAAGCCTTAATTTGCAAAATACTGAAAAGCTCCAAAAGTCTGTGAAACTAATTATCGTTACCCTATCATTAGTCTTTAATGATAGTCAGGTTAATCCATGTTTGTAAAAGCAGTTAAGCTAGATTTTTGGTCTGTGTTTTGGGATCTTGAATACTTCTAAAGAGCTACTGTATAGCCCTATTAATTATTTTTAAAGGCTTCATCTTTGCATCCAGAAACACATCATGACAATACTTACTACTACCTTTTTTTACATTGTATGCACATTTCTGTTTTGTTTGTTCAGATCACACTTTTGTACTTTCTTTTATATAATTTAGGTGCAAAAGGTGCAAGTGGATTCCCAGGTGATCCAGGTCCAATGGGTTTCCCAGGGCTAAATGGTACACGAGGTGATCCAGGTCGGGAAGGATTCCCAGGTCCTCCAGGTATCTTGAAATAATTAATCATTCTTTATATACTTTTGACCTTTTTACTGAAGTCACATAAACACATATACTTGATTCTAGGTACATTTTCAATTATCTTCCCTTCTACATTGAATCAATAAGCCATTAGACAAAAATATTACTTTTCAAATCCAGATGTATTTCTTGCAACTTTCATAATGATGGAAAATTTCATAGATGCCAAACTTTTACAATCTGCTTTATTGTTCAAAATTATAAATGTGATTGTAAAAATTAATGAAATTCTTGTAAAAAAATTCAATAAGATATTTTAGATTCCAAGTGCATTTTACTCATAATGATGATGAAGAAATGAAGAAAATAATAGTATTAGTACTTCCATTTAATTCTTTTCAACATTAGTATAAATGAGCCTCTGTGTGTGCCACTGCACACGTGATTCATTCAGTGGCATGCACTTGTAAGCTGCAGTGGGTGTGTATGTTCACAAATCATCAATAAGTCCAGCAAGAATTACAGGAATTACCTCCAGAAGCTACCACTTCCCTGTGGCTGACCAAGTTTATTTGGTCAGAGAAATGGGTAATGAGTTGTTTGGGGTTTTTTTCTGTAGCCCATTACAGAAGCCATTGATGCGACTTAATTTATGAGCTTTCTGGAAAATTTTTTGAGAGATCTGATTTATCAAAGTCTAAATCCTCACAGATTCTGAAGTGCTGCGAAGTTTCCCCAGTCCAGTGCCAGGTGGTGCTTTGCCCTCCGGCAGCACATGGCCTGACAGCATTCTCTGGACTCATCTACAGCCTCTATAGTAGCAACAGAGAAAGCAAAAGAAGAGCTGGTGCATGTCCTGGTGCATCCTGATCACACAACATGGCTCTGTGCAGCATGGGGCAGGACCACGAACCACTGTCTCCCCTGATAAGCTCCACAGAGTGCTCTGATTCCTAAATTAGGGCTCCCATATGGCTCCCAGGCCACAGGGAGCAATCCCCTGCAGTTTTCCATGCTTTCACCAATGCTTGGGCTTAACTTTCAGTCCAGCTCCAGTTTTCCAATCCACAAGAAGCCTTTACCTTGTCACTTGTGGTGATGAGGACGTCATGTTGGTATATCTAGGATTTGAACTCCAACATTTGTAGTGAACTCTGTGATGCATAGACCCTGTTTTATTTATAGGTTTTACTGGACCCAGGGGAGACAGAGGCCCAAATGGGCTGCCTGGACTGCAGGGACACCCAGGCCTTACAGGGAAATCTGGAGCTCCAGGAGCACCAGGACCGAAGGGCCTTCCTGGTGACGTGTTTGGAGCACCAGCAGGGTCCCGAGGGGATGTCGGCCTCCCTGGCTTCCCAGGGCTGAAAGGTGCACCAGGAGATCAAGGAGTACCAGGAACTAGAGGTAACAGCTTCTTCTAATAAAGAACGTTTTGCCTAAGAGTGTGATACAAATGCAGCCAAATTGTAGGGATGTGAGAGTACGAAGAGACCATGTTAGGGTGTGTCAGAGGTACTGATGACTTCACAATCAATTCCCAGTGCCTGATGATCTCCCATTCTTTCCACTTCTGTGTCAGCTGTTGCCAGCATGCCTGGCTCCTCTGAACACTTTCTGGAGATCCACTACTTATGTTCAGCTGTCCTTCACACTGCTCTACATGAAATCAACTACAGGAGGACAGCAGAGAACCAGACTTTGCTCATCTTTGTCGCTTTCAGATGTACTGCTAGTTTTTTTCACTGGGTTTAAGGGAATGGTGGTGTCACTGTTATCCTGACTTTCCACTTACATACAGCAATAATACTGAGATTTTTTTCACACCAGAAATGTCTGGGTATCACTGATGGCTTTGCTGATCAGCACATTGCAGTAGTGCTGAATTTGTAAATTTTAGCTAAGAGGACATAGAGTTAGGTAACTGCTAATAAGCTATTTTACCTTATCAGTCTTTGGGCACTCACAAATAAGAAAATGTTAATATTGTATACTTATTCATAACTTCAGGGTGCTCATTTTAGTTTGTTATTTCACAGACCATAAAAAACACCCTAAAATCCCTGCAGAAAATAGAGTTTCTCAACAAAATCTGATTTTTTCATTCTCTGAACTCTGTGAAGGGCTTTCGAAAGCATGTGTGGGAATTTATCATACCCTGCCACACAGTTTCAATTGCATTTGGACCCATAATTAAATTTAGGACTTCTGATTACCCCTTCTCCTGTGTGGAACTGAGAAAGGAGTAGTAATTGTATGACTAGCTCGAAGCAAGGTTTATCACAGGAACTAGTTTTAGATATCCTTCTCATGATTTTTTATTAAATTAAATAAAGAAGAGCATCATCTCAGCGTGATTTGAAATGAGGAGAGCTGGTTTCACTTGAAGTAGAGCCCCAGAGTGAAGGAAAAGGATGAAAGAAACTCTGTGGCCCTTAAAAGTTTGAGAAAAGGCAGAAAATGTCACTAAAACCTCTGAAAAGGGGATTAAATAAAATTTTGTTTGAAAACAAAAAATATGGTGTGACTTTACACCTTCTTTGTAAGCATTTTTGTAGAACAAAGTTTTCAGTAGTTAAAAATACAGTGAAAATAAAAAGCATTACTAGTTTGTCTGTTCTTGATTTATTTTACTGTTCTGACAGAATGGCTCCATGTGAATTTTTCTACAAGTATGATTTTGTTTAATTTTACATTAAATTACTAAGGATTCTTTTATACCACCTTTGCCACTTCACTCAGAATAGCAAACTAAAGCCTGTGTGCTGTTGTTGAGAAAACCCACTTTAAGTGACTGCAGTTATAAAGCTCATTTAACTACAGTCAAGCCAATGGACCTACAGTGATGTAAAACCTGAAGAAAGAGAAGGAGATCTACTTGACCTGGATTTTAAATGCCATGTACTGTTTGTATGCTGCTGCTTCTCCAAGCTGAATGAAAAGCAGGCATTATCTTTTAAAATTTAAAACCCTCTTTACTTGTTTATGGTAGAGTCATAATATTTCAACCTGTGCATGAAGTCAAAATTAGAGCCTTTTTGCTTAGGAATTTTTATCAGTCTTACAGAAATGCCTTGTAACAACCTTACATGAAAATTTCTAAACAATAACACACATCCCACCATCTGTCTTAAATGTTACTTTTCCTGCGTATAAAATTTTAGAAAAGATGCATAGCATTATTTCAGTGGTTCAGTCAGCTGCTTGATTCAGTTCTTACTAAGATATGACAGGGAGATCAGGATTAACAGAATTATTGGGATTAAAATAGAAAGATTTGGATCAAAACTGAAAGAGACATGCATGTATATCCACATGGTGCCAGGTTGTTACCATTCATTTGAAAGAGTCAATCAACCTATCTGATGCAAATATTGAGATAATTGCTGGTAACATCAATTATTTTAAATCTAAAGACCAGTCCTTTAATTTGTTTTTTCTGTTCTCACTGAGTTTTCAAAGGAAAAACATACCCTGGAAGCCTAGGGTGTACACAGAAGAAATACATAAACATGTTCTCTACATATGATGCTCTCTAATGCATAATTTTGGTCTTTTAGGAGCGGATGGTAGCCCAGGTTTGCCAGGACCCAAAGGAGATCCAGGGCCACAAGGTCTCCCTGGTTTGATGGGATTACCAGGAACACCAGGAGCACATGGATTCCCAGGTCCACCAGGAAACCGTGGGCCAGATGGTGGCCCTGGTTCCCAAGGAACTCTCGGTGAGGAAGTAACGCAGCCCTGTCATTCCTTTTGCCACATTCCTCTGTGGCAGGGCAACTGTAAGGTTTCCACAGCAGACAGTCAAGTTTGGGGATGATCTTCACAGGCAGAGCTGCTGCTTTTCTTGCTGTAGCCACCTACCAAGTCAGCTCAGAGCTGGCTGCTGGCAGACTGAAAAAAGGAAGCCCCCAAATCAGTGTAGGCCTAAGGAAAAAGGGGCTTAATTCTTAAATTAAAGGGGAGGGGAAGGTCCTGTTGCAAGTGGGTGTGGAACCAAACTGATAGCGAGGCTGGTTCGTGTTGACGAGCTACTTTATCTTTACAGTAATTTCTGCAATTCTTTGGTGAAAAAATCCTAATTTCCCCCTTCAATATGAAGTTGGTAGGACAGCAGTTTTCTCCGTCTTGAGCTACCTTGTATGAAATCATCATCTATGTCCAAACCTTTTTTACTCTCCCTGTTCTCACGTTTACACGACAGGTCCACCTGGTGCTAGGGGAGAAGATGGTGAGCAAGGTTTTCCTGGCCCCGTGGGCCTGAAGGGTCTGTCTGGTGACAAAGGTGACATGGGTCACACAGGACTGCCAGGTATACGTGGTGTGACTGGTCCACCTGGCATAAGTGGAATGGATGGCTTTCCAGGAGATAAAGGTGAGCTCTGGACTGCTACTTTGAAAGCAGTATTTGATTAAAGCTTTTCTGTGCAGACATGAACCAGACATATTCTCTGCTGGTCTCTCTATTTAAAACAGTAGAATTAGGGTCATGTGCCTGATATATTCCAAAATCACTGCCCGTTTTCTCCTATGTTGAGCTTAGCACAGTGCTAGCTTGTGATATGCAGCCCTATTTAGAAGAGCAATGGCTGTTTTATTTCTCATTTTAAAAATTACACAGTATTTACTGTTTTCTCTCTAAAAGTCTTACCCTTGCCCTAGTCCCGTTGGTCCTCAGTGAAATTTAAGAGATGTTTCCCCAAACATTGGTTTCAAAGTTTTTTAAAGCTGGGAGCTGTGAACTGAGCAATGCCAGGCACAAGACCTCAATGGTGACTTTAGGACACTAATGTTACGTTGAGAAGGTGAGATTCTCACCTACCAGCCACAAGAAAACACATATGTGTAATGCACATTGCCTACACCACACAGGGAGTTTCAACAGGGTTCAACTCCATGTGAAGCCAAGCTGAGCACAAAGCATGCTTAAAAATGCATGTTGCAATTCCATCTGTTGGAAAGACAGGACAAGACTAGCTCTGGAGTACTGATCAGCTCTCATTTGAGAGAAATTAAGATCTGTTTGTTAGCATTATCCATGTAACACAGCATTCTCTTGTTTTGAAAAGAGAAGTAGGGGAATTTTTGGTGAGAAAGGACCAGCCAGTCCAGGCTGACTACAAACCTTATGTGGAACTAGGTGCATATCTCAAGCCCATGCAGTAAGTTCTGGTCATCTCCACAGCACCTCTTCTTGGCCAGTTGAGGCAGGTTCATGTACTCCTGAGAGCACACCACCTCAGGAGCTCTGCTGTCTCTTAGAGAGCTTGGGTGCCTGCTCCAGAGGCACAGATTGCTGTAGGCATCAAGGCACCCAAAAAATAGGTACTGCTGCACTGAAGTTTTCAAACCATTTTAGTCATGTGTTGCTGGTTCATATTTACTTAGTTTGCAGAAATCTGAGTGAAGTGACAGTTCTCTTCTCCTTCTTTCTTAAAGGCTCAAGAGGTTCACCCGGCATTGATGGTTTCAAAGGCATGACAGGCCTAAAAGGAAGACCAGGCATCAAGGGAATCAAGGGAGAATTTGGCCCACTTGGGGCACGGGGAGATAAAGGCTCACAGGGTGCACGTGGCTTCAAAGGTATTTGCTTATGGGTGGTACTAGTGTGTTTGCTCTTCACATCTGCAGAACTATTTTTCAAGGACATAAGAACAAAGAAGACACATTTTTCACATGTTAAATTTAGCTCAGACATTCCTCCACCTATTTCACACATGGGCCTCTGATCAAGAGACCTGGATTTTAGACTCAGGGAAAGGTTAGTTCTTTACACACTTAAGGCTGGAGACAAACATCTTGCTACTCATCTGTACTCAGATAGTGGTACCCCTGGACATGAGCAGAAGTCAAGAGAGCATTTTCCCAGGAAGTGTAGGATGTCTGGGAAAGAATATTTAGATTTTTTCTCCAGTTGCACTCTAAAGACAGTTAAATATTCAGAAAAACAGACAATTAAGTAGCTAAAATTAAGTAGTTAAAAGTCACAAACGTTATTAAAAACTTCAAAGTCACAAATGTTCAGCTGGCATTATTGTTGGTGAAATGAAAACTGTAACTCAGTCTCTTTTGATTATACACAATTACCTTTAAATAAATGTTTTGCCACAAGACCAAAATGTTCTTTCTAGGGACCCTGAGACTGGTATTTTTTAAAAGTGTCTGCAATTCAGAAGTTGCAGAACAGTGATCCCAGCAACAGTCTCAGCAAAAGACGTGTGAAAACAGACCCTATGAAGAGAAGTGTAAATACACTTCTTAGCAAAGAAATATGAGACATTACATAGTCACAGGAGACAAGTCTGGGTTACTGACCTGTCTCTGCAACCCACAAAGAACTAAAGACACTCAGAGTCTATATGGGTCCCTTCTTCTGGACATTATTTACTGATATCACCAGTAACCATAAAGTCAAGAAAATGAACACTATTACTGGTAACAAATCCAAACACATTCTTTTGCCCAAGACTTTTTGATTGAGAATTTCCTTTGCACTAGAGCTAAACTACTTTCCTGTGCTTTCTCCAATGAGTTTTTCAGGGTTTTTTATAAATCATGATTTTGGGGCTTTTTTTATATGATTCCTAACTGATCTGCTGAGAGATAGATTATCTGTCACAGAAGAGTCTGGGTCCAACTCCCAGGGTTGTATGTACAAAAGCTTAACTCAGTTTTCATGTTTTCCTAAGTGTGACTCTTCCACTGCCGTGTTGTATTGACACAGGTTACTTTTTCATGCAAGTGGATTTGCTGTAGCTTGTGCAAGGTCATTCCTTTTTCCTAATTCACTCTTCTGTTCACTTTTTCTGACCATGCTGCTGACTAGCACTTTGTAACGTGGTTGGGCTTTTTACCCTTTAGGTGACCGTGGGGATCAAGGCCCCCCAGGAGAACCTCCAAAGCTCATGCCCAGCATGATGATGGAAGTTAAAGGTGAAAAAGGAGATGCTGGAGAAAGGGGCACAAAGGGATTATTTGGCTTAAAAGGTCAGTGGTCACAGCAAAATAAGGCAAGCACATTCAGAACTATCATTTAGTGCTTTTTCTCAGCTACCATATTAAATATTCCCTGCTCATTGTACCACTTGGCTGCAGCCTCCCCAGCAAGGTCTCTGACAGCAGAAACTGAGCTCCTGGATGCATTTCACAAAATGAAAGCTTTGAGGGATGATGTGTGTGTGTGTGTGTGCGTGTGTGTGTGTGTGTGTGTATGTTGCCTTGAACAGCACATTGTGGTGCCATGTTTCAAGAAGGCCAATAGCAGGAAAACTTCTTACACACAAGCCTGCATGTCAGTCTTCCGTTATTTATTTTTCTTCATCCCTGCCTGCAGGTAGCAAGGGAATGCCAGGCCTTCCTGGAAAGACAGGAACCCCAGGGTCCCCTGGGCATCCCAGCTACGTGGCTGGTGTGAAAGGAGACATCGGCGCGAAAGGGCTGACAGGTGTGAAAGGGTATCCTGGTCCTGCTGGTTCTCCTGGCATCAGAGGCTTCCCTGGCACCACAGGAGTCAGAGTGAGTTCATGCACATGAGGGAATAAGGGTGTCCTTGTGCTGGCATTCAGCTTCTCAGGAAGTGGCATTCACCCCTTGAAATTTTGCCGAACAACAACAGTGCAAAGATAAAAATGCCATAAGCATTGAACGAATAGATCAAATACTTTTGCTTGCTCCCTCCAACATTCATTAAGCAGAGTAATTTCTTTTCTCATTGTGGGACATCCAAATTTCATATGCCGGCATTTTGCCAGTGAGGACCCAGATGGTTCCTTCTAGATCTTTGATCCCGTAGCCACAGCTGCTGGTAAAAATTATTCTCAGTGTTGGGCTTATTTTTCTCTTTGTCCCAGGACTTAATGGTATCACTGCCAAAAGTTACTCAGTGTCACCTAACAGTAAAAAAGCCTAAGAATCTTAGCTTCTAGAGGGTAATTCATTGTCATTCACTCTGGCTGCAAAATAAGTTACACTGGAAGAAATAAACACTTAGAAAAGGCCTGACAGTAGACTCATAGACATCATTTATTTAAGAGAGACAAAAACTATGTTCCTTTCTCAGGTTCTCTTTGCCTTTAGGTTTCAGTAGGATTTTTTTTTTTTTAGCCAAGGACTGAAGGACTGTTATGGTTTAACCTCAGCCAGAATCTAAGCCCCACCCAGTCACTTGCTCCCCAGCAGGATGGGGAGAAGAGACCTGGAAGGGTAAAAGTGAGAGAATTTGTGGATAAGAACAGTTTTATAATTGAAATAAACTACAATAACAATAAATAATAATAGTAGTAGTAATAGTAGTAATAATTATAATATAACAATTATAAATAAAACCCAAGAAAGACAAGTGATACAAATGAAAACTATTGCCCACCACCAAGTGGCTGATGCCCAGCCAATCCCCAAGCATTGTTACCCCCCAGTCCATCATCCTCCCTGCGTTATATGCTGAGCCTGAGGCCATAGAGTGTTGGATATCCATTGGGTCCGTGGCGATCAGCTGTCCCAGCTGCATCCCCTCCCAAATCCATGCTCACCCCCAGCCTGCTCAGTGGAAGAGTGGGGTGACAAGCAAAAAATGTCCTGATGTGGTATAAGTGCAGTTCAGTAGGAATGAAAACATCCCTGTGTTACCAACAGTGTTTCCAGCATAAATCCAAAACATAATCCTGTACTGGCTATGAAAAAAAAATAACTCCAGCCCAGCCAAAACCAGCACAAGGACTCACTGCTATATATGCATAATGGGATGTCCTCAATCTTAATGTTAAGCCTTTGCAAACATAACTTGTCCCTTGGTTGGTACTGATTTAGATTAACTGACTGCTGCCAAAAGTACTACAGAAACTCAAAAGTGGTACTTTTAATAGCCCTTCTTTAGTATTTCCAAAGTCAGCTGCTTGGAAGGTTGAATAAATCATCATCTTCACTAACTGATGCCTTTTTTTTAATCATATGATAGGGAGAAAAGGGCATTCCAGGAATTTCAGGCCATTTTGGTACTCCTGGCTCACATGGAGAAATAGGTGAGTTTGTTCTCTTATCTGAGCACTCTCTGTATTCATCACCCATCAAATACTTGACATTAAGTTTTGAGGGGTCTCAGTGTGTCTTCAATCTCAAAGAGTCTTTCTGCAGTCTTACAGAATGATGTTATAGGTGTGGAAGACTCTAAAAAGGTTAATACTGTTAATTTCATGCAAGAGATGCTGTCCATGGATAAATCCATCTGTGGCAAGGAGGGAAGCTGTTCCAGACACCTTTTTTGCTGTCTTTAATGTACTTCTCTTTTATTCTATAAAGATAATAGTTGCAGAATTTTGCCTGTGAAGTTGCAATTCCTTTGAAACAACAGGAAGTACTGTTTAAATTAAAGCCTTACCACTCATGTGTTCATTTTTGTTTGAAATAGGTGATCGGGGAGATACTATAAACTTACCAGGAATGCCAGGCCTTAAAGGGGAAGTTGGTGTGCCAGGCTTAACAGGTATTAATTTCACAGTTGCTCTCTGAACGTATTTCTTTTCATATACCAAAGTTCCCAGAGGAAGGGAGGGAGAGCTTTCGATGGACTTTTGATGGCTCCTGAACCTGTGCTCTAATGACAGCTCCTGGAGAGGTTCATATTTTCTTTATTGAAATTAATATGTGCTACATTTACCTCTTCAACTGAAAGTACCATTATAGCAGTAAACATGATCACTGACAACTCCAGTAAACATTTCTATATAATTTGTTTTGCTGTTGATGACAAAAGCAGCATTTTCAGGCCATGATTATAGAAGGTGGGACAGCAAAGTCTTGTAGATTTTGGATTGAGTTGTTAGGTGGTATGTTAAATTTCCCTGTACATGCAGGCACTTGAACATCAGTGTCATATTCCACATAATTTAGGGAGCACTTTTAAAAGCAAGTTTAATGATTATTTGACCAGAGGACTGTTCATGCTCCCAGATTATGTAAGCACCCTGACTAGAAGAATGTCTTCATGTGGCAAGACCAGGACCCATTCAGTAGCCAAGTTCATGATATGCTTGTTTACTAAAAGAATATTAAAAGAATTAAAAGAGCATACTGGTTTTGTGATTTTCCAGGCATAAGAGGAGGTGTGGGACCAAAAGGAGAAGGTGGTGATCCTGGTTTCCCTGGCATTGAAGGCCTCAAGGGCACGCAGGGTGTCCCTGGCTCTGTGGGACAGGAAGGTAAAATATTCTTTTTAACACTCCAAAGAATAACATTGTTTAAGAGTCAAAAGAAAAATACACTTTCCATCAAAAGAAAGTAATTAAGTTTTTAATATATTCATCATTCTGTAAATTGGTGAAGAGCAATGACAAGGATGTGGAACTCACAGCAGAAGTTAAGAGGAAATTGCAAAAACTGTACTTGATACCAATTTTTCCTTTTCTATAGTAACCATGTGTCCAGTCAAAGTATGGTATTGCTGACATACTCAGGTATTCTAATGTCTCAATACTACAAGGAGTAGGCTTTTCAATGACCTTTCTTGCCATAAATAAAGTCAGTATCTCCCAGGACACATTTACAGAGCCTTTGAGCCAGGCTCATGGGCCTGGCTCATGTACAAGAGAATGTACATGTCAGGTTCAGCTGTGGCTGGACCACACACTCAGGGCTTAAGAACATGTCCTGTTGCAGGAGGATCATGGAAATGCTCTTTCAGAACAGTTGCTGCACACTTCTTCTTATTAGAGGGCTTAGAAACTCCAGCCAAGACTGGAAGAGCTTCAGCGAGTGCCTCACTGGGAAACATTTCTTGTCTGATCAGCTTCTCAGTGGGAAAGGCAAAACAAGTGCAGCAGAAGGGGAAAGTGACATGCACAGAAATAAAATCACTTGTTGTAACTGGCAATAGAAATCAAGTTATTTTATTAGGAGGAGCCTGCTGTCTTTCTAAGGTTGTCAGAAACCTGAAGTTTGTAACAAGCTGTTCTTTTGTACTTTGTCTCTCCTACCTGTTCTCTCTTTGCTTTTCTTCCACTTGGATGAGCAGTGCAGTGTCATACAATGACATCAGGAAGGGAAAGTCTTCCTTTTTGCTGCCTGGGAGAATGAAAGTAGCACAAGTCTGTGTTTTGGCTGTTGGTTTTAAGGATGCTCATGAGCAATGATTCATTGTTGTCACACAGGTTTGCCAGGACTGGTTGGCCCCCCAGGGCAGCAAGGAAACCCTGGGACTCCTGGACTTACAGGTCAAAAGGGAGCTCCTGGCTGGCCTGGCTTACCAGGACAAGCAGGTATTCGTACAGCTTCAGCTATTCAGTCATTTTCGTGTGAGCACTTGCAAATGTTCTTTTGGGATGAAGAAGAAGAAAGGGGGTTTTTGCAGTTCAGAGTGGCAGAGTTTCCTGTACTAAAATATTTGTTCCTCACAAAGTCCAAGTTCATTAAAAATGAGAAGTGGTTGCTGACTTACGGCTTCTGGTGTCTTTTCAGCTCATTTTAACTGTTGATGACCTCTTCAACTAGGAAAGCAGTTTTCAAGAAACATTTTCATTTTTCATGACAGCTAGGAAGAAAAAAAGCAATTAAAAATTATTAAACGTGTAGCAAGGGTAGTAATGTACAATATGAGAATATTATAATGTGGCATTAGATAGCAAGCAACATATTTGTCCTACATCATCACCAAAAACTGTTAACTGATTCAATATCTGGTTTCAAGAATAAATGACTTATGGCTTAGACAGAATTGTGCTATGAAAATGCAGGTGATAGTTTAAAATTAAGCTGTTTGTATCACAGGATACAGAATCTCAATGGTTGCCACTTAATTCCTTAATATATTAAGGCAGCAGATTTTTTTCTACCTTTCAGCCAGAAATCTTTTAGTAAGATTCTTCTATCTGAATCTGCCTCAAATACAGCTATGAAGACTGCCTTTTTAAACAGTGAAGAGAGACAGACAGACATTTATTTTTCTGAGACTGGGTAGTCCTCCAGAGCTCTGGCCATTGTCTAGCTTTAACATCATACTTACCACTTTGACAGGTACAAATAGATGAAATAAATTTTACCTGTAACATTAGTAATGTTACAGGTAAAATGTTAACTGTCAGACTATTTTTAGAGGTTTTTTTTTTTTAATTTTTAAATGACACAGAATGTGTTACTCCTGAAGACAGATTTATTATAACCACATTTAGAGTCTACAATTATGTCATAATTGTCTTGGCTTGAGGATTTTGGAAAACTAAATGGGTATTAAAAAAACTATGGCAGCAAGACTGGAACTAATGACATGCTGCCAGATGGATCAGAGATACTTTTAAAAATATCTCTGGAGTAATGAGTTTATTGGATAATAACAAAATTTGCCAATCACAAAACCATAGCATGGTGTATTTCATAATAAACTTACGGTAATTAATTCATTTGCATATAACACATCATATTTTAACATAGAACAGCATTTGTTCAAGCATATGATATTTTTTTTTGCCCAGGAGTATATACAGACTAATAGAAAGTATTATGATATCATTAATATAATTTTAAAACAGGCCAGCCTGGCTTCAGAGGAATCAGTGGACTGCATGGTTTACCAGGCACTAAGGGCTTACCAGGATCACCAGGTAAGTGAGGCTCTTACTCTACCTTTTCACAGGCACAACATTGTGTTCTCTTCAAGTTTGGTCAGTAAGATCTCTCTAATGCAACTTTTTAAACTGTGTCCTCCAAAGTTTTGGAATGTGCTTCATTATTGTGGGCTCTGGCAAACAACTCATACACTATGTGCTACCCCACAGGTGGATTAGAACACAACTTCAAATCATTATTTCTTTCCTCTGATAAAGTTAAAACTTCAAGGCCTTTTTTCTCATTATGAGCCTTTTCTTCAACAAGTCATTACAGACTCATGTATTTTATAAATCCACATGCTCTATACATGTACTTTAGCATGCATTGTTATATGCAGAAACATTTCAGCTTTCCTCTTTATTCTGAACAACTCAACAGGTCCAGATGGGTACGGCTCTGCAGGTTTCCCAGGTGCACTGGGTGACAAAGGAGAAGCTGGAGACCCAAGCAGAGTAGAAGGCAGCCGAGGACCTCCAGGCCAGAAGGGAGAGAGAGGTGTTCCAGGTCTGTGTTCCAGAGAATGGGATCCACTGTTGCTTGTTTCATCTGTGGGTGTTAGAGATGTCAGAAAATACACTATGGTGTAGACAGGTGAAGAGGTGAACTCCTGAAGCTGGGAAGGTCACTGTTTGGAGTCTGTATTGCTGTTCCCTTGCTCAGGAACAGCAGTGTGTGTTCCCCAGTGCTGCACAGCCTGGGTGCTTCCCCATCTTGGAGCACCCACTGGGCTCAGCAAGCTGCAAATGCCAGAGGCTACTCTCAGCCATCAGCTCCCCAAATGTTTTTAATCAAGTTCCAGTTACAAAAAGAGACCCTCTCTCTTTTTGTTGCAAACCTGTCCATATTTACCTTTCTCCTGAAAGCCTCAGAGTCTCTCAGTGTGTGATGGTCCTGCTGGCACCAGGGGCTCTGTTCCCATACACAGTGCTTTGCTGGTGCCATCTCTCCCTTGTGCAGAGTAAGCTCCAGCCCTCTGTGCTGTAACAGACTGTGCTCATCTCAGAATGGCTCTGAAATCACCTGTTTTCATCCATCCATTTCATTCATCAAATCCATCAAGAAGCCACCAGACTTGTGTTATGAGCAAATAAAC
Source organism: Pyrgilauda ruficollis (assembly GCF_017590135.1). Lineage (NCBI taxonomy): Eukaryota > Metazoa > Chordata > Aves > Passeriformes > Passeridae > Pyrgilauda > Pyrgilauda ruficollis. Next base: position 1,366,650 of record NW_024524266.1, on the reverse strand, counting down.
TAATTACATATGCTTTTTGTGGCTTTGTTTTTTAAATTTTTCCAATATTTTGGCTCTGAAAGGATTAAGGACTGACTGAGATATAAAACCTTACTGCCTTTGCCTGCTTGGTTCAATGGCTCATACATATTCTTTTGTGTTACACTTTATTGTTACTAACATGCTATGCCATCTCAAATACCTTTCAGAGATTTATCAAGCATTCAAAAAAACAGCTTACCTCATTCATTTTTATTTGTCACAATTATAAACAGAAGGTCAACTTCCTAAAAACTTCAATATACTTAAAAGAATAATCTCTTATTGGTAGGGCGGATTTTTGACCACTTAACGTTTTTCATCTCTAGAGAACTTCTTGGATTTGAACTTTTGGTTTTAACTCACGCCAAATAATGCTAATTGTCTGCCCTGACCCTGCAGGCACAGAAGAACAAAGCTGCTTTCCTGTCTGCTTCAGTATACCTAGGATATTTTGAATTCTTCCTATCTTGAAATAATATTTTACCTGGCAGACACAAGATTATTAGTATTCAATGCAGTGAAATGTGATTAGGTACCCAGAGAGCTTTGGTGGAGGACTAGTATTTGGTTCTTAAAAAAAAAAAAAAACAACTTCCACAGTATCATCTGAAAAAATAAAACAAAAATCAGTGGGAACTGCAGGTGTTTTCTGTTTTGAAAATCCCACTCATTAGTCTAAGGTGAGTAATTTTAATTGCAATTTTGTATTTTCCTTCCAGTATTAATTATTTCTTTTCTTCGCTTCAGGAGTCCCAGGACCCTTTGGTATTCCTGGGCAGGAAGGATTTCCAGGGCCTCCTGGGATTTCAAATATATCAGGATATCCTGGTGATAAAGGCTCCCCAGGTCTAGATGGAGTGCCAGGTAATTCATGCAGCAGCAGTCATTGTTATTTCTGTCTTGATTCAGTAAAGTAGCCCTATTAAATACAGCAACTAAAATTGTTGGACAGAACTCATGGTAGATTAGATAATAGAGACAGACCTCTTGAAAGCAAAAGGCAGTTCCTCCAGGTTGTTCTCATGGCAGGGTTTGATCTTCATGCAAATAACAGATTAAATAATCCAGAATTCTCTTGACAACTTTCAGAAGCATTATGCTAATCTACTACTCTAAAATCTGAGGTCTGTGGCAGACTTACAAGTCTATTAAATAGTCTTAATCATGTACAAAATTCTCCTATGTGAAATGACCATGCGAGCTAAATTACACTGGAAAGTATTAGCTCTTCCTTCTTAAAAATTCCTGTTGCTTATTGGACTGCACAATCATTTCAAACTGCAGTGCCACTATGAAGAGCTTGTAGCAGAAGTTGCTCCACTAACATCTTTATATGATGCATGGAAATTTTTATGTGAACTCAGCACAAACTTAGAACAGACAAACCAGGTGAAAACCAACAAAATGCCTGGGCTTCCAAGTTTAAAGAGGATGTTAGTTGGTCTGACTCTGCATACTGATTCCAACTCTCCAAGCAGTCAGGAGAGTGGAAACAGGAACACCATATCCCAGCCAAAATGGTGAGACAAGCGTGGCTCACTCTTACGTTGCCACATACATCTTGCAATCGTACCTCATGTGATCCAGCTTCAAAAGGCAGCACAAGAGACACCCCCTCAAAACCCTACATAGTAAGGGTTATTCTCTCCTCAGAAAAAAAGGTCCAAATGTCTTGTAAGCAGCAGAGGTAACTAAAGAGAAACCTGCCAGGTTTAGCTTCAGGCAATATGAAATTCTAGAAAAAGAAGCTGTTCCCATAATTCCCAAGACAGCATAAAGTACTTATTTGGTTCCAGATGTTCAACTGAAGCACTGAGGTACACAGAACAGTAGGTCCTTGGCTCTGAGTCAGATACTTGCTGCTCTCTGATTTCTCTCTAGCTACTTGGATATTGTAGGATGAAGCAAGGAAACACCTAGGGAAGTGAGGCATTTGCTAGTGAAGGAATAGTTCATGGAAGGCTGTATCTCAGCCAGCACCCTATTTCTGCTGAAATCTTGCTTAACACTTGTGGGAGCGCCTTGTGGGAGCTTCATACTCTAATTCCTCTGCTACTGCTGCCAGCCTGACAGCAGGAGCAGGAGTGCTGAATAAGTCTGTCCCCTGCTTAAATTAAGGAAATAGAACCCAATGGGATATGGTTAGATAGTTCTGTTACTTTCCCCTGTGCCCAGGTGTTAAGTATAAACAGATTATAATTTATATGTTCTCTAAATAGGCTATCCAGGACCACAGGGGCAGCCTGGAGTACCTGCTCCACCAGGAAGCAAAGGAGAAAGTGGAGAATCAGGTAGGACTGGAGAAATTGGCCCAAAAGGAAGTAGAGGTGATCCTGGATTATCAGGAAGACCTGGCCTGCCTGGATTCCCTGGACCAAAAGGTAAGGATGGGAATGCTGATTGTGGCAGGAAGCAGGGGAGCCTTCTGTGCTACAGCAGCTTTAACACCATGACTTTTGCACTCATTTGTCATTTTGCATTAAAGGTCCTAGGGGTGAACAAGGTGTCATTGGCTTTATGGGCACAGTAGGATTTCCAGGTGATCTGGGACCCATTGGACCCAAGGGAGATAGAGGAGTAACAGGTAAGTGTGTGCAGTCAGATGGGTGACTCCTTTTGAAACCACTCATTCTGCAGTTCCACAGAGCTGATCTAACTGGCTCTGCTTTGAGCAGGAGGTTGGGCCTGGTGACCTCCAGAATCCTCCAACCTGCATGACTCTGTGAATCCTGGGAAATTCCAGAGGGCAGATCCTGAATTTAACATGAGTAGTCAATTCTTTGGCTTTGTGACTTGTTTGAAGTGCCAACTCCAAAATCAGAGCCACTTTTGTGGTTAATAAAAGGAAGGATTTATTGTCTAAATTAATCCTCCAGATTAGACATACTGAATATTTAAAGAGAGCTTTAAAATCCATCACTCCATCTATATCATCATGTATTTGTGTCTCTTGAAGCCCACCAAAAGATGGTGCTGCACCTCAGAGAGCTGCAGCTATTTGGGGGGAACTTCCCAGCTTCCTGTGTCATAAATGAGGGAGCAGTAGCATCATTAATTTCCTTTTGCTTATCTATGTACAGTCCAAGTGAAGAGAGTCTCTTGGAGATGATCCCATACTTGGAGATTGTCTCATCTTGGGCATCCCATACCCACACATATTTCCCCAATATAATATAGCTGCTATACCCAAGCTGGTGAGTTGCAGACCATAGACCCCTCATGCATATGCAGCCAAGTAAGAGCAACATGTGTCTGGATTAAAGGACATTAAGGAAAAAATATAGGGTGGTTGGGGTTTTTTTTTAATCAAACTATCTCATCTTGCTTCTAATGACAGGCTTCCAGGGACCTCCAGGCTCTCCTGGGCTGCCCCCTCTTCCTCCAAGGCTGGTTGCTGAGCAAGGTTCACCAGGTCCCCGTGGAAATATAGGACCTCAGGGAAGCCCAGGAGATATGGGACCTCAGGGCCCACCAGGAGATCCAGGTAGGAATCACACATTCAGACTGAAAGCTGTTCCCCTTAGCAGACTGAGGCTACCAGAACACTGATTTGATGCTCTTCTACTTTAAAGTCTGTAATCCAGAAAGGAGAGTCAATTTTTAGTCTTCCAAAGCTGAGGCTTCAGCTTTCTTCCTCCTCCTAGCATTCAGAACATAAGCAAAACAGGAAATAACTTTGGCAACACTCACAAACACAAAGCAACATCAGATATGGATCTCATGCACATCAAGACTGAATATCTTTGGTGGAAAAGTGCAGATCCTTGTGGGAACGCTGTCGGCTCAGGGAATAATGTAGCATCAATGATGTGTAGAGCTGATGCTCTGCACCTTTTGCCATGAGCCTCATCAGAGTTACATGGTGCCAAGAGTGAAGGATTAAAGTTGTGGGACTCATGTAGTCTTGACCCCAGCAAGCTTTTCCAATGAACTTGGTGCTTTTTGCCTGACCAAGTACCATAGGGCCTTACCTTCAGTGCAAACCCAGCATTCAGGACCAAACACACACAAGCAGAGCACATGTTAACAAAACGGGATGGGCATGTTGATGTGTCTGCAGTCACTGTGCTTACAACCATTGCTGTATAAGGTTTCAGAGGCTCACCGGGAGAGCCAGGACTCCAGGGCAGGGGTGGCATTCCAGCTCCTCCTGGCTCCAGAGGGGAACAAGGAGGAATGGGATTTCAGGGTCCGGTGGGACTTGAAGGTAAGAAATATCACACAGCACTTCTTTCCTCTTTCCCATTTCTCTGCACTTAATCGTTCTGCAGTTACTACTTCACTGGATGGAAATGAGAGGAGAGAGAGGAGGGGGCAAGAGGAGGAGGAGGGAGCAAAAGGAGGGTGGAGGAGGGGAAGGAAAGGGAGGGGAGGAAAGTTTCTGTCTTCATAGATACTTCACAAGGGACAACTAATTAAATGTTAACAGCTATCTTAGAGCAATATTTTTAGAATAAATTTTGATAGCTGTAGATATCAGTCTACTCATGAGTTTGTTTCACTCTGAGTGTATTTATTCTTTTTAAGTATTTTCAGCCTAGTGTTTAACTAACAGTTACATTCATGGAGACGAATGGCTGGGTAGGTGAAACTTGGATAGATGAAGTTTAAGGGAATGTATCTGTAAAGGAAATACCTGTGTCCTTATCAAATCAAAGATCAGAACTATTACTATCTTAGTTAGCTAAGCACACAAAGAAAAATGTATTTCCAGAGCATAGTTTCAAGTGTATGAGTCAAATGCAAGAAGTCCAACAACCACTGGTTAATCTTGGACTAAGAAAATATTTTAAAGGAAAAATCTGCTCATCTCTGTTGTACCAAGTATGCTCAAATTCATCAGAACTTTATTTGTGACTTTCCCTAGTTCTGGTGTGAAATACATTATTTTAGAAACTGTGGAGCCTGATCCAGTACCAATCTACTTCAAAAGCAATTGTTATAATCCTAGAACTGCAGCTCTTCTAATTTGCCATAAAGAAAAGGCATCATGCCATTAAGCTGTTCATCAGCAGCTTAGCTGGAAAATCAGCTGGCACCAGATCATTTGTGGGAGCGCAAGCTCAGCTGGATTCTTTCTTTTCTGCTCTCCTCTAAGGTCAGCCAGGCCGCCCCGGCAGCCCGGGGCCAGCAGGCATGCCGGGTCGCAGCGTCAGCATGGGCTACCTGCTGGTGAAGCACAGCCAGTCCGACCAAGAGCCAATGTGCCCAGTTGGCATGAACAAACTCTGGAGTGGATACAGCCTACTGTACTTTGAAGGACAAGAGAAAGCACACAACCAGGATCTAGGTATGTACAACTACTGCTGGCAGCAGCCCAGATTCCAAAAGCTGGGACTACGACAGACAGGCTTAGGAGGCACCAAAGTGAGAATATAGAAACTACATGTCTTCATGGAGTGCCCCTGAGAGAGCTCCTGCAAGTCATCAGTGTTGTTTGAGGAAACCTGTAAAGCCAGCACAACATTGTAGACCACAGGGCTTTCCTGGCAGGTGCTTGGGAAAGAGCAGGAAACTGGAAGTGTGCGTTGTCTTCTGTGAGAATGATTGCCTTTTTCTTCTTTTTTAACAGGGCTGGCTGGCTCATGTTTGTCTCGCTTTAGCACCATGCCATTCCTCTACTGTAACCCTGGGGATATTTGTTACTATGCAAGTCGAAATGATAAATCCTACTGGCTCTCAACTACAGCACCTCTTCCAATGATGCCCGTGGCAGAAGAAGACATTAAGCCATACATCAGTCGCTGCTCGGTCTGTGAGGCCCCAGCTGTGGCAATTGCTGTCCACAGCCAAGAAGCTTCTATTCCTCACTGCCCTGAAGGCTGGCGCAGTTTGTGGATCGGATATTCCTTCCTTATGGTATTGGCTCTACAGTGTCATGTTTTGTGCAGCAATGGGTTTTAAATTTGAGTGTTTGGTACTAGTAAGGCTGCTCCGCTTCAGAGGCCAAAACTATGCATCATACTGGGGAGCCAGGGAACTACAAAAGTAATTTCTAGGAAGCAGAAGAGGAAGATAAAAATTTCTGCGAATTTCAGAGAAAATTGTCTCTTGTCAGAGTAGCATCTGGAGACCTTACTTTATGTACAAAATAGCACTTCAGAACAGAATAAAGGGGCACCTGTGAGTTAACAAAAAAAATTACACTGAGGTGCAACAGGAGCATACAAAGCATTTTCACAGCTAAAGATTTGGAGTTATTTACATACATCACTATTAAAAAGCTGATCTAGGGAAAAAAGGAGGGAAAAAAAGGAAAAGGAACAACATGTTTTTTCCAAGCAACAACATGCTTTTTCCCTTCCTTTCGAAATTTAAAAGTCATTGGTGTTTCGGTCGAAGATTTTGAAGCCAAAGTCTTCCACTTACTCTGGAAAGAGAGATAGCCTCTGGTTGTTTTAAAAATTAAGCTTCAGTGTTGTTGGCAATAAGAGCTGAGCTGTACATCCCATGGCTTACATGAGCTCTTCAATCTTGTGATCTTATAATTAGGAAATGGGATGTTACAGAAAAACTTAGTGCTGGGTGTGCAGCAGAAGACCTACTGAAGGGCCTGACCTTTTTTTGCAAGACTGTACAGAGGGATCATACGAGCCCCAGAGGGCTTAGCATGGTAAAGAGTATCTAAAATGTCAGTGAATGGTCTGACATATGTTCATTTTTCTGACTTGCTTGATGAACACGAGAGTCAAAACCTGCAGGAGCATGCCCATGTTGTTAACTTTTTGAAGACTGGGCTGAATCCTGAAGTAAACAGTGTTGGAAAAGAAACAAAATTTCTGTGGCAGAAGACATCATAAAAGAACAATAGTCAACCTTACCCACAAACCATTTGTATGTCAAAAGCCAAAAACTTAAATTTTTCAGAAAATAAGATACAGGCAAATCCAAAATTAGGTACAGAAAAAAAAATCTCTACATTTTGAGAGTAGGTCAGTTTTACCATGCCTGTGTTTGACCTTTCTTTAGCTTCTATAAAAAGCCCTGACACCAATCTCGTAGTTCCTTCACAAGAATGTCAAGAAGTAATTAAATATTTGCAAAGCCCCATGTAAACACTGAGCATTGTTAAGAGCAAAGTTGTCACCTTAGCAAGAACTCTTTTCCGGAACAAAGTCTGTCAGCACTGTGGTACACACTGTGAGAAAAATTCCCATTTTCCCAGCTAGCTTGTGGAGCAAATGAAGTGTTTGGCGTATGCATTTTTGCTTCTCAGGCAACTGTGGAAAGCGTAGAGCACACTTGTGGTTTTCTCAGAGTACATGCTGTTTTAATTCCTTGGCTTAAATGTGTCACCTCCTTCCCCTGAGTAAGGTGCAGTCCTCAGTCTGCACAGACTCTGCCCAAACAGCCAGAGAAGTCAGTAAGATTTCAAGTAGCAAGGGCACTCCACTATCACACATCCTATATGAGTAAGCATTGCAGGAGGATAAAAAGCTATAGTGAATACCAGAAGAGATGTTATAAGCATAGAGTTGGAGCTTACAGACCAAGCATGGAATACCAGTGCCCATCCTGAGGTTGCCAAGCAGGGCTGCTCCCGTGCCAGGGCTCAAATAGCATCAGCAGGTTTTACTATCTGCTTTCCAGCTCCAACTGCAGAGGCCTCAAAGTTGAAAGAATTTATGCTGCCTCTTACATTCCCTACATTTACAAAACTGTTTTAAGAACTTCATTTTCCAGCTGCTTTCTTTTATATTACAGATTCTTTCCATTCCTAACAAAAATTCTACAGTATAACTTAAAAATACAGCTGTATATTTATTAAAGGGACAGAGAAAATGCCCATTTTGTTAGTAATGCCTTTGACAGAAGAAAAGTAACATTCAGTTCATTATCATAGAACCTGTCAAAGACAACAATTGAGTGGTGTAAAGCTGCATGATTCTGGTGAAATCGCTGTTAAAAAACATGTCATTCAAGGAACTAGTTATTGTATAGAAGTTAATTCTGTTTCTGCAGTGCTCCTTACATGCAATAGAGAGTAAGACTTTACAATTTGGGAAATTCAAATTAAATATATGGTGAAAAATTGTTCTTAGTGAGGGTAATAAAACGGAGGAGCAAGATGCCCAGACAAGTTGTGGGAGGTCCATCCTTGGAGGTATTAACAACTCCACAGCACCTTGGAGCAGCCGAGGTCAGCTTTGGTGTCGGCCCTGCTTTGAGCAGGGAGCTGAGGGAAGTGACCTCTAGTGGGCCCTTTCCACCTAAATGATTCTCCAATTGTAAGACTTCCAGAAAATCTTAACTACAGAAAGAGATGTTTGTTAGAAGATTTCAAAGAGGCATCAGCATACGGGCTAGCTGCTTTATATAGTTATAGCATAGCCAAACCCTTACACAGCTGCAGGACTGGCCAACTTTCTGCTCTGGAGATAAGAATTAGGAGCAATTCTAGTGGTTTTTCTCTTTTCACACATGTAAGTTTATGACAGTATTGCCTGAGGCTGCACTCTGAACACTGCCCTCCTTGTCTCCCTTAGCACACTGCTGCTGGTGATGAAGGTGGAGGACAGTCCCTGGTTTCTCCTGGGAGCTGCCTGGAAGATTTCAGGGCGACTCCTTTCATCGAGTGCAACGGCGCACGCGGAACCTGTCACTACTTTGCAAACAAATACAGCTTCTGGCTCACCACCATCGACCAGCCCTTCCAGAGCAAGCCCTCGGGAGACACACTCAAGGCAGGACTCATCCGAAGCCATATCAGCAGATGTCAAGTCTGTATGAAAAACTTATAAAAGTCTCTCACAGTATAAGGAAGCGCCTTATCACGTAGTCCTTATACTGAGGAGCCTTCTGAGGTGGTTAGACAATTGAATAAATCATGTTGGTGCTTTTTTTAACTTATTACCTCAAAAGCTGAATGGAAATTAATTTTTTAAATGTCTTTAAAAGCAATTAAGTATAACACAAATTAAGTCTAACAGATCTAGTGGTGTGTTCTCCCACTATGCAGAATATATACACATTTTTTGCTAGTCTAATATTACATCATTTTCCAGATGATAGAAATACTCGCAGCTTTGAAACACCAAAAAACTTCAATAATAAAAGGTTTCCTTGGTCAGATACCCACCGCATTTACCTGAAGAGAATATATGTATCTTTCTATTTACTGTATTTGTCACAACAGTAACACTAACAGCTGCAGTTCCATAAATTAACACAGGATGATCTAAGTCCTAAATTGTTGCAAAATACTGAAAATACACTGTGGTCCAAAATGCTCATGTCCAGCAATGAAACCTAATTTACATTTTAGTATTTTCTGCTTGGACATTTCAAACACACCCAACACTGTCTTCTTTTTTTTTTTTTTTTCCAAGCCTCACCATGCTTTAGCACTGCCAATAGCAAAGCCCACAGGCTTCCAAAAACAGTAACTAGAAAATGCAACTCTTTCAATTTGGTTAGAAGTCTACATGAAGAAGATTATCATTTTATTTTATAAGCTTGATGACGTTTTTCCTAGACATACCCCAAGCCAAACGATCCCTTGCTCCACCATGCTGTGGACATTTCATCTGTGTGACACCACCCACACAGCAGCAGCAATTGGTTTGTGCATTGCACCTTTTCCCCTCCGAAATTAAGCCACTCATCACAAGCAGGCTTCAGCCACATCATGTTGGAGCAGCACACGGGGTAGGGTTTGCAGGAGTGCTGGATGCCACATGACCCTCAAACACAGAACTTGCAGCCCTGCCAGCTGCTCTCTGAATGTGTCCTGTCCTGGCAGCTGGGGATGAGTGGCAATGGCATGGCCACCATCCCAACCTGCACAGAGTCATCCTTGCAAAAGCAAAGGAGTGGGCAGCAAGGCATTTATTTGGCATCATCTTTTCCTGTAGAAAAGGGTTGACAATTGCCAGAATGGCAATTCTGGCAGTTTTTTCCTTCTGTAGAAAGAAACAATTTAGCCCGAAGTTGCCTGTCAGCACTACAAGAGAGGAGGGAAAAAGGATCAACTACAAATTTCATGTTCACGTAATCTGATTAATACTTATAGCAATGACAGTGATTTTTCAGTAACTCACCTCACTCCTGCTTCAGATACTTCTTGGCTTTTATTATTACATTCCAACCTCACTGTATCATAAATAAACCCTTTCTTTTTCTACATCTCTATTTGTTGGTGATTTCTGTTTTGTAAACTGGGTTTTTCCATACAATGCATATGGACTACTCTGTTGAAATACTTTGTTTGCACTAAGGAATTAGAAAAGCACTCCCAGCAAACTCTTCCCTCTGAAACTCACTCTTCAACCAGAGAACACTTGTTTGTTTCATTGCACTTAAAAAGATCTAAGAGGGAAGCTGTCTCTAAAATCATTTATTTAAGATGAACAAGTAAAATAGTACTGTTTAATCTGTTATTAGAATGATGAAAGCAAATAAGCTGTGGCATTGCAGTTTAAAACAACCATTATTCATGCTCTACAATGTTCAGGAAACCAACATTTACCAGACTTGTCAACAGTTGCCTCCACAAAAAAAAAAGAAATATATATATATATATAAATTAAGTTAATCATAGAATTAGTTGAATTGGAAGGGACCATAAAAATAATTTTGTTCCAAGTCCCCTGCCATGGACAGGGAGATCTTTCACTAGACCAGGTTGTTCAGAGTGACATCCAACCTGACCTTAAACACTTCCAGGGATGGGGCACCCACAACTTCTCAGGGCAACAAGTTCCAGTGTATCACCACCTTCCCAGTAAAGATTTTTTTCTTAATATCTAATCTGAACCTACTCTCTATTTGAAACCATTCCCTCTTGTTCTGGCACTACATGCCCTTGTAAAAAGTCCCCTGCCATCTTTCCAGCAAGCTGCCTTCAGGCACTTACCTAGCACACTGTCTGACCGAGATTAGCTTCTCATATAATTAGATATAGCCATAAACAGAGAAATTACCTGAGCTTTAAATGAGCTGTCTGATCCTGCATTAGCTCTGAAAAGCAGCCCCTGAACAAACTTATCACTCTGTTATTTATTTCAGCTAAATAAAACTCAGTACTGAAAGCACTGCAGTCAACATGAGCTAAATCTATTCCATATTTGCCAATTCTCTTAAACATGGCAGTAACAAATAACCAGGAACACACAACTTGCCTCTTCCACATATTGCTAGTGCAATGCTATTGTGGGATGATCATACAAGCAATGCTTGTGGGATGATCATACAAATATCCCTTGTGAGTTGTACAGCAATGCAGCACATTCAGTGTTTTAAGAGAACTCAAGTGAAGGTTAAACAAATCTATAAAAACTGATTATGTCAACAACAGCAGCAAACTATTTGGATTTTCATGGCTAATATATTGCCTAATCTTCCGACAAAGCTCATTGCCCTTGCACATAAAACTTCAGCACATGGTTCTTCCACCAGCAGTTGCTTAGCCTCTTCATTTTCTCTGATTCAATAAGCTGACCTTAACAACTTTGTTCAGAGTGGTCTCAGCACAGCGTTAAGTGGAACACATCAGCATAGCGCAGGGAAAAGACAAAGCAGCCATAAAACCCACAGGGTGCTAAGCAGGCTTGAGCTCCTGTACCTTGTGTGCATCATGTGCTTCAGGTGTGCGTACCCACAGCTGTGCTCCTCCAGAGCCTGCGCAATCGCGGCTCACAGGAGCGCAGGGAGCTCCTGCACGCACACACGTGGAACACTCACAGCAGACAGAGGATTTCACCTGGTGAGCTCATCCAGAGCACTGCACGGAAGGACACTGACTTGTCAAACTGCCTCTTAGCTGCAGGTTTACCTCCTCTCCTATGAAGACAGGCTGACAGTTGGAGTTGTTCAGCTGAAAAAGACTCTGGGGAGATCTTATAGCAGCCTCAAAGTACCTGAAGGAGACTCAACAAGACCTGTAGTGTACAGGGCAAGAGGTAGCAGTTCTGAACTGAAAGAGGGTTGGTTTGGATTTGACAGAAGGAGGACATTTTTTTACTGTGAGGGTGGTGAGGCACTGGAGTAGATTGCACAGAAAAGCTGCAGTTGTCCCATCCCCAAGAGTGTTCAAGGCCAGGCTAGATGGGGCTTTGAGCAGCCTGGTTGAGTGGCTAGCAGATGTCCCTGCCCACGGCCAGAGGGTTGGAACTAGATGATTCTTGAAGATCCCTTCCAACCCAAACCATTTCACAGTTATGGTTGTAGAACTCACTTTCAAGAAGCTAAAATACCTTTCTAGAGGAAAAATCTCAGCTACAGCAAAATAAACCCATCCTTTTACTGAACTAGAGTGCCCAGCCTAGGATGTAAAAAAAAAAAAATCACAAATGTTTTGCCTTGGTTTGACCACATCTTCCACTTCAAAGCATGGTGTATGCTTCCTACACTTACCTGTTTGAAAACATGCTGAAGTATAACATGCTGCCAGGCCTGGAGAAGATAAATGAGATCATACTCCCCTTCTATAGGTAATAGTGCATCAGTGTATTAACACTACTATAAGTGAAGATGTAAGTGAAGTCAACATAGTGATGTGAGTTGACCCCAATTATTCCCTCAGAGCATATTGACCAAAGGAGCAGAGTCTGTTCACACCCTATATGACTCTGCTTGTCCATGGCTGCCAGAAATAGAAAATTAACAAACAGCAAGCAGTAAACATGGCCTTGGCACAGGAGGTGTGAGATTGTTGCCAGAGGAGAGGCTGAGGGATGACTGCCAATATGCCAAGAGCACCCAAGTGCAGGCAGCAGCTGCCCTGCAGCCACATGGGGACCAGTGGCACCCCCAGACACGGCCACCCGCTGAGGGGGAGTGGGGACATGGCCCTGCAGTTGTTCTGCACACAGCAGTTAAACCCTACTGAACAAGGGAAAGAAGCAACATCACAGTACCCCATGACTCACTACAGACTAGCAGAAACAGGCAGGAGTGCTTCCCACCACGATGTGGGCAAGGATGCAGCCAAGAGGCTCAGAAGCTTTGCCAGCCCTATAGGCACTGGCAGAAGAGGTTCTTTTGTGACTTACTTGAAGCCTTGTTGGGGTTGTCAAGGGCCCATGGCAACCTCCATTTTGCACCATAAATGTCTGTGAGGGGCAGAGAGCAGGATGGATCCTCCCCCATGGTCAGCCTGGCTCAGCCATCACCTCAGGCACTGGCTGGCCTGTAGGTCACATTCACCCAGCATGGCCAAAAACAGCACCTCTTTTATTTCACTATATCATCACTTCACATAATCCACAGGGAAAGGAGCAGGGGGAATAAATGCTTGTCAAATGAGTTTCCCCTCCCTGGCATGGCAGGCAGAGTTCTTAGTCCACGCTTTCAACCACCTCCACTAGTCCTGGCAGGGAGGATGTCCCTTGGCTTCAGCATCACCACAACAGGCCCAGCTCCAGACAAGTGACCTCTCTTCAACAGCTCCCATGTATTACACAACTACTTCCCAGGTTTTGTCGTGTAATCCCATGATCTCACAAAGGCTGGTACAGTGTCAACCCATCATAACCCAGAAATTTCTCAAGGAACAATAGCCAGCAACACTAAAAATACAAGAACAACATACCAGACAAGTGTAGACTTAAGGGCAAGAGTGCAGCACACAAGACTGGTTCCTGTGTCATCTCATGTGGTGAAAACACCCAAGTTGAAGCTTTTAGAAAGACTGTAAGAATTACTTAAGATCTCATATGAATCAAATGCTGGTGCAACTGAATTGCAAATATTTAACACCTTAAGAAGTGTTGGATGTTAAATTTAAAAATATTTTTCCTATTCTGTGCCTTCCAGATGTACATCTCCCAGTCATCTCCCAAAATGCCTGACCTTGCAATCAGTGTGTGCTGCAGGTTCAGCTGTCAACAGACGCAGGAAAGCCAGGGCTGGACTTCTCACAGGTGTGTCTGCAGAACCCTTTGGTCACGAACAAAACAGGGTGCAACCTGTTTGTCTCTTCCCAGTCCTGAGGGAAGACTACATACTGACCCTGGAATTTTGTTAATGGCTAGAAGGTTTCTAATTATACACATTTTAAAATACCACAGCTCAGGTGCTGTTTAGTCTCTAACAGTCTGGTAGGTGTCTGCAAGCCACCGGCAAACCCAAAAGATTACAACCCTTAGTAGGGCCTGTAGCAATAGGAAAAGGGTTAATGATTTTAAACCACAAAAGGGCAGGTGCAGACTAGATATAAGGAAGACATTTTGACAATGAGGTTGGTAAAACACTGCAACAGGTGTTGCCCCATCTGTGGAAATATTCTAGTTTTGACTGGACAGAGCAACCTGATCAAATCAAAGACCTAACTGCTCAGCGCATGGGGAAGTGGACTAGATAGCATTTAAAGGTCCCTTCCAACCCAAACCCATGATTATATTATTTAATGCTGAGTGGTTTCTCTCTCAAGCCATTCTTCCCCATTACATGTGTACTATGAATTAACTTGAAAGCAGAAAATAAAGATACTGCTCTGCAGCAATTTGCTCAATAGGATATACGTCCAAAAAAAAAAAGTGCTTTAAATCTATTTAGAAAAAATGCATTATTTGTTTAGTAATTTTCTCCCTATGTATGGAACAACTGTGATTTGAGTGGGACAGAGAAAGGCAATGACAAAGTGTAAGAACCACCAACCCTTAGTTTTAGAAAATTGTACCAGAGGCACCCAAAGGAAGATGGAGTCCCCACACAGGAGCTCGCAAAACTGAAAATATGCAGGCTGCATCCTTGGGGTTGAGTGGTTGGCTGGTTTTTTGGGAGAAATTGGGGGGGAGGGGGTCTCAGGGTGTGTTTAAAAACTAGAAGTTCTTCACTCTGCCTCAGTTCAGTGTGAGCTCCTGGGTCACTGTGTGCATTCTTTGTAGCTGAGAGGGTTGGGAAACTCCAGGAGCTGTATTAAGTGTTAGCCACACCTTTTTACTGCAGTCAGGAGGGAAACCTGTACCTCATTATTGCTCCTTCATGGGCCTTTTACTCCACAAAAGGCAGTTTCTTCCCTTCCTCCTGCATTAGCCTGTTTCACATCAGAAAACACCAGTCTTCACTCCCCTCCAGGTAGAGGTAATTATTACTCCAGGTAGTAATGTCATGCACAGCTGATAAAAATCAAAGCTGCAGCTCTGCCTGAGAAAAACTAAGGAGTGGGAAAGGAGACAGAACACATTCTGAACACAACGATACCCCTAAAGGCATCAAAAAGAGGTTTTTACAAAAATACAAACAAAATAAGGTTGATTTCTTCCCCAAAATCCACCTATATTAAAAATAATTACAAGGGGAAAATGGAAGGAAAGAAAAAAACTTCCTCCTGCAACTTGCAATTAGAACAGCAAGAGCTGAGATACTGCTTGTTAACACATGAAAGCCCACGATGGAAGAAGAATTCTCATTAATAAAGTCTCCAAATGAACAGTACATATCCACAGTGATTTTAATAGTTCAGCTTCTGAATCATGCGCGGTCATGTCTGACATAAAAAGATTGCATTTGATTTATTAGCTACAAATATAAATATACCTGGATTTTCTTTTTTTCCTAAAGAATAAAAAAGTACTGTGTGTTCAGTCTTCCAAAGTTAGAATCGTAAGGGAAAAGAAGATCATAATATGCAAGTTTTCAAGAGTACACAAACAGATCATTTACATGCAACATGAAATGGCAAGTCACTAAAAATCAGAATGTTTCAAATCTGTCCGAAGGATTGTCGCTACCCATTCTAATAACACACCACTTGTCTTCAGAGCCCATGGAAACTGGCAAGTCTTACTCTATAATTTCACTTGCATTCCCATTTTTTTTATACACAGAGCTTCCCAGAAGCATTTAATGGCCAGAAGATTTATTTGTTTCTCTCTCTCTCTCTCTTTTTTTTTTTTTTTTTTTTTTCATACACCATTTTAGTCTATTTATTCCTTGACTTTTCCTTTCTGGTTAACTGCAAGCAGTTCTTATTCCTCATTTTGCTGGAGTGAAAAATCCCTCCCCTTTTCTATGTCACATAGATGGTTCAGGCACAACAACCTGACTTTGTCCTTTTGGCTGGCTTGTAGTCCGTGATGTCTACGGTTTGTGGTGGCCCCTCAGCTTTCTGCCGTACGATTATTGGGACTACCATGTCAAACACAGTTTCAAACAGGTAGTCCACCTTGTATCCTGTCTTTGCACTGGTCTCAAAACACATTTTCTCAGCTGCTGGAACATCCTTCTCATCTAGCATTTTGTATTTCAGTATCTTTTTATAGAGCGCAATTGCATCCTCTGCACGGACTTGTTTCCGCACCTTTGAGCCACAGCTGGCACCAGACTTCTCAGGTCTATTTTCATCCGGTGGTGAAGTACAGTCATCACTGAGGTCAACTTTATTTCCAACAATAGCAAAAATGCAGTCAGCACTTGCACTGTCTGTCAGAGCCAAGAATCTTTCTTCCAGCTCCGTCAGGCTTTGGAGGCTGTTCACGTCGTACGTGAGGATCACAGCAGCCGCTCCTCTGCAGTACATAGACCCGAGGCCATGGAACTGCTCCCGTCCTGGCAAAGGTTTAAACACAGCAAATGTTAGTGTGCTGGAAAACACATTATTAACCAAGTAAGAGAGTTTAAGGAATTTTAAATCAATTTCACAAGTTGGATGAAACAGTGAAGATAAAAATGCGTTATTTGTAACACTTTCAGGTTTTTCCTTCTGTTTTTCCATAAGAGAGCAACAGTACCACAGAACAGCTCTACTCATTATTTGCTCAGTCTCAGAGAAGGGAATCTGTAGAGACAAGTGAACAAGGAAGCTCATGCAGCATTCATACTTGCAGAGAACAAAAAACAAAACCTGGCTTTTTTTTTATTAAATTGCATGCTAGTTGGTTTACGTCACATTAACTACTACCCAGAGATGGCCCATCCATCTACCTCACCATTTACAAACAAGACAGTTCTACAGTTTCAAGTTCTGCTAGAATTTATTACTCCTATAAATCCAGCATGCATTTTCAAGTACATCTAGTTCAGAAATCTGTATGAAAATCAGTAATCCACTTCTTCCTAAGTTTTGAAGGATTTTGTAAGCCATATAGTCCGATGCTACATGCCCAGAGTTCTCAGGTACCTTGGCTTTACAGGAAAAGTGTCTTGTGTATCCAGCCTGTAGTGACATGCATCTGTCCCTCCACCAGTTTTCACACATTTTTTTAGAGTATTAAACACACAATATACAGAAAATCCTAATACATTCTAAGAGAAATTAATCTTTTAAGTTGCCCTGGCCATTGCTCAATAACCAACAGTTAAAACATTTATTTCTCCTCATTCAGGGACTATCTTCCAGCACCTCCAAGTAAGCCCTGATGGTGTCCTTCAACTTCATTTATTGGAAGACAAAATTGACTCCTCTTTAAATCCTGGGAAGCAAATGATGCTCTTCAGTAGTTGCAACAGGACTAAGGGAAACTAGGCAGAAGGCAAACCGTGCTTTCCTTCCTATTGAGAGCTGCTACCTTCCCCAAATACTTGCCACCTGTAGAATAGGCTGTATGCTTTACTAGCCAAGAAAAAGATAAACACACTAGATTTCAACCAGCCATCAGAGTCAGCCTTAGGTCACTACATAAGTGTGAATGAACAGAGAAAAAAAAAGATGAAAAAGAGCCAACTACACACTTATGAATATTTAAAAATCAACATCATTTTCCAACTCTTTTCATACGATCCCTTTGCACAGAACCTTCATTTATAGAAAGTCTGGAAGAGATCTGGTTACATTCATCTTCTGCACAAAGCTACTGACCACCATGAGCTACTTCATCATCATCAATGATTCATCATTAAATCCTTGTAAATGACTGTGGAACAGGAAAGGCAGAAGAAATTAATGCTGACAAATGCAGGCCAGCACACATTGGGAAAACACATCTGCACGTGAACACGCACTCTGAAAGGAACTCGGAATCTGCCTTCAGTGGGGAACAGAACAGTCACTGCAGTGAGTCCTTCGACAAACATCAGAACTGTACTCCACAGCTGCCAGAAGAGAGACAGTGCTCATCATTATCAGTAAAACCTGGGAAACCTCAAGCTAGAACATGAAATCCAAATCTCATTGCACTTTTAACACTGAGTGAAACTCTGGCAACTGCCAAAGAGAGAGTTTTGGAAAGGTGCAGAGTTCATTATAAAGAGGGGTAAAAGGAAGCTGGTGAGAATCCTCAGAAGTATGTGAAACATTTGCATGAGGAAAAATTGTGGGATCTTTCAGGCTGGTGAATGATTGGAAAAAAGGGTAGAAACAAATGTCTATAAATTCAGGCGTAATGCTGAGAAAAAATAAATAGTTGTTCCTCGGTTACTTTCTCGTCACACAGAAAATGAGGATTTCACATCAAAAACATGCGTGTAATTTAAATACTTTCCCTCAAAGCGAAAAATTGGTAATAGCAGTTATACAACATTGCAGAGGTCAAAAGTTCAGCGAACAGCATTCAGAAAATCATTAGGCAAAGTTTATGGAAAATTGCTTCAGTGCAATTTTGTATAACCTCTGAATTGCTTTCCCTCAGCAAAATAAATTCTTTAACTCATGATCTGGGAGGTAGGAAAAAAAGGAGGTTTAAAAAAAAAAAGCTATACGTTTGTTTAGGTATGTTGAATAAGGGCAAGGGAGATTGGGATGCAGGGGATGTAGGAGGTCAGTCCTTTTATGCTTTTTTCCCAACCTCATGTTAAAGTTGTACTTCCAGTTGCACTGTAACTGAGTCTTTAAATGTCCCCAAGTTTTCAATAAAAGTTTGTACCGTGACCGATTTTGTTCTCACCCGCACCCTGATTATACTGTGGTCTGGAAACCACAATGGAACATGTATGTCTCCCTGTTCTCCCACTTCAAATGCCTAAGCCATAAAATGCAGCCCCCAGAATTGTTTGCTACAGCAACCAAGCAGCAGAACAATGCTATAACTTGTTTTATGGTATTTATATGCTAATCTAATCTTGCACAGCATAGTATAAACCATGATACTTTTACATGGCAGCTACCAACAGACTACTTCTATAACTAATACATTGTTGAAAGGGGGAAGAGAAACAGTAAGAATTTACCTTGCATAAGGGATTAATTATGTCAAAGGAATTATGGATAGTCCCCTCTGCTCACCCTCACAGCACAATCCACATGCAGAAAAAACGGCACAATGTATTTTCACAGCAGTTTCCTTGTACAGACTACTTCTGACACTTACAGGCTGGAACAATTCTACATATGGAAAAAAACCCCCAAAACTACACTAAGTACTTAAACTAATACCTGTCCTCAAGGTGTCAGGCAAAATAGTACCAGACATTAGGATGAAAAACTTACTGCTTGAAAACAGCCATCCCCATCTTATAGCCAGTTATTTTTTTCCTTTGGACCCATCTGGTCCCACTCCAACCACATATTTTTTGATGCAATTAGTTAAGGTAAGTGGTAAGCCCTGAATCCAACAATTAAACAATTTTGCCTTTTCAAAAAAACAAAGGTAGCAGAGAAGAGTGAAAGAACTATCAAACAATTTGCAGTCAAAGGAATTGCAAGAACCACCAAATCAACCACAAAGGCACAACATCAGGGAAAATTCTGAAAACCGAGCAACCAAAAACTAATTTTCATTTCCATTTCATTTTTATATTTTACCATGTTTAGAGCAGTTAACAACCCTACAGCTGTATCCCTATCTGCAGCACCATCAGCTTTCCAGAAGGTCTTCCATCAAGTATATGAAGACCTGCTGGAGACTTCAGTCACTCAGAGGCAGCACAACCAACGAGCATTTTCAAAGTCCTATGATGGTTGTCATAAATCAAAGAGTTTTGAGCCAAATGGACCTCAGTACCATGAAGTTTGTAAGGAACCTAACAGAGAAAGAAAGGAAAAGCAGACCTTGCAAGAGGCTGGCTTGACAAATAAGCAAGGCTAGATCTAAAGTGTACCAAGACTTGAACTTAAGGCCTCCTACTGCACTTTGACCTCTCAGCTGGAAGGCAGCAGCCCCTGTGAATGCTTTCTCTGGATGGGACCACAGCCCATCCAAGCATCCCAATCCCTTCCAGCTCTGGGATTCACTGACAACAGCAGCACCTCAATGCTGCTCTTGGAGCTCTCTGCCTGCCCATGGCCCCTTGAGGGTGGTATCCAAAGTAGCTGTGTATGTTTATGAGAGCAGAAGCCAGATTTGAATGCTCCTCACCTACCACCTCTTCAAAGGCTTTCACCACAACTTCTGAAGTGGCACAACTTCTACCAGAAGAAGAAGTTTTAAATCTCTCTGTTGAGCATGTACAAGAATGCAAAATAGGCTGTTACTTTCAGTCTGGAGGGAATAAAACGCAACTATTAAAGAGGTAAAAAGGTCTTCAATAAAGTACTAAAAAAAGTACTGTTTCTACTCTGATATCATAGTCTAAGTGGCAGCATAACCCAGTTCCTAAGTTAAATATGTAGTGGGGAAAAGTACACAAAGGTGGGCTACAGAGGCACGTGACCATTGTGTAAAAATTGCACAAGATTGCAGAATTGTCCAGGAAGTGCTCAGTCTATAAACCAGGGACCTTCCACGGATTTTCACAGTACTGTAATCTAACCAGTAGAGAGGAATTAACAGAAACACAAGGTATGAGCTAGTTTTTGTCTTTCAGATTCTCCTTCTGCTTTACAGGAGTCTGAACTTGAGTGTACACGGAGAGGGATAGGAACTGTACCCTAGGGAGACAGCTAGAAGAGGAAAGAAAAGAGAAAGTATGACACCCATGACACAGCACAGAAATCAGTGTTAGAAAGAAATGAGCTTTGAGGATTCAGCTGCAGTAGATGAAGGTTCAAAGGGTGACCCTTATGCTCTTGAGTTACCTCAGCAGGAACATCCTTGCGACCACAAGAGTAGACAAAGATCCCTTTTGAAAAGGGAACAACATTTCTTTCTGTTCGCAGACAAGGCAGTAAAGCTGTGACCCTTTAAAGGACATCAGGGGAAACAATTTTGCTAGGAACTGAGATTTCTATTTGTGCACATATACCAAGATACGTAATGACTACCAAAGAACAAACAGTAAAGGTCCCTAAAGGTTTCAGGAAAATTCTCCTGCCCACATATGAGTCAGGCTGTCAAGTTTTGAGAGTGATGAAGTCAGGTTCTTCATTACCTTGTTCAAGGTTGGTATTTATTTCTTGTAGGTGGCTTTATCATATTTCCCTTGAAGTCAGGAGCTCTGTTAAGAACTGGACTACATCTGTGGTTACTTGGGGATAAAAGTAAAGCTCTCCATCCCAAAGGATAAACAAGGATTACATAAATAGAAATTTGTGGACACATGAGTCACAGAGGACTGGAGAGTCCAATTTCTACATGTCCAGGAGCTGTCAGAATTAAGTGATTTCCTGATCTGCCAGAAAAAAGCCAACATTTGGTTTTTCTTCAAGACAAAATTCCCCATGGAATGATAGTCTCTGAGACAGAGAGAAACTAAATAATTAAACCAACAAATGCAAATAAACAAAAAACTCCAACACAATACCCCCCACCTCTCCCCAGAAAAAAACAACCACCAACCACAAAAACAATTACAGTTGAGTAACGATAAAATTCATTTCAGCTCCACCTTCACCCAGTATTATACATTCACAAAGCTGCATTACAGAAGACACTTGCATATGCTGAAGCTTCAGTATGCAACAGATGTCTAGCTTTGCTAAAACCAAGATGACGTTGATTTTGTTTATACTCATTACTTAGATATGAATCAACATTCACGGCATGAACTGTGCCCTATTCTAGCAGCTTCTATTTAAGTTATTAAAATTAGATGTGTATGCCTTGGCCAAAGCAGAATATAACATAAACACAGGAAAGTAGTGATCTTAATACCCAAAGGGTTTTATTTGCATGTTTTAAAGTAGAAAGAGCTACATATGGAAGAAGAAAATAACAACCACATGGGTTAAGTGAACAATGAACAAAGGAAAATTCTTTCATAAAGCTCTCCAAAGAGCAAACATCAAAAACAGTCAAGAAAGTGGAATCAAAGTAATACATGATTGAGACATGCTTACTCCACTTCTAAACACAATTTATTCTGAATTGTTAGCTCAAGAATCTTTATCTCGTAATAGAAGACTTAAATTTGTGAAAGAAATCATCTCTTCCCTTAAATCTATGCAGTTTTTACTTAATGAGCAAATTCTTTAGATTCTGAAGGAGTCTGAAATTGCCACGACCCTGCAAACATCCCCACTCTACAAACGAATTATTCTAGTCTTCTAAACCTCCTTCTGCAAAACAGCAGCTCAGTGTGAGAAAACAACCCACACAAACCAGAAGCAGTAATTCACTTCTCACTTAAGCAAGACAAGAAATCATGATCAAACTGAGCCCTGTCCTCCAGTCAGCTTTAAATATTGTACTAGAAATACGCCACTTCCACTAACAAATGTGCCGCTTGGACACAAAATCAATGACTAGAAAGACTAGAACTTGCACACTGCACAATCATTTTCTATGAATTACTTAAGCACCCTTAGGTCCGGCCTTAGAAAATGGAGGTTATTTTAAAACACTTAAAATAAACAGAAACAATTAACACAACTTCGTCTTTATAACATTTTTATTTTTGCTCTGATTTAAAACACAAAAACATGTAAAAGCACCCATCGTGTTGCACATGATTCCTTCTTCCTACCACTATACACAAACCGAGTCCTTATCACAGAGGTTACTCACCAGCTTAGATCCAAAACTAAGAGCCAAGCCTGGCAGCATTTAGGTATTTATACTGCTACTTTTAGATAAATAAAGGAAATGTACTGCATGAGCTGCTTCTCCTCCCCTGGAGGCTGGTGGTCAGGAAGGCAAATATACTCTGGACATTAGCTCCAAATCTCTTCCCATAAAAAGATCATACTATCCCAAAGGAGGCAAGTCCCAGATTGAGAGGAGCCAACGATGTATTTGAGCTGAGTGCCACAGATGAGAAAGCCTTATGAACTGTAAGCAGTGAAGCAGAAGATGCTTTTTAATACATTTAACTCCATGACATTTGAATAAAAGGCAGGTCTCAAGACTACAGTGTGCTGTTATACAGGAGGAATGTAACATTATTTTCCTGATCTGGAAGTGGCATTACATTATGTCACTATAACCTAGTCCTCACTGAATTCACATTCAGAAATTTTATACAATCTACTGGCAGGCTATAGAATAGAATTCTATCTAATATTAAAAATTCAGTTTAATAGAACTGATTTTTGCCTGGACAAGTGGATAAAGTTACTCAAGAAAATCCAACTAGTCATCTAACTGGAAGCAGAGAAAATTTTGATGAAACAGGAAATGCCTTGGCACTATAATCCAAAATTTATGAGCTATGGTTCCACACTATAACTTTTATCCTGAAAGATTAAGCTGTACCTTTTACATAAATAAAAATATTAAAGAGAGATTTTTCTTTTTAGAAGACTACTAAACTACCATCAGTGATCCAACAGTGTCTGGGATAAAACACATCCAAAAATATATGTAAACTCTGTTACTAGGGAATCTACGTTACGATAGAAATAAAAATCTAGGAAAAATACAGAGAGATAAGTAAGTGAAGGGCTGTGAGAAAGGGCTAATTCTTAAACACATTTTTTTTTTAAAGACCGTAACTCTTTTCTCTTTGGAAGCAAACTTATGCAGGAATACTTAACAGACATTAATATATTCTCCATGGAATATGAGGAAAATCTACAACAGGTTTCAGGAAAAGCTGGATGAAATTAATAGCATTACCAAGCATCAAGGCCTTTTACTAGGGATTCTTTTCTCTAATACAATATGCAAGGGAAAAAACAAAACCCATCCTTTATTTCCATTCCTTTACATAACAAAGCCAACATCCTTTTGGGCATCAAAATTAGCTATTAAGATTCTGCCAAGAGAAGACAAACTACCCCCTAGAAGGATAGTCTACACCAGCATCTACTGTGTGCATTAGGAAATGCAGCTCACTCTTCCTCTGCTTTATCTAAGAGTACCAAAAGCACAAATTTTGTTGCTACATAAATAAAAAAACTACTACAATCAGTGTGTCTGGGAAAGGAATTCATTCAGAATAATTATAAACAAAAAGAATCTCTAGAAGGCATCTGAAATAAAGAAAAAGGCGGTGATTACTTACTGGAAATGGAAATTCCACTATACTTTATACAAGAATAGTAATACCTTTAATGAAAAAAGCTTTATGCAGGTTTATTTTGGCCTACTTCTTTCCTCTCCCCTTAAAGAAAAACAACTAAACTAAAGCTAACTAATATGCCATAAATAAGATTTGAAGGACATGTTTCAACAAGGACCAACAAATACCAAATACGTAGAAGATTTTGCACTAAAATTCTACCCACTTCACCTACATTCTTGAAAGACAAGTCTTCCCTTAAAAAGGATTAATAACTTCGCTAAAATTGCTGCCTATATTTCTTTACAGATTCAAGCTTATTGTTTGTTTAGAGCATTTACAAAAGGAAAGTTACACAAATCCCAGGATGGTTGGGGTTGGAAGGGACCTCTGGAAATCAAGTCCAACCTCCCTGCTGAAGCAGGCTTGCCTAGAACAGATTGCACAAGGTAATTCCAGGCAGGTTTTGAACATTTCCAGATAAAGAGGATACAAAACCTCCCTGGACAGCCTGTTCCAGTGCTCTATCACACTCAAAGTACAGAAGATTTTCCTAATATTTAGATTACACTTTCCATGTTTTGATTTGTACCTTCTGTCCCTTGTCCCTTCACTGGGCACTACTGAAAAGTCTGGCCCCACCATCTTGACACCTGCCCTTAAGATTTGTATGCAGTGGCAAGATCCCATCTCATCTTAACTGGCTGAAATAAACAACAGCACAAACTACCATTAATGTGCTCCTCTTTATGGTTCTCACCAGTAAAAAGTGCTCATAATTCTATTTTGGCTGTGTTTCCTTTTTTATAGGCCAAGCCACTCAAGAAAGGCCTGATTTGTTGGAAGAAAAATCCCCTTTATGCCCTTGACCTTTCTAAGAAATCTTTCCCTTGTCAAACTTGAAGTATACCAATAGGTCAAGCAGTTTTAACTGACTCTTTAATTTTTATTAGACCATCAATTCAATTAACATTCCAAAAGTGATACTTTGGCACAATTCACATAAAACAATTCTTCCAAAGAAGTTCACTTAAATGGGCCTTTTATTGTCAGGACAAATAACACACTTAGAAGTTATGCAAGAATGCCAGCGTGGTGTGCTGCACATCACATGTCAAACTCTGCAAGATGTGGTTAATGATCTACAGGATCATCTGAGCGTTATCTGAAGAATATGGGTTGTTGCAATATGCTTTTCTTCACTAAAAGGCACACTCAAACCCCTGTTTAATAAGAATCGCAAAACAGAAAATACTGGGAATTTTTTGCTGCAGATTAGTTTTATTTCATATTCTCCAAGAAGATTATCAATCTAGGCATGTTGTGGTAGAAGCTCCAAAATAAAGTTACCACCTTTTTCTGATGTGTGGAAGAAATGCCTCAAAAGCGGTGTAGCTTTAATTCACAGTACAACACCAAAGAACCAACAATTGAAACATGGGTAAAAATTTCCTAGTTTTTTTGACAGTTAACAGTGTGATAGTTTATGGAGAAATCTGCTTTTAAGTAAAAGCTTCATTTTCTAAAGGCAGCTAAACTAAAAGCAGATGCCTAGCAGCTTGCAGAGGTGCCAATCAGCTGAATCCTGCAGAGCATTCTGAGTCCCAGAGGTATCCAAAAAACCAATTACCACAGATGAAGCCTTCTCACCCCCAGCTCAAATATAATAAACACCCCTCAGTCATCTTGTCAAATTCTGTAATATTTGATCATTAATTAGTTTAAATACTTCCAGAAACTTTTTAAATCTAGCCCTGAAGAGTAGTTTGTCCATTTTCATTCCACAACTGGTATGAATTCCATAAGGCTTGCATTTCTGGTTCCCAATGACAGACCTGTCAGACACACCCAGTGAAAGAAGAAGACCAAGTTTACATGGGAGAGAATAAAAGAGGAAAGAAAAAAAATTCATAAAGGAAAAAAAAACATTTACAGAGCATGATCAGAGACCAAGTGTAATCCTCATTCATATTTTACCTCCTGCATAATAAAGATTATAGAATTTCATTCAGTCCTTGTCTTGTGAATTAAGAGGAATTTGAATTTTACAAAGTGTCTAAAGAAAGGAAAGTTACTATCCCACCAATTCGCTTGTTGGAGTTCAGCTTTCTGATTCTGAGTTTTGACAGACTTTCAGCTTTACAAAGTAATCCATTCAAAAAACAAACACCGCTCCTTCAAACACCAAACTAAAAAACAACACATTCCCCAAACCCCAGAAAAACTCCACACTCCTCCTGAAAGGAGGACTTAACTCCCCTATGACTTAACCTCCTTCTTGTTAGGCCAGAGAAATGAGTATTTTTTCACTCAGACTCTTTGCCTCTGGCATATTTCTCTGAACTAAAAATCCTACCTGCAGCTCCTTTCTTCCATCTTTCTGTATTATTTTATTACCAAAGTCACAATATTACCTAAATTCTTGATGACTTTTATCTCTCCCTACACTTGTACTTTCCAGAACAGCTCATAGTTTCTGGGACAGCACAAGGTACCAAGAGCTTGGTTTGCCATCTACTACCAACTGAATGGACCTTGCAAAACACGCTGTTGCCCAATGAAGCTAGCTCAACCTGTTGCCAGCATCCCATAACACTAGTCTCTCTTCATTTGCAGCCTTATACGTTTGTTTAGTCTGTATATTTCTAGCTGCAATTGTCTTTTTATAAAGAAACTAATAAACTCAGTGACTTTGGACTAAAGGCATATTTATGGTTTCTATAATCAGTAATGCCTTCAGCTTCACAATGCCTATATAAAGGAGAAGAAATATCAGAGAAGATTCCTATTATCTACAAGATTTAGCCCACTAGTTTCAGCTTTTCTGGAACAAAAGAATACCTGGAATCTGTTCTGCTACATAAACGCAAAATTATTTTTCTTGCTGCCAAGAATAAATCAGAACTTACAATTCTAATAATGAAATTAAGACTGAGCTTCTGAACTCACAAGAATTTTAATTTCAAAATAGACGTTCCCATAGAAACAGTATGCTTTCCATCCAAAGCTATCACATTTCATAAAAGAAAGAATATGCTTTCTATCCAAAATTTTAAACCTCATCATATTATGTCTAGCAATACAAAGCATTACAC
The DNA here is from genome assembly GCF_017590135.1 of Pyrgilauda ruficollis. Taxonomy (NCBI): domain Eukaryota; kingdom Metazoa; phylum Chordata; class Aves; order Passeriformes; family Passeridae; genus Pyrgilauda; species Pyrgilauda ruficollis. Next base: position 1,339,399 of record NW_024524266.1, on the reverse strand, counting down.
AGAGACACAGAGAAAACCTCCTAACCACACTACATAGCATGTTTTTGCCAACAAAAACTTTGGCTAGACCCACGTTAAAAAAAAAACCCTACTTGTAGCTAAAGGTTCCACTGATGTCTCCACAATCCTGAATAACTTTTACATTTAGCTAGCTGGATTTACTTTTTTCAAACCATTCATTTTATTTAGTTCTCTTCATGTACTGTGTTCATTTCTTGAAAAAGGAGATAAGCCCAGAAGATTCAAGCACTTCATGTATTTTCAGCTGCCTGGAAGGGTAGTACCTTGTAAAAGATGAACAGAATTAATCTTAGGCCTGCCAGACATGCAAGCAAGGTGCACCTTCAACACATACTGAAAAAACGACACCAGTTTTTAATAGTTTGTCTCTGAAATCTCACAGCTGTGAAGGGAAATGTTTTATCTAAGCACTAATATCTGGCAAAAGAAATGAGGGCAAGACAGATTGATGGGACGCTACCACCCTATCTACAAGAAAATTCTCCACCAGAACTCCAGCTGAAATCTAGCATCAACACCATGTCTACTGAAAATGTATCAGGGTACTAAATTAAGCTAATTAAGTTAAATTCATGAAGTTCCTATATGCCTCTACTGAAATGAGAGCACGAATGCAATAATGGAACTAGAAATTTAAGTCCAAGTAAGTAAAAAAGCATTGATGTAAAATTCTTCTGAAACTATGTGTCTAAAAGACAAGTTGAAACTGCTGCTTAGAAAGAAGCGGTCATTTGGCAGCTTTCCTTAAGGAAAATACGATTGGAAGGAAATCATAAGGGGAGGGGAAAAAAGAAACCTTTGATTTATTTTGGAAGAGTTCTGCAGGAAGCAGTATTACTGAACACTTAACTGCAGCAGCAGAGCTTGACAGTGAAATCCTGTTCAGCAGTGAGTAACAAAGAGGCCAGTTACAGGACAGGGCTGTACAACAACCTGACCTAGGCGAGACACACTCCTGGCCTGTGGGAGAAGCTTTTCAGCTCTAACACCTGCTGAAACACCATTTCCTCAAAGAAAAGTACCCTCTACAGAAAACAAATAATTTTCCACAGGGTGAGTTCTAAAATCAGCTGTTTTTTCTTTGCAGTACCTGAAAATTGATAACTTATTACCTTAATTTACAATGCCTTTCCACAGGGGTAAAGAGCTGCAGATGAGCCCACTTCCCTAGACAATTTCCAAGCAGAGGGCGTTGCCAGGTCCTTAACTTCAGAGTCACTCAAAGGAGATCTTCAAAGCCCACACTCCCTCCCGAAGCTTGCTCTTCAAACTGAGAAGCAGGTCCTTAGCTCAGGCAGGAATGCATGGCCAGGTGTACTTTAGCACAGTCTGACTGGCACTGCAGGGCCAGGAGGTCACTCCACACTTACTGGAGGTTTTATATTGCTCAATAAGGAACTGGCAGATTAGCTTGGTGTGCTGGTTTGGCTGGGGCAGAGTTAATTTTCTTCACAGTACCCAGTATGGGGCTGTGTTTTGGGATTTGTGCTGCTGATTCGAGAAACTGCATAGATAAAACAGGGATATTTTAGCTATTGCTGAGCAGCACAGTATTAGAAAATTTCCGGTTTCTCATAGACCTCAATACATATTTTAACTTTAATTAATAGATAATACATACTTTAACCAATATGTACCTTAAAAAAAAAATCTTGAAGACACACAAGCAGGCCATCCCTTGTGGCAGTCAGACATTACTCATTACCCACCTTTTGGAAACAGGGTAAATGGTGGATTGTAACAAACAACTGACACAATCCCTGTGTGCTGAAAGACAATATAGTCCTACCTGGACTTCAACAAAGCCTTTGACACCGCCTGCTGTGGCATACTCTGGAAAAGCTGGCAGCCCACGTCATGGAAAGGAGCACTCTTCGCTGGGTGAAGAAACAGCCGGATGGCTTGGCCCAGGACATGGTGCTGAACAGTGTGGCATCCAGCTGGCATCCAACCACTAATGGTATCCCCCAGGGATCGGTGGGGGATAAACCCAGATATTAAACCCAGTTCTGTTTAATATCTTTTTGGATTGTCTGGATGAGGAGACTGAATCTACCTCCAGCAAGTCCATAGACAACACCAAGTTGGGTCGATCTGCTGGAGGGTAGGAAGGTTTGGCAGAGGGACCTGGACATGCTGGATCAATGGGGCAAGACCAGTGGCATGAAGTTCAACAAGACCAAGGGCTGGGTCCTGCACTTGGCAGCAACAACCCCAGGGAGCAGTACAGGCTGGGGGCAGAGTGGCTGGAAAGTGGCCCAGCAGAAAAGGACCTGGGAGTGCTGGTCAACCTGGGACAGCTGGTCCCACAAGGAGAGGCAGAGGGAGCTGGGGTTGTTTAACCTGGAGAACAGAAGGCTCAGCAAGGATCTTACTGCCCTCTATAATCACCTGAAAGGAGGCTGTATCCCGGTGGGGGCTGGCCTCTTCTCCTGGGTAACCAGCAACAGGACAAGAGGACACAGACTTAAGCTGCAACAGGGGAGATTTAGGTTGAACATTAAGGAATAATCTCTTCACAGAAGGGGTGATTAGACATTGGAATGGGCTGTCCCTGCAGGTGTTTTAAGAAAGACTGGACATGGCACTGAGTGTCACAGTGTAACTGACATGGTGATGTTCAAAGGCTGGACTTGATCTCCGAGATCTTGTCCAACCTATTTGATTCTGTGACATCACCCAAACAGTGAGGGGGCTGGGGGTGCACAAGAAATTGGGATGCTGCCAGGACAGCTGGGCCCAACTAACCAGAGGGATATCCCACACCATATGGTGTCATGCTTAGCAGATAAAGCTGGGGGAAAGGAGTAGGAAGTGAGAGATGCTCAGAGTGATGGTTCTTGTATTCCCAAGTCAACATTACACATGATGGGGCCCAGCTTCCCTGGAGATGGCTGAACAACTGCCTACCAATGAGAAGTGAGGAATGGATTCCTTCTTTTGCTTTGCTGGCGCACACAACTTTTGCTTTACCCACTAAACTGTCCTTGTCTTAACCCACAACTTTTCTCACTTTTACTCCTCCAGTTCTCTCCCCCATCCCCATGGGGCAGAGTAAGCAAGAGGGTGGTTGGAGCTTAGTTAAGATTGCCCTCCTAAATGTATCTCAATGAGCACTCTGAAAATCTGCACTCATCAGCATTCCTGCCAGCTCTCAGCAAAGAATTGTTAAGTCAGTGTCTGCCCACTACCTCACAGACAAGAAATTCTTCCTGTTTTTCTTTATTCTTTATTCCTGTTTTAAGCTGAGTTAGGTTTTTTTACTTCCTCATTAGATACTTTGCTATAGCATTAGCTCATTACAACCTCTTTTTTTAAAATCAAAATTCCCCAAAGGATTTTTTGCAGAAGGGTTAACTACATACATACCAAGATAATCAGTACAACACTCCATTTTTGGAGTGAGGAAACACCACAAACTTAATAAAAATCTCAATTAAGGGAATTGACATTTTAGATACTACAAGAAGAGTTTATTGTTATTCACTGCAGACCCTCTTTGGATTAAATTTTGTATCCAATCATACATAAAATTAAATGGTCTACTCTTTTAGAAACATTCTTCTTTTTCCATATTATCGCTTTAACCACAAACACATTCTATGTATTTTTGCCTCCTGGCTGTCAGTCATTTCCCTTCTTCCCATGTACAGGAAGCCAAAGCATCAAGAAGCAGTTGTAAACTCTTTTGTGCACATCCACCCAACGGGAGTCATACATGGGAACACAGTAAGTTAGCTTTCTTCCACAAACCCACAGGAGAGCTTCAGAGCTTGTTGCCCAGAGAGGTTGTAGGTGCTCCAACCCTGGAAGTGTTCAAGAACAGGTTGGATGGGGGCCTGAGTAAGCTGATCAAGTGGGTGGTATCCCTGCTCATGACAGGTGGTTTGGAACTTCATGATTTTTAAGATCTTTTCCAACCCAAACCATTCTAGATACATTTACAAGAGCATTAGCTATAGCAGTGCCTATTTTCCATCAGCCCCACTTTCATGATAATTTCTTCCATTAATATTTCAAAAGCACTAGCAGCAAAGACAGGCCAATAGAACCCAACCCTACCCCTCAGTGCTCTACTTCAGGGTCATCCCAGGACATCAGCCAGAGGCTTTCAAGAACCTGCAAGAAATTCAGTATTTAGACAGTTTCAGGGATCTCCAGGCTGTTTCTACCACAGCATCAGGCCACCAGAAGCAAGAGTTTTTTAGCCCTTAGTAATCAGTGTGGAAGGTCACATATCCATGGGAATGCACCTTCCAAACCTACCACACAGCCAGAGACCATTCTCTTCTTCCACAGCTGCAGCACAGCTTGGTTCAGGACATGCATGGGGCACTGCAGTGCAGAGAGGGACTCAAGTATATTTGCCATGCTTCCTTTTGAAGATAAAATTAATTACTAGGCTCATATGTAGGCAGCACCTCAAGCACTATTTCCATAAATCTTTTATCCTACTAGTATTTTTCCAGGTTGATTAGGAGTAGAGGACAGAAAGAAGAGAACTAGAAGCACTTCTAGAGGCCTAGCTTTTACAAAACTGAACTTAGTGCAAGACAGCAGCTAAATGCTGGTATTCATCACTGATCACTACTAGGTGAGGAGGGGGAAGGAAAGGCATCTAAGAATCACAACATGCACATTCCAAGAAACAGAGTCCAGGTTACACAAAAACACATTTGAGAGCTGGCAGGCTGTTTTGTAAGAAGTGACCTTCTGTGTCACATGTTTCCAAAGTGAGGAATGATTCTTGCACACATAACAAAAAACACAGTTATCTGAAATGCTTCAGGAAGCTCTGGTTATCAGATCAATAGCAGATACCCACAGCTGGTCTGCCCCTGCAGTTACTTGGCAAGTGCCTCTTATTTAAGGTTAAATCATCTTTTGGTGAAATGGAACTGAGGCACAGTAGATAACTATATGCTAGCTCCTGATTTGTAACACTGAGTTTAACTTCAAACCACCCATCACCAGCAATTTGAAAAATATTTCAACTTTGCTAGATGTGTAGAAATAAAGTCCATGGATCTTGCAAACTGAATGAAAAAGTCTACTGTTTTATTTTTTTTGAAGAGAAACTCATATTAATATCATGGGACACAAAATTAGGCTCACTCAATTATTATTTGTTTCAACGTTCTCAATGATTTATAGGCAGGTTCTCAACTAAGAACACAAGAAATGAATTCATGCATAATTAACCTTGAAGAAAATTATAACTGCTTCTATTACTTACCAGCTACCATCAGTTTCTATTCAGTTGAAATCTTCTTCACTGGGTGCTTCTAAATAGCTGCAATTTGTCAAAAGCAGGAGGCAGTTCTGGTTATCCAGTGGGCTGCCTTCAGCAAGTATCAAAAGTGGGAGACTGTGCCACACAGTTCTTCTACCTGGGTTTTGTGGGAGTGTATTTAAAACTTGTTCAAAACATTAGGATAATTTTATCACAGGACGTGTGACTTGTGTTTTCAGAGCTTATGCTAAGATAAATGGTCTTTACATTTCTGGCACTACTTCTCCCTTTTAATTCTCCTTCCAGTTTCTCTGCCTAAGATCATACGTAACATCCACAGTTTAGGAGCATTCATCTGAGAATTAAAGAAACTGTAATCAGACAAGAGGCGTGGTACGTAATCTCATATCATTGTTCTCCAACCTGGTACAACGGGAGTAGTGCTAAAAATGACAAACAACTCAGTTCTGAACTTTCTAAACAAAATAAGCTACCAAGAGCAATGTTACCACTGTCCAGTGTCTGCCCATTGAACCCTCCTGCCAAGAGGGGAAGCTACTTACAGAAAGGGAAGTGCTCACTGATTTGCTTGCACTGCATCCTTTTCTTCCATAATTAGGACAATATCTCTAGGTCACAAAATGTTCTGCCACTCAAAGAGAAGACAACTATTCCACTTCCACTGGGGTTCCAAGACTTGAAGCGAAAAAAGTCAAACAGGACAACGTGGAAAGGGCACAAAACACTAGAACGGGAAGGAGATAAGGGAAACAATACAAATGTCACACATACAGCCATCTGCTGCAGGAGGGAAAGCTCACGTCCTAAAGACAGTGTTACAGGCTCATGAAAATAAGAAGGAATCATACTGGCAGGAGTTGGAGGAGCTGAGCAGTTTGAGACATTTTTATTGTCACAAAATTGGAGATTTAGTTTTTTAAAAAGCAACAGGCTGTATCAGGAAGGGGGAAAAAAAAAATTCACTCATTATACCAGTGGGGATTTTTTGTTTTGTTTAAAACACTCAAGTCTCACTTGCAGCAAGCCACAAGATTTGATAATCCCTTTTATGAGGCTTGGAAGATGCTGACTCAACTACACACAGCTTTTTCTTTCATTTATTTTTGTACCTGTAAGCCACTACAGATTCTGGTAATTTCTCACTTTTCTGAATGAATGAAAATTTTGAGAGCAAATGATAGGTGGAATATAAACCAAAAAACCTCTAGAATACTAACAAGATCCTTATTTCTACCTCCAACAATTAAGAAAAGAACAACAGATGTACACATTTATATGCCCAGATCACAGATCCCATGATGAAGAACAGAAACTGATTTTTGAGGCCTTTCACAACAAAATCTCACACATTTAAATTTATATGGCTGAATATTATATATGACTAAAAACTCATTAGTCATAAGCTCCAGAATGTTAATGAAAAATTTTCCTTTTATTTCACCTGCACTGAAGACCATTAATTTTAAACTAAGTATGTAAAAGTGATTGGATGGCTGGACAACACCTTTTTTCTGTATTTTGCAAGAATGTCCTGAAAGCAGTAGTTAGCAATATTAAATTATGTAACAGAGTATAGAAAATATGTAACTGTATCAAATAGAAAGACTGAGGGAGCAGGGAGAAGTACCTACATCAAATGCTCACACAGGTCTTTAGGCTCTCATCAGGGATCCTCCATGAATGGGTTCTTGATGGCCCAAGCAAAGCCAACTTTCCATTCTCACCTGCTTCCTAAGAGATGGAAAGATATACTAGAAAATTCACAAACACATCTGATCATCTATTTCCCTTTAAAAACCATGTTAATTAGCACTCTTCTAGATTTGTTTCTTTCCACACCCAGGTAGGTGTGGAAATCTTGTATGTTTATTGAGTTGGTTGCCCTAAAGGAAGCTATCCTGAATCTCCTGTGATGTAGGATAGCAAATTACTTATGTAAAGAATTCAAATTAAGAGCAAAAACCCACTCACTTCCTTTGACCACCTCTGCTCTCTACAGCACGCTTGCATAAGTTGAGTTTAATCACCAACCTGAAATCTCATTTCCTAGGCATATCTTCAGGTACTGAATATGAAATTGCAGTTAATCAAGCACAGGAAAAGGAATTTATCACAGCTTTGATGTCTTTTGATCAACCCCCTGGATGTTGTACCCAGTGTTTCCCTGAAAGAAAGGAAATCATTCAGACTTGGAAGAGAAAATTATTCTTTCTATTTCACAATTTTTAATACAAATGTAACCACTACAGACTCAGCATTTTTCTAGATGGAGACCCAAACAAAGGTTATTTGTTCGGATATTTTGCAATAGCAAAATGTGACTAAGATGAGGGATTACTAAGTGTACCTTCAGTTCAGGCAGTAAAACACTGCCCCTTGGAAGCTCACAGGGCCAGTGGCTTCAACACGAGACAGTGACTGCAGTGAAGCAAACAATTCATGTAGATATAAGATGTGATTGCAATGTGAAGTAAAGTGACTCAAACTAGCCCACAGAGTATCACGAGAAGCTCAGCCAAGGCACTGTGGGGCTGCTTATGAGTTTCCCTGGTTTTCATACTTGTGTCACCATAATGTGCATGTACTGAGGTGAAACTAGAAATGTAGTCACCATACATGATCACTCAAAGTAGAAACTGAACAACTAGCAGCCAGTTACCTGCCCCACATTTGTATTTGAAGTATCCATTGTCCCCTTCCTTCCAACTGAGAGCCAAAGTTAATTGCATAGTCAACAGAAAGACACCACAACCCTGACTGCCTAAGTTCAGGCACCTGGACATACACCACTAACTTTAAATACCTATTTGTTTCCCATTACAGAACATGACTGCATCTCAGTTAAAAAAAAAAAAACAAAAAAAAAAAAAACAAAAAAAAACACCACACCACCACAAATGAATCAATGTGTGTTATTTTGCACACAGTCATCTCTACATTACAGTTTGTGAAGCATTCTGCTGTTCTACGCCACACTATTTACTCAGCTAGGCAAAGAACTACTGGGAAAAACTTTTCCTGTCCCATCCCTGTGTTTTTCCCCTCACACTCAAACTGGAAGAGCTGTTGTTTCTTAGACAGCTCAGGTACACATTTCACAAAGTCAAATTGAAGAATGCAACAGGGCATTAGTAACTTTTTTTCATACCCAAAACACCCATCCCTTTGCATATACCCTCTAGGACACCAGTTTAAATGAAGTCAATAATCCAGTTCTTGGACACCCTTATTTTCTACAGTCTCTCCTACCAGCTCCCGATCCACAAGGAAGATGAATTTCCATATATCTGTAATTTTTATGAGCAGCTTTTCCACTGCATTTATACTGTTTTACTAACCATTCCTCTTGTTCATGTCTCCCTCCCTCATACATTTTCAGTATTGGCATAAAGCAGGCAGTATTTAAACTTATCTTTCAGCTGTTGAGTCAATTTTGACAGACATCTGCAAAATATACCTCTTCCTTCAGGAACCAGAGAAGAAAAACATAATGCCAGAGGCATAAACTCTTCATCAGGAAGATGCTCCATATTGCTCCAGCCTAGAATCTGTGACTTTAAAAGACTGCATATTTAATCAATTCAAGAACTTGAACAAACTCAAGTCCTCTTGAAAGTTGCTGATATTTGTCAAGCCACGATGCCTTGGCATGATCCTGGACAGCTTTAGCCAAGCACATATCTCAGGTCACTGAGACTATTCAGGGAGTGTCCTACTCAAACTGTTGGGTACTTTCCCACTTAGGCTAGAACAGCTCAGTCACTTTGCACACTATTATTAAATACCACATGCAAAGTGGGGGTTTAACGTGGGGGCTGGAACACAGAAGGTAGCACAGAGGTTCACACACAACATTTACCTTAGCCTGCATCAAGTACTCATGAGGTGCCATAACTTCCCCATTAGCTTGCCTCTGCAAGTCAGTACTAAAATTACACATTAGAAATAAAATTCTACTTTCAATAAATTCAGTTAGCTATAGCTGAATAAGTTGTGTTACTTTTGCCTTCTGTTTCTTTTTGATATGTATTTTTCACTATTTCCTCTGACAAGGTATTTCTGTATTTTTACTTAACTTGCACACAAAAGCACTTTCAGCTGCAGTGAATTTCTTGCCTTTGACTTTATTTGTATATCACTGTATTTTAAATTGCTGGACACAGAAAATAGAACTTCCTCCAGGACATTTCCCAGGCAGTTCATTATTTCTTCATATTTTTAATCAACCCCCAAGTTATTCTGTTCTTTTCAGGAAACATTCATTGCAAAAAAAAAGTAATCTAGTGCGCTGTTTCACAACAACAAAACCATGTTTCCATGGATGGTCTAAAGCTTAAACTTTTATTCCTTCTTCTGAATCTGCTTCAGAGGCTTTAGATACAGGGCTCACGGACAGTGAACTCTCTTCAGGAATTTCTGTCCCTTTGAGCTTCCACTCTTATGGTTTCCTTTGCAAGATATGAAAATATGTAGCTTATAACCATGCACAGTAATCTCAAGGAAGCCACACCATGTGTGTATGAGGCACTGGTCCTCAGCCATCATTGTATTACATATAACAATCATGAACAACTAATTGAGGCCAACATCATATTCTGCAAAATAATTTTTCCAAGAGCAGAAAGGGAAGTGTTTTAAGAATTTGTAAAAAAATTTTAAAATAAAAGACTCTTGCCAGTAACTAGCCCCCAAGCCATGACTCACCAGCAATAGACTTAAGGGACCTTATTCTCCATGATTTCCAACCTTTATGTTGTTTAGTTCTCACCTCTTGAGCGCAGGTACACACTCAGCAGCCTTCCTCACTGATGGTCCCTGATGCCCAAGACACTTTTTGAGGTGATATCCCCTATGTCCTTCCAACAAGAAACCTCCTGAATAAAGATACCTCACTGCACATTCAGCAACAGCCAACCCCAACTGCTGCCAGAATTCCATCAGGTGTAGAAAGGCACATGCATCAGAGCCCTCTTTGGCTTCAACTAACCCACCCAATCATCTCATCTCACCTCCTCTGCAGCTTCTTTTCCCCTGCTGTAATCCTCTACTTCCAAAATCAAAACCAGAATAATACCAAGCAGAGTAGCTACTATCAGTGTTCACTTGTGAGGAAATGTGTCACCTAAAACCTCCTGTTTCTTTGCTGTGTTTCAATATGATGGAGGACCATGTTTCTGCTCTACCTACTGACAATTTGCATATTGTTCACCACAAAAGGCAATGTTTGCTTCCAGCTTCCTGGGCTGATCACACACTCTGAGCAGCAAGTCACGCCCCATCTCAGGTTTGCCTTGAGAACTAAACTGATTCACAGCCTTTACCAAGAAATGGAGCACAGCTGCATCAGGGGAAGTTCAGAATGTATATTTGGAAAAGATTCTTCACTGAGAGGGTGATGAACAGGCTCCCCGCAGCACCAAGCCTGTCAGAGTTCAAGGAGCTCCCTCTTGGTCACACAGTTTAATGGCTTCGTTTTAAGTAAACCTGCAAGGAACAGGGAATTGGACTTGGTCTTTATGGGTCCCTTTCAGCTCAAGATATTCTTTGACTCAGTGAGCACAAGGAAGCGTTCATCAACACAGATAAATTGTGTAAAAAAAGAACAAAACCAAACCCACAAAACCCTCAAAGCCTAACTAAGCAAGGGGGGAAACGAATCGTTTTCACCGGGGGAATCTAACACATCACACCAGCTCAACATTGACACCTTGCCCGAGAAGGCTCAGCACAGGCAGCTGCAGCCTACGAAACCCCAGCAGTCAGAGATCAGAAGCTGTGAGCAATTCACACGTGCTCACCAGCACTGATTAACATCAGACATCAGCAAACCAGTCACAAGAGATGTGAGCACTCATTAGGCAGATACACTGCAGCTGACCCATGGCGCAGAAGAGCCTTTTCTAGGCTATGTTTATCTCCTTCGTCCCTAACTATATATATGCAAGTAAAAATAAATGGTTGGAAGATGTAAAAATATGAACCGAGTATTTACAGAATAAAAAAAAAAATTAAGTCAGTCCTTGTTGACAGATAGCTCAAGAGAAGAAGGAAAAGAAGGAAAGTTTGCTTTCCATAAAGTTAACCTTTATGTTTCCCCATTATAATGCTGCATGAATATCTGCTGGCTACTTCAAAACTCAGTCTCTTAAAACAGAATTAGAGCATCCTGATGTGAACTTTCTAAAATATTGGTCATTCATTTACCAGTTGACTGCTCTAATACTATGCCAGCAACACAGGGGACACGGCCACTAGTAATTAAGAAACCTTGCTGCTGGGGTTAAGAAACCACTTATCTGCCAGACAAAAAAATGTCAACTTAAAGAGACTGAAAACTAACATACAGAAGAAGTTTTACCTTTTGAAATCCCAAGGCATCAGAAAACATGCCTCAACAACAAACACTTCTACAATATCATTAGCTGAAGCCACCACACGTTATTATTCCAGGTTTAATGGTGGAATAGGACCAAGACCCTCAAAATTTCAGGTTTTGTGCTTCCAGACATAAAAAAATTATATGCTAGCTCTGAGCTACATGCCATCAGCACCCAGGAGGAAGTTTTAATTTACTCCACAGCTGCTGTCAGCACTGCCTAGAAAATATATGTATATATACATATACGCATAGACACACAGAGAAATATATACATATATAGCTTTGACATCTTGAGTGTCCAACCCTCAATCCTGTTGTGTGAGGAGGAAGGCCTTCTTACTGATGTTGTTGCCTACTTTCTTTGTTGCAGAAAAATAATACTTCAAAAAACTACTACAAAGGTCTCAAAGCATGTATTCAAATGCTTTAAAGACTAGGCCTCTATCCAGCAAACTAGCTCTTTAAAATATGCTAAAAGTGTACAGTTACTTCTTTTTGTACAGTTTATGCTTTTTTTTTTTTTTAGTTCCTTTGAGTTAACTGATCCAAAGAGAAAACAACAAATGTAATTTGTTGCATCAGAATATAATAAGCAAATAATTCTATGCACCAACCACAAGTACAACAGCAGCCATGCTGGGTCAGACACAAGACTGTCTAGCCAAGCCTCTGACAATGGAGAACCAGCCAAAAGCAGATGGCTAGGAAAAGGAGAGCTTTGGAACATGGCAAGCATATGATTCTTCTCCCAAGTATTCCTCCATCTGGGGCTTATTTGTTTCCTTGACTTGAATGCAACTTCCAAATAACTTCTCTCATAATCATCAAACTGGAAAACAGGAGATGTTGAACTATTTGCCATGAGCATTTACATAAAAAAACAATCAAGTCTGACAATTTCTGCACACCCATTTTACAGCGCTTGTGGAAAAGAACATGAAAGATTTAGACTAGACTAAGCAGCTGAATTTTCCAAGATAAGGAGAGGTGTGAATGTACAGCTAAGACTCCTCCCTAGAATAACTGGTTTACACTTCAAATCTAACTTGGTAGAACAGGTCAGGTGTGCACACTGATTTCACTAAAGATAACCCACAAATGCACATCTTAAGCACTGTGGTAAGCAAATTTAGTTCTAGGAAAATGAGATTTTTCTAAATTCAGAGCAGGAAGTAATGCATACTTAACTTTTGATCCATCACCACTACTGCAGATATTCTCATCAATCACTAAAGTCTAAGTGTGCACAAGCATCACTTTGTATTACAAGAATGGAGCTTCATTGTACTGAAGCTTGTGTTGTTACAGCCAAATGCCTACTCCATACTGGAAAAACAAATAACCGTACAATCTGAACTGCAAGTAAAACATAGGGGACTTCTATGGAGATAAGCCCCAAAAATAGTGCTCATAAGCAACAACAAAAATAAACATACATTCACATACTAAATATAATATGAATGGGGAAAATTTAAGAAGATGTATTCCAGTTTACCTTGTTTAATTTTGTATTGAACTAGTACAGTAGCTACTACCATGCATACCCTAATTTTTCTAGGCCAAATCTTCCCTATTTCTACATCATACATTGTATAAAGTGCTGTTGAGGTATTAAGACAGACATCCTGAGCAGGGACTCAGTATTTAGGTAGGTGGGATGGTTGTAAACTTTGATCCATGTTCTTGTCATTGCTGGCTAAAGAATTTCAGCTCTCATGGATGACTGTTGCTGGATTTCTCTATATATCTACACATACATAATTAAAGAAAACAATGTATCAGTATTTGATAACCCTATAACTGCTTCACAAGAATCCAGTAGTTAGCAACATCAGGTTAATAAACAGACAAAAAAGCTAAATTTTAAACTCCTCCTCACTATACATTCCAAGCTTACTTGGTACCCACCTAGTAGAGATAAGACAGTGAGACTGCAGAGAGATAAGAGGCACAAACCAAGGTCTCCAGACACATTGAGCCCAACAAAAGCATAAGATCCACACAAAATAAAAATAAACAAATAAATAACACCGACTTTTCAATCCCCTTGTGACTTAACACCAGATTTACAGTGTCAGCAAGGTCCCTTACTTCTTCACCAGGAGAGCAGAAAGCACATATGTGCCCTGGGAGCTTCTGTTAATTCCAAGATTAATGAGAGCTGTTAATAAATGAAAACCCACAGGCCCCAACAGTCTAGCCCAGTTTTGGCAACTTCCATCATTCTCAGGAGCACGAGTCAACAGGGAGATGGTGCAAGAGCCCTTGTGTGCCCCTGAAACACCAGAGAGGGGACAGCCAGGCTCAGCGCTAACTCCAGCAACAGAGAAGAATGAGGAAGACGTGGTATGTCACCCTGGTACAACACAGCAACACTTTCTAACTGTTGCTCTGCAAACACAGCTTCAGCAACTCTGCTCCAGAAGGGCTGCTGAGCAGCAGGAACTTCTACTGCAGAGCTGTGCATTGGCAGTGGCCCTGCACCAGGAACCGTGGCCACTGGGGAAGTGATTGCTGAGCTCTGAACACTTGCACTGTCCTGAGACAGATATCACCTGGGTGCTTCACCTGGCACACAGAGCTTCCCCCTCTGGAGCTTTCCAGTTTCCACATACAACTGGAACCTGGTTCCTCAATTAACACTGAATAAAATACCACAGTAAGAACAAATGACTGACAAAAAGGGCTCTAAAACCAGCAGGCAAGCCTTGGAGGGTCTTATTTTATTATGTATGACAAAAAAAAGGGTGTAATGAAAATTACCAAGGAACAATGTCACCAAGACAGATGGTTTTCCTGGTGAAATAAAGCCCTCTGCTAATCACCCACAGGGGTCTGGCTTACTAGAAACAAGCAGCAACTGCCCACAAGAGACTCCCCATAGTAAAACACAAACACCAAAACTGAAGTAGATTTAAAAAAATACTGCAAATTACATAGAAAGTATATTTAAAACAGAGCTACTGGTAGAGAGCTTTCATGATAGTAACAGATTACCAAATGCAAGACAAAGCTCTTGAACACCTCCCCTCCACACTTCCCAGAAGTGTTTCTGTATAACTTTTTGGCAGTTTCATTTCTCCCCTTCCTCCTTCTCAATTCCTGACACAGGAAAAGCTATTTTGGACTAGATTGCGACATGAAGTGACACAGCAAATGAACTTCCCTCCCAAATTTCATCAAGAGGAAACTGGAATAGTGCACGATGCTGCAGGTCCTCCAGTTTCACAAGACATATAACCTGCATTCTTCATGTTGCCACTAAATATTTTTAAAAATCCACCTAAACATGAAAACAACAAAAAAAAAAAAAAATAAAAAAAAGGAACAAGATTATATTTGCAAGGAACAACTTAAAGGCAAGAGCATTCATTGACTTAATTTTGCAGGACACTCTAGTCCTTTACATGACAGAGGAGAGCTTCCTGACTTAATAATCCAGAGCAAGACATTCATATGACTAAGACCACAACCCACTTCTCCAGTCCATGCTCTCCCACCTCCTCCACCCCAGGCCTCCAAACCACAACCCACGCTCAGTCCTGCATCCCAGAGATGCTGCCTGCCACAACAGCGGCACAGACAGCCCCTTGCTGCTATCCCAGACAGAAGCTGCCGGCAGCCCATGCTCTCTGTGCACCAATTTCTTACAGCTGCGGGGAAGGGGAACGCCACGTCCAAAGGGCTGGCAGGCAGCACGCGTTTGGAAGTCCTCGTCTGACACCAGCTGATACCAAACTCAACAGTACACAACGAGAAGCGATGAACTCAGTAAGAAAGGGAAGGGAGAAGCTGCAACCTCTCTAATTCCTGACTGAACTTGTAGTCAGCAGCCATCTAGTCGGGTAAAAGAAAGCAATCAGGTACCGCAATCTTCTCTGTACATCTACATTTCGCAAAGCAATTCCAAAAATACCAGAGATGAACAGTTGTAAGTAACAGTTGACCCTTATGGCCCATCAAAATCGTGTCTCTTCTCAGACTGTCCTACCGCCAAACCCTATGATTCAGGCGACTGACTTCACCGTAGAGCCAACAAGGCGATAAGCAGCGGGGCAGGGCTCCCGCCGCCGGCCGCCGCCTCCGGGGCACCGCGGGGATCACGTCTCCATCTCCTGCTCCCGCTTCTCGGAAATCGAAGCTGTCCCGAGCGAGGTCACCCACCCCGCAGCTCGTACAGTAGGGCCGAGCCAAAACTAGGGAAAAGAAAGCCCTGCGCATCCCAAGGCACGGAGGGTGCCGCGGGCAGCGCCGCTCTCCCCGGAGCCGGAGAGGGGCAGCCCGCCAGCAAACACCCGGCGGGTTTCGGGGAGCCCCGTTCCGCCGGGAGCGCCGCGCCGGACCCCATCCCCTCCGTGCCGGGGGTGCCCTCACCTGCGGTGTCCCAGATGGAGATGTTGTACGGCCCCCACTGCTTCAGGTAGAAGGCGCCGCCGACGGTGCTGACCGTCTCCTGGAAGCGCCGCTCCATGTAGCGGTGCAGCAGGGAGGTCTTGCCCACGTTCATGTCCCCCAGCAGCACCACCTTCCCGTCCGGCTTCTTCATCGCGGCTCGGCTCGGTTCCCTGCCGGCGGCCGCTCCCGCCCCCTTGCCCTGCCCGGCCCGCTCCGCCCGGCGGGGCCCCGGAAGCGGCGGGACGAGGGCCGAGAGCCGCCTCCGCCGGCAGCGCAAACTTCGGGGGCTCCGCTGGAGCCGCCGCGATCGGCCCCGGCTCCGGCTCCGGCTGCTCCTCCTCCCCCGGGCCGGCCCGGCCCCGCTCCGCCCCTCAGGGGGAGGGGACGCGGGCGGGGAAGCGGCCGGAGCTCGGCGGACCCTCCGCCCCTGCCCTGCCCGGAGGAGCCGGCTGAGGTGTCCCGGCCGCCCCGGGGCACGCTGGCTCCCGGTACGCCGGTTCTCGCGGGGGTGTCGGGGCCGAGTCGGCCTCGCTGAGCCTCCGGGGGATGCAGCTGCGTGCCGGGATGCTCGCGTCCTTCCAGCTGGAGGTGGCACAGACACCATCTCCGCAGCCCTCCTGGAGCACAAGGCAAAGCCCGCTCATTGCGTTCCCCTCCTGGGGTGTACATGGAGGGGCAGAAAGTTGCTCCGAAATTAAGATCTCTCACAGAGCTGTGACAGCTGCCAGGCAAACGCCTTTGCCCTGGTGAGAGGGAGGTGTCAGGGATTATTTTCCGAGGGGCAGGTCTACCTCTGAGGTGTAATTCCATTACAGAGATCCAGAGATCTAGCCTATCCTTTTTGTATCAGTCCTCTTTATGCGAAACAAATCTGGGAAAAAATACTAATAAAATACAAACTTGCTACAAATTTTGGGTAAAATAAAGGGATAATTTGTAGACCAGCTGGGGGGGATGAAGCAACTGTTAAGAGTATTCTTAAGAGAACCTACCATTTACTAATTTTCTCTCCCTCCCCACAGAAAAGTGCTCAGATAGAAGCACTTTTCTTAATACGTGAACATGCATCCTCATTCTTGCATGTCTCGTGTTGAAACTGCTAGAATTTCTTTAGCCAGTCTAGGCTTCATATTTATGAGATGCTTTGATTTTCGCCTACCTGCTAAAAAGGATTAGCTGTGTGACAGTCTGGGTTTTTAAGCCTTGCCTGCTTACTTTACCTTACTCTGCTTTTACTGACCAGATTTGTAATCTTGCAGCTGTACCCAGTGATTTGTAACTTCAGTTCAGAATAAAATACGCTCCAGATATTAAAGTACTGGAGATAGCCAAAGAGAGATGTTACATAGTTAGGTAAAAAAAGCCTTACAAGTGACTTCAAGATATTAATATAGGATGTGATTCAGAGCTGTGTGCAATACTAATTAAGGTGGGGGGGGGGGAATTGTTGCACTTGAGTAATTGTGTGACACTATTTTTATGTGGCATATGCAGCCTTTGCCTCAGATTCCCATTTTCTGCCTGGATTTCTATCTCACTCCCAGAGTTGGGAAAAATATACTCATTGGATCAAAGTGCTTCTCTGGCACACCGCAAAGCAAGTAGTTTTCTTCTGGGTGCTTGGTATGAAAGTGTAAAAATAACAGAATTCTCTTTGTATGGATACTGCTTGCAAATTCCCATGTGCAATATGTTTCACCCTTTTGAAGTGGCAGATGCCGTTTCAGAAAGAGAAAAGAAGAGTCTTGTATCAAAGAATTTAGACCATAAGGATCTGCACCTGTAAAAAATTCCTGGGTTTATGTACTCTTGCCTTATGAACTGTTTTTACTGTCCACAGAATAACAAAATATCTAAAAGCTTAAACACAGTTATTGATTTACAACAGTGCTTCTGTTACCAAATCCTAGCAGTTAAAGCACTTAAAACAATTATTTCTGAATTTTACTCTAAAATTCTGCTGTGTTTTAATTATTTGCAAGTACTAGTGAAATGTAGATCTTTCTGGGATTCAAAACAAGTATCAATAGTTTCTAAAAGTAAGCAGAGAACTTAGGACAGAAAACAGTCTGAATAATAGGGTGAAAATGCAACTGGGATTTTAGGCTCTGTTAATAACACGCTCTATAAAAAGAGAAGTCTCCTCTCTTCACAGATGTTTTCCACAGTTTCTTGAAACAGATACCTACATCCTCACATATTTGAGTAGGTGTTTCCAGCTAGCAGCAGTCAGACAGACAGGGGACTCTCCTGAAAGCGTCACCAGGCAAATGTCACTGATGGCAATGTAACACTTTTGTATGTAAAACATAGCCTAGCTCAACCAAATTGATCTGGTCCAGTACTGGTTTGGACCTGGTGCCACAACTAACAACTCTTAACTCAGCAAGGGATGTGCATTATCCCGCTGGTATTCACCTCCCATTCACTGCTTACTTAAAGGGTCATCTCTGTTTCACAGCAATCTGTCCCTAATAATCAGGTGCAACAGGACTGGAGGGTGCTGTGTGTTGTTTCAGATCCTTGGGAGAATTTAGGACAGTGGTGATCTGAACAGGGTCAAGGTATGTCACAGGGCTCCTGAGGTGAGCCCTTAAAGAGTCAAGTTTGTGAAGTCCTCAGCAGCCTGAGCTCCCACTGACCTCAGGAAAACACGCTCACTAGGCAGAGCACAGTGTGTTTTGTTATTACTGCCGACATCGCCTTGGATGAGTGCACTCCGAACTACAGCATGCAATTTAAGTCATCTCTGGTTAAAGTCAAAAGGCTCACGATAGTCTGTAATGCAATATAAATAATAACACAGCATATGTGAAAATATTTGGGAAAACATTAAGAGCCTGTAATTTGCTCTCTAGCACTCAGATGTATTGGCCTGTTGCAAGATAATTTCCCAAATCACTGAGTCGTCTGTAGCAAGACATCTCCACAGTAGTCAGCATGGGCATGAAGAATGTCAAATTGCTTGACAGGAAGGAATATGGAATACTTTAATCTCTAAGTAGTGCATGTATGTGGACTACATACATTGTCTGGCCTTTGTTTTTCATTTTAGAGCATCTGAGGACACCTTTAATTACAACAAGGTTGTTCATTAGCCTTCCTGACAGTGTGACAATGTGCTCACCATGGTTGGTCTCCGGATCTTCTGAAATTCAGACACTTGGATTAGGGTACAAAGAGGGACAACACATTAAAGTTTCTTACCCACTTCTGTGCTAGAATAAGACCTTCCCAAGAGTAAGAATGTTAGCCTTGTACACAAGCCAAAAACCTGAGCCAATAATTACTGTACTGACGTCAGGGTAACTCAACCTTTTTAGTCTCCCGCAGTATGAAAGCTGCTTAGTATTGCAGGAGAAAATTAGAGCCTGTTTATTTTTTGCCTTGCCAGCCTTCCCTGTATATATATATATATTCCTGCCTATGGTCCTCATTTGGTATTCAGGCTAACAATATTTTGTAAGTTCACATGAGGTGAAATGTTTGTCACAGAACAAGGCTGTTTTTTGCTGAGCTGATCTTATTTTGGAGAAAAATTGAGCAAGTGGTTGAAAGGATATGTCACGTCAGCTACTAACTGCTGCCCCCAACATGTCACAGGTGTGCTGTGGACTTGGTGTTCAGCACCTCAACCTGCCTCCTTTGTGTCCTCTGCCAGTGTCTCTGTGTTTTGGCATGTTGAATCTCCATGACCTGATGTGTGCTTTCTGGAGGTACCACAGGTGTCCTCAATGGGACTGTTTGTAATGATAACAGTGGTACAAATTCACCCTACTTTTAAAACATGGAAGAATCCATAACTTATAACCATCTCTATCTCAGTTACCTACTGAATCCTAGACAAGGCTTTACAAACCAAAGAGAATGACAATAAGAGAGGCTTATTCCTTGTCCTTAATACGTGCTGTCACACCAGTGCTTTGTTGCACCTCTTCATGAAGCATGAGGTCACTGCAGAAGCTACAAACAGGTACCATTTGGTGAACCACAGCAATTTCTCGTTTTGTTTCTGCTTATTGCCTTCCTTTATGAGTTCTTTCTTCTAATGAGCAATGAGTTTACTCTGTTTAATGAGTATGCATGCTCATGAAACAGAAATATTTGCCCTCATCATCTTCCAGACAGCTGTAACTAGAGCTCACTCTCAAGGTGCTTTCTTTCAGGCAGGAAGCCTGAAATATATAGACAAAGCAGTGGCAATGTGATGAGTAGCTGTGTAGCCTGAAAAAGCTATTCTTCTGCTTTTTGTTATTTATTCTAACATATACTAGGTTCTTCCTCTCCACCACAGAGGTTCTTCCTCTCCACCCCACAACCTAGATGCCCTAATCAAGGGAAATTGCTTGTGCTGCTTATCAAAAGCTAGTCTGCCCTTCTCTAGGGTTCCAGTTCCCCATCTTCTCCCTCTCCTTTTCCTGGCATTTTTCTTAGGCTGGCACTGGCTTTGGCATGACAGCTGAGCTTGACAAGCTGATGAGAAACCAGCTCAGCAGTGACTGTGAGTAATTTTCTGCTGGTTTTGTGATCAGGACAGAGGAGGCTGATGAGGCAGCCCATGGTTGGAGGCACTGAGCTTCAGTCCCCTGGGTCTTCAGCTAAGCACTGCTGGCTGCTCACTTTCTCTTGGCAAGTGATCCTGCTCTACCTCATCTTCAAACCTTGCAGGTTTTGGAGCACCTCAGATGTAGGACTGTTCTTTCACCAGGATTGGAAAAGTATTTCACTGTATAACTTCTGCCTGGTCAGTGTCTGAATCACGCCACACTGACAGTGAGATGGTGAACCAACCAGCTCAAGACATCCTTATCACAGAAAAGCCTGATCTGGATGATTAGAATTTGCCTGTGTTACAGGCCGTTGAACATCACGTCTTAGATGGAAATCATGAAGCAACCTGAGCTATAGATATACTCAGCCACTGAGTGAGCAAAAATAAACTCTTCTCTGATGCACAGGTGCTAGAGATGCAGATGAAAATAGCTCAGGAGGAGCTCCCCACCCAGGTCTTTAATAGAAAGTTAGTTTAGTCTTTGTTGCTAGCACTGTGTGGAGGGAGCAGCCCTGCTGTGCCCACTGCACCAGACAGCTCGCTTCTCTCCTTGCTGGTACTTCCTGCTCACCAAAATTATCTGAGCCCTGCAGTACCTTGTACCGAGACTGGCGACTTTCCCTGTATGAAGGAATCAGATGCTCTCATTTTTCTAGACTTTTTTTACCTGAGTTGCAGGGGGATTAGTGTGTATATACTCAATAAATGACACAGAAATATAGGACTGGAAATTCAATCAAAAAGCAAGCATTGTGATTCAAAGTGATCACAATACAAGACGTTCTGGTGAATGCACTAAATGTGAGTTTTGCATAGATTGCCTTTTTTTTTAACTGCAGACTTTTAAGGTCTAGTCTGACTCCACCAGCACACAAGAATCCAAGGCTGTCTACTATCATGTTCCTGAAGTTTAATAGGGCACTGTGTGTGGATGTGTAGGAAGGTACACATATACTTACAAGAAGATACAGAATTATAGCCTATAAAAAATTGTATTAGATTTTCCCTCTTCCTGGCATCATGGATGAGATGGAATAAGTTAGCCAGTAGTAAGACAGAATTTGCTTTAGTTTTTATAAACTCATTAAGATCCTTGTCCATAATAAGCAGACCTATGTATCTAGGAGACATCCTATGGACTGCAGCAGCCCACAATGGGAATGTGAGTGCAGATTTGGCAGAATCAGAAAGCGTGATCCTATTGACTAATAATGATATGGGAGTCAAAAGAAATGCAACTTGTGACCTTTAAATCTGAAGTTATTTCTGCAACACATTTGTGACAGTTGAAAGAATTTAATTTTTATTTGCAAGTTCAATACTGCCATCGTATGAATTGTTAAAAAGGGACATATACAGAGCAGTTTTAGTTGGACCACCTCCTTCCTAATGGCATGCATGCACATCAAGTATCTTTTGCATATTATACCTTAAGTCGTTCCTCTAGGCTGCAGCCATAGCTATTCCCTATGAATAAATTCACGTGGCGCCAAGCATGCCATCATTGTTTCTGGTCATGAAGAAAAGGCCATTGAAGAGTGTTACAGACAAATTTGCCTCAGGGCAAAATCCCATTGCCCTGGTTCCAGACAGGACAGGGCTAATTTTCACAGTAGCCAGAAAGAATCATGGCTAGGGCCTGGAAGTAATTCTATACCACCTCACATCATTTTCTGGGGAATGGGTCCTTTCCTGCTGTCAAAGCATGGCCACGTGGTGGGTGCTGTCAGGGCTTTCTATGTGGTGAGCATGTGAATTGTTCACCGCTTAGACACATTAATATTAACAACAATTAATATTAGCAGCAATTAATATTGTTGCTGTTACTCTTCAGTTTTTTATTTCATTGCTGTTTCCAGTAATTGTTCTTGTCTGAACCCATGATCTTCACCTTTTGAGCCTCCAATTCTACTCTCTATCTCCCTGAAGGGAAAGGGGGATACAGGGGAGTGAGCATGGGGCATGTGGTTTAGAGTGTTTAATTGGGAACACTGAACAGGGGACCCATTCCTAAACTGTGCCACAGATCCAGTCAGGAGTTACACCTTGTCCTACCTCTAGCCCTGTTACTACACTTTCATTTCACCTCTTGGCTGCACGAGCCATTGCAATCTCCTTTCCTCCTTCCTCTTTGAGATCCTCCCCACCCGTACTGACAGTTGTAGAGAGAAGTGGGATTTTTCCTCCTGGTGCATGTTAAAGTTGAAAAAAATTGATTGAATTTGGCAGGAAAAAACAGCTACCCTCTTTTTATCCCCTTACAGAAAGACAACACCGTGACCTTCAAAGTGTAAATTAATCACTATGAAATGAAATTCATCACAATGGTTTCTCCTAAAAGTACTGTACTCCTTCATGGGCTCTTGTTTCATCCAGCCACGTCTGGTCCTTGGATTAGAGATGCCCCAGCTATTCATGGATAAGAGAACCTATTTAGAAAGGAAATATTAATGCAATTAGAAGCATAAAGATAGTAATGATTTACTTACATGTGTGAAGATGTGACTTCGAGATTAGAAGAAAAAAGGATGATCAGAGCAGAATTTAGAATATAAAAATATAATTTATACTAGCATGTTTTTGGAGGGTAATACTGGAAATTCTTGTCAAGTTTGTAGCATTCAAATTAGAAACTTTCTGCATAAAATGTCCCAGTCCTCTGCTAGTCTTAGTTTAGAACTAGGAAAAAAAGGAAGCTATGATGATTTTCTTAGTTGCTTCTGTAATAGAAAATATTTTCTTCCTAGAATATGAAAGAGGGCTTCCTGGCTGCTTTCTAAATTGTATAAAGAGACAAAACACCCCAGAATATTTCAGATTTTAGTTGCTAGCTAGTTAGTTGGATTTCTGCTGTTTCAGACATTATATCTAGGCATTAAAAGCCTACTAAAAATATGCTAAGTTTTACTGAAATGGTTTCAAACACAGCATGAGGGCAACCTCATTACATTTGAAACATTGCCATACCATAATATCCTGTAGAGAGTTTGCATAAAGATGGTGCAGTCAGAATTTCCTACTTTTTCTGTGTCTTTGACCATATATTTATGATTAAAATGAAGTGCACCTGTCCCCAGCACATCACTTTACATCACAGTGTTTCTGAAAATTAATTTCTGTGTTACTCTTGATTGCATTTCCAATTTCACCATTCAAAAATTTGATGTTGATTGATCTTAGGAAACTGTTCTGGTTTGCTTCTATCCTTTCTTTTTTAATAACCAAAGTTTTAATCATTACTCACCTTGGGTACTCCTCCAGAAATCTTACTGAGATCAGTGGAACTATTCATAGCCAAGGTATAAATAAGTACGGTGCAATTTGACCTTCAGTCATCTCAAAAAAATATTCTCCAATCTAATTACGTAGAGAAAATTCTGCTGTAAATTCAAGAGCAAAAATACTTTAAAATTGCCTCTGACAAACAACGTCTAGTGCTTGCAGCTGAAACTTAAACTTTTTTTCCTGCTATAATAGTTTTTCTCTGTGTAGTTCTGTTATGTGAAAATTTGCTGTTTGCTGAAGCAGTATATTTTTTGGCACTTATGAGTTACTAGGAATTGCATGCTGCTGTTTCAACATCTTTCCAGGCTGTAGATGCTGCTGTGTTTCTTGGGGCCTGGGAAGTCACCTAGAAATGAAATCTGTTGCTGAGGATGCCCTTTACAAAAGCAAGTTGCTGAAATAATTTATTTAGTAGCTCCTGAAATGGCTTCAGCTCTGAAAATATTTAAAAGTCTGCTTGCTTGCTTTTTTCTATTTGAAATGCCAAGTGGGAGGTAAATATAGTTGTGGATTGGCTTTCTTTGGCATTAAGTTATCAGTATTAATTACTATTGTCATGATATTTCCATCTTCAGAACATTGCAGAAATGCAGCACCACAATCTGTGTTCATTTTCACTTAAGCCAACCTCCCTAAAACATTGTTTGAACTGCTTATGGGAGCAAATCAGTTTTGTATTTGGCCTCATACATCACTGACTGGTTCCAGAGCTTTGATTTTAAGGTATCCTAACCTTCCTTCACATCCAGGGCAAGAAACTCTTAATCAAGAGGGAAAACTTGGAACCCTAAAGGATGAAAGAAGAAGGAAAATACTCAAGGAAAAAGTTTCTATTATGAGATTTTTTCTTCAGTGAATTTGAATAATATGTATCCTTTTAAGACACTGAGAAAACAGCTTCTGTGAGACAGAGGACATTGGAGAAATTATTAATGTTAGCTGATATTTCAAGTAAATCCCTAATGTCACTCCTTAAACAGAAGTGCTGGGTAAAACTCATTCCAGATATAATATTTTATAATTTAATTTTCTTCAAACACCTGCTTCTGTCAAAGCTAGTCTATTTAAGGAGTAAAAATAACAGAGTAAAGAAAACTTTTAGAACATATTGGAGATGTTAACATAAGATTAGCATAAGATTATTATTGGAGTAAGCTTGTTCCTATTTAAGTCAAATAAGGAAGCTTGTAATTCTCTAAAGCTCAAATGGCATTACTATAAAATAACATGACAACACTGCTATTCATAAATCAGAAGAAGAAGAAAGGTGACAATTAATTTAATATAGACAAATGACACTGAATGGAAAAACTGCTTGAAATTAAAAGGTGAAACAGAAGGGAGTATGTCCAAAGGAGAAAAGAAAGACTACAAAGTATTGATTCAAACCTTCATTATAGAATATGTGCATGGAAAACAAGAATGGAAGAGGGTAAAATAAAAAGACATAGGAATACCCAGTCTGACTGTAAGACATCAGTGAATCTAGAAAAGACATTCCATTCTCAGTGAAATGGCAAGTATGGACTTAATCCCACAGCATATTCAACTGGGTGCTGAAGTATTTTCTTGGCTCTTAAGAATACCATTAACAGTTAAAAGCACACCTAAATGAAACCTATACTAAAATTCTTCAATGAAGAAGAATGAACTTGAATTTAAATTTTGTTATGAGTTTTTCATTAGAGTTATAAATTAACTAACTTCTGGACACTAATAATGGATGCTAACAAAAAGAAATACTTGAGCACAGATGGAGAAATTGCGATGAACACTTGTTAGCTGTATTCTTCAGAGCGAGTAGCAAAAAATCCATCCACTTTAGTGAGCTTCAGGTCACAGCCTGTGTTTTGATGCATAAGGCACACAAGTTCACAATGTGCTTATAGTCATTGCAAGTACATTTTGTGATCATGAAGGAGAAAAGATCTCTAACAAACCTTTGCATGAAGGCTCAAGAGCTTCAAGAACTTGAAACTGAAGGACTTTTTAAAAATTGACTAATTTAGGCAATTCAGGAAGTGGAAGTGGAGTTTGTTTTCCAGATAAAACCTTTTCCTCATTGTCCTCAAATTGCCAATACACAGGATGAAAAACTAGGAGAAAATGACCAGCAGTGAGAGAAGCTATTCCAGTCTTGTGGTAGCAGGTTTAAAATGAAAGGAAGTAATTGTTTCTTCTCAGTGCATGATTTGAGTGCATTGTACAATTAGTGCATTGCAGAACTTCTTGCCTCGTGGAGGTCAAAGTTAAAAAAAAAAAAAGAGATTGAACTAATGAAAATCAGAAACTCTCAAAGCTGCTAATTCTGAGCAGCATTTACCTGGAAAGAGCTCCTATATGCTTGCTTTGTTTCCCACTTGAACCATCCTCATCTCTTTAAATGGAATGGTTTTATGGAGCAGCCCCCAAACTGCTGATGTTGCATATAATCATAAACTGAAACTTGGGTCAGCTCATCTTAAAGCATAAATTTAATAGGTGTGGCATTTCAGGAGATAAAAATGACTGCTCGTTTGTCCCTTCTGTGGGACACTGAGAATTTGAGGCAGTCACGGAGTCAGGAGGTGACTGTAGAAAGGGGCTGCAAAGGTATCCCAGATTCTAGCCTGCCAGGCATACCATTTAAACAAAATGGAATACGACACACATCCTCTAGTATAAAGCTACTAGACCCACATGGAGTCTAACAACTGTTCAAGGTTTTATTTTTCAAGTTGTAGGTGGTCTCTTGCTTCCCAGCTGGAAGGATCATAAAACTTGTATTGTCACGGTCCAAGTGGTTGAAAGAAAAAAAAAAATTAAGTAATGTGGATTTCAGAAGTGTAATCTATACTGGATTTGAGCAAAGAAATATAGAGATAGTAGTTAGAGATTTTTGACAGGAAAAGTTTTTGCAAAATATGCGTAACTGGATCAAAACTTAGGTGAGGGTAGGTGTTTGGTCTTAAACTACCTGATTAGTGGTTAAATTATGATTCTGGTCCTTGTAGCTTCCTCCTGTCTGGTCTTCTGTTTCTGAGAGACTTTTCTGATCAGCTCTTTTATTGTATCCCTGGCAAAACAGGTGGCTGCTTGTGCCCCATTTGTTTCATACAGAAAATGAAAACAAATCACAAGAGGCTACAGAAATAAGTCATTTATATTTTCACCCTGCTAAGATAAATATTAACTCTGAGCCCTCACATGTTTTCAGATCTGGCTCAGAATTTATCAGACACCTTAAATTGTTAACTATTAACCAGTAGATGGAGGCTGGTTTGGTCACATTCTGAAATCAGTCATTGCTGAAGAATGAGATGATTCATGACCTTGACAAACTCAGTTGCTGATGTCAGAAAAAAAAAAATTAGCCTCTTCTGACAGCTGTTGATCAGTATCTACTCTTTGTGCATATTAATTGCATTAACATAACATGATAACAAATGCAGAAAAGTAACTGTTCACCAGGATCACTCAGGGCCTAACAACTCAGCCTCTAGTTTTGACATTGCTTATCTGTATTAGCAGAATTGCATTCTAGCCTTCTTTACAGTTCCCTTTTTGCAGAAAACATTGATTCATTGAGGTTCTGGAGTGTGTCCAGAGAAGGGCAGTGGAGCCTTGAAGGGTCTACAGAGTAAGTCGTGTGAGGAATGGCTGAGGGCACTGGGGTTGTTCAGCCTGCAGAAAAGGAGGCTCAGGGGAGACATTATCACTCTACAACTACCTGAAAAGGGGTCTCCCAAATAAATGACAGGATGAGGGAAAATTACCTCAAGTTGTGCCATGGAGGTTTAGATTGGATACTAAGAAAAATTTCTTCACCTCGAGTGTTGTCAGGCAGTGGAAAATGCTGCCTATGGAAGTGGTTGAGTCACCATCCTTGGAGGTATTCAAAAGATAAGGTTTAGTGATGGACTTGGCAGTGCTGGGTTAACAGGTGAACTCAATGGTCTTAGAAATCTTTTCCAATCTAAATAATCCTATGATCTGAACTGAGCTATGGATACATGGTCCATGTATACCTTGTCCTCAAAGCAGCTTGTTGATTTCAGCTGGTGAGACACACTTCTTCCTCAGTTCCCATACTGAATGGTTTGGGCATATTCTATATAGTCAATGAAAACAAGTGTTTTTGAAGGCCTCCTGTAGGAGACCGTGTCAGGTCTAGGTGTCCCAAGGGTGAATGATTTCTCATTTATTAACAATAAAGTTCATCTACTATTGCATTACCCCTTCAGTTAAATCTGGTTAAGATTCTCTGAGTTTCTGCTTTGTCTGTTCTGGGCATGGATAAATTAAAGAACTGGAAGCAGGGGGATATCCTTTAGAAGATAGATATACTTTTGGAAAATATCCTTGAAGAAACAACAATTTAATGTAGTGCTTAGTCTCCAACTACATTACATGGGAATTTTGCAGATTTGTGGTGTTGTGCCTGGAAATACAAACCACTCCAATTAGAATAGGATGTTCAGAATGTAATTGCATTATGGGGCATGAGGGCATCTCTCTGCTCTTGAGTCTGGATGCTTAAAAATTTGTATCCAGATTTTATAGCTGACTATTCCTGTCCTTTTGCTGTTTGTTTTTTCTGTGTAAAAGAGCACTTGATGCTCAGACAGAAGGGAGCAGGTGTAATGTTGGGCTAGTGCCTTTATCTGGACAAGTAGGAAAATCAAGACTGCAGGCATGTATACAATATATATGCCACAACACTGTTGGCACAGCCAAAAACTGGAGGGGTTACTTCTGAAACAAGCTCTTGCAAAGAAAAAGAAGTGATTGTCATTTCTCTCAGCTGTATTTTTTTCCCGAAGTCTCCCGTTATGTACTATTAACGTTTACCTTACAAAGTCGGATAAAACTTACTGGATGACATGGGAATGCTGGGGATACGCCCGGTCCCGTAGGAGTTTGGAAAACTGGAAATGCTGTAAGGTAGTTTGTGAAGAGCAGAACGCGGGGGCAGGAGGAAGGTCCGGGAAATGCCGGGGGCTCTGCCCGGGGCCGGCAGGTGGCGGTACGGGCGCCTCGCACCGGGAGCCGCGGCCCGCCCTGCCCTGCCCTGCCCGCTCCGCCGGGCTGCGGCCGCGGCCCTTGGCTCGGCTGGCCACACGGCCGGCCCTGGCTGCGCTGCCCTGCTCTGCCATGCCCTGCCCTGCCCGCCCCGCCGGGCTGCGGCCGCGGCCCCCGGCTCGGCTGGCCCCACGGCCGGTCCGCGGCCCCGCTCTTTCCAACCTTCCGACCCAAATAATTGCCAAAGTACGGCGGCAGGCAGCCCGACTGCCCACGCGTCTCTCGTCTTCCGCCTCACGGCATCGTTTCTCAGCACCATAACAGGTCCCAAGCATGAAACAGCTTCTGGGCAAATCAGGCTCAGGTGGAATCTTGCTGAGGGATGCAGCACATTCGCCTTGCTGTCCTGCAAGAGGTTTCTACTGTGCCTGGGAGTCTGTGTGCTCGGGCCCCTGCGCTGACAGCAGCGTGAGTGAGGAGCAGTGGGACAGACCACCCCAGGTGCTGATGGCCAGGGCCAGGTCTTGCTGGAAACCAGGGCACTGCTAAAGTCATGCAGCTAAGGGAAATGTGAGTGCCATGACCCAAGGAGCAAGGGGGACATTGCTCAGGGGTCAAAGCATACACTTCCCGTGGAAATCAAGTGGCCATAGAAGCCATATCTAATGGAAAACTTGTTTGTAGTGCTTTAAGTTGCCACCCCATTAAATTTCAGTAAACTGGTGCAATGCTACAGGTAGCAGTACCTTTGGCAGAGCTCCCATGGCTGCATGGAGGCTGCCAGCCCCTCGTGGACCTCCTGAGCCTCTGTGTGCCTTTGCAGAAGTGCCAGCCCCACTTCACAGGGAAGGGACAAGTTCTGATAAATACTGACACGTGCTTGTTATTATTATTGCTGTTTCCCAGCAGCTAATAAATGAATTACTGCAAAGTGTCAGGGGAAGTCCCTTCGCTCCAAAGGCCCAGGAGTTTTTCTGTCTCTTTTCTGATAAATACTGACACGTGCTTGTTATTATTATTGCTGTTTCCAGCAGCTAATAAATGAATTACTCCAAAGTGTCAGGGGAAGTCTCTTCGCTCCAAAGGCCCAGGAGATTTTCTGTCTCTGTAGTATTTCCTCACTACGCTTTGCTCTCTAACTGCTTAACCTGAAAGCTCAAACCCGTAACAGTCATGTGAGTGCAATAAGAAAGATTTTTTTTTCAGTGGTGGATTCACAGTCTTACACTCTGAAGAATCTAGCAAATGAAGGATCTGATTATCAGCCTCAGCAGTTGCCTTTTCATCAGCCTTGCTCGAGAGGGAGACCTAGAGCTGCCCAGAGTCTGTGTCCAGGGCTGCCACTGCTGCAGCTGCTCAGAGGGTTTCACACAAGGGGAGAGGTGTCACTGGCTGGTGGGGCCCGCTGCAGTCCAGTGCTGGTCTCAGCAATGCTGAGATGTGGACTAGGTGAGCAGGGGCTGCTCACACCCCTGGTGTGCCAGTGGAGAACTGCAGAGCTCTTCATTCCCCTCTCTAATTAAGCAAACAGCAGCATCTTGAAACCGCATGGTATTGCGGCAAGTAAGAACCAGCATTTACCCTGCTTGGATACAGTTCTGCTACCACTGCTCTGAATATGAATTATTCTACCCACAAATTAAACTGGAAGTTTATCACAGCAAGGCATACTTGAAAAAGATGAATGATTCAAACAGCAAAGATTACCTGGGTTGTCCACCCTCTGGAAAAGCTCTGCTAATAAGCTCTGTGAAGGTACTGTGGTGAAGATGGAGAGTCTCTTCCCCTAAACAGTCACAGCATGAGTCCAAAATAATTTGTATTGCAGTCATACTGCACTGA
Organism: Pyrgilauda ruficollis; assembly: GCF_017590135.1. Classification (NCBI taxonomy): domain Eukaryota; kingdom Metazoa; phylum Chordata; class Aves; order Passeriformes; family Passeridae; genus Pyrgilauda; species Pyrgilauda ruficollis. Next base: position 1,308,670 of record NW_024524266.1, on the reverse strand, counting down.
GATGCTGACATTCTTGGGATATTGCTGCTCATATACTCTGTCACTGCTGGAGTAATCAAGAATGTCCTGGGCCTAGAAAAGAAATAGTTTAGAGGCCACCAATGAAATTAAAGAGACAAAAGATGGTATCATTTTTTTAGGCCATTCATAAAAAGGTAAATTGATGCCTTCTTTTGTAAAATAAGTAAAATAATATGTTCCACTAATCAGAAAAGCACCATTAAGTCAGCAATAGAAATGAGCTGCCTGGTAGAAATTACTTCCTGTGTTTTCTGAACCGGAAGATTGGCAGAGGGCAAGAGTCAGCTGATGGTAAGGAATTAGTCACAAAGCCAACAGCCATGCAGTGTGTGCTAGCGTCCAGAGCCCATGGCCATAGCCCTGTGGTTGTCATGGCAGCCCAGTGGCTGCTGCTGCCTGGGATTCACCAACCACTGTGAGACCCCTCTTCACGCTCTGGAAATGGAGCCGAGTGCAAGATCTCAGGATGCAAACAGCCAGCTCTATGTTTACAGTGCTGAAATAAGACAGGTTTCCTCCTTTAGTCACTTTTTTCTGTCCTGCTTTTACAGCAAATACTCTGTCATGGGGTACTCTTCCCAATCATGCTTTATATAAAAAGGCAATGGCAATGTCATTGTATTCAGAAAATGTTCACCTGTGCAGTCAGATGCTGTTAAGATCATACTCACTTTCTGGAAAAACTTATTTGCTGTCTGTGTCTGATGAGCATAGAGACTGACAGCATTCCTTAAAGACATGAAAACAAATAACCTCCTTTAAAGTGCATGTTATATTGCCTGCTTCCACTCTTACAGTCATGCTAGCTCGACATATCTCTCTGTTCCCTCCTATGCATGCATATACCTTGCTTAAGCCTCTTTTGAACAAAACCTTTGTCAGGTGTCCTGTAGCTTCCTGCTGGATAATTTTCAGGTTGTGTGTTATCACCTGTGCTGTGTGTGCTGTGGGTGCTGCTGTGTATATTTTCCCCTCCTGTGCTTACACACATGTATAAACTCTGCTGTTTCTCACCAGCAGCAGGTGACAGCCTTGATGCAGGGGCTCTATGTGCAGGCTGCCAGCACTGCCTGTCCTGGGACTGTCTGGAAAATGAACACGGACCTCTGTCAGTCCTTCTGCAGTCTGTCCTTTTCCCCTGGCACTTGTAAACCCCAGAAGGGCAGCATGGCTGCTGCAGAGCCCAGCTCTGCACACCTAATGCCAACAAGGAGCCCTTTTGTGTGGAGGAAATTCATCTCCAAGGTGTGCCAAAGCCCTTTTCTGGTGCCTGAGCTGTGCACAGCAGCCAGGGCAGAATGAAAACCTGGATCCAGAGCAGTGTCCTGATGGATGGATACTGCCTTGGCCACAAGAATCACAGAGGCCTTCACCTCGCAGGAGTGGAAACACCTGATGGTGTTTCTGTGGCTTTGAGAAGAAGAATTCACCCCTACATTCAGTGCACAGCCTATGGGAACGAGCAGCTGTACTGGATTAGGCTGTCAGGAGTGAAGGCTGTCAAGTCAGCTTCCAATTACTTTGTCAGCCGTCAAACAACATTTTTCACTTCTATATCCCCTGCTTCCCAAATAATGATTTCTATCTCTAAACAATGTCAATATATTTATAATAACAAAATGTCTATTCATTGTTTCCTCATATATCTCAGAAACTACCTTCTGACTGGATTAAGCACTCTGGTAGCATGAAAAAATACACCCACTCATATGGTAAGAAAATATACAAACCCCTCTAATTTAGTTGTGGTCTAAATATCCTACTGTCTTAACCCAAGTCTGGGTAGATGCCTTGAATTGCAAACATTGCTGTAAAGAAGCAGCAGCAGGGGGTCAAAAACAAGCTGAGGATTTCTTTTGATGTAAACTGTGATGCTGAGAGTTTTAGGTGATTTTGGGTTTTCTTCCCCATTTTTAAAAAAGCATAATGTTAATGCATGGATTCTTCATGGTATTTCAGTGGTTGCTCACAGTGAGTAAAAAGCTCTCCATGGCTGCTACAGAGCTCTGTGGAGCAGCTTCTGCCAGGGCACAGAAGAGCACTGACACAACCAGTCAGAAACAGTTTTGTAAGAGGTGAACAGCCTGTTTTCAATTTATCAGTGATGCCCTTATGTCAGTGGGATGGTTGAAAAGAAAAGCTGCTTTTACTTCTGCTGCCTTGAAATACAGATCACAGTCAAAATCAGAAAAAGACAGAGAAAGCAGATTCTTAGTCAGGCACAGTGTAGTGCTGCAATCCATTAGAAATAAAGCAGTGAAGTGAAAAGCTGAAAAGTTGCTGCACTTTCAAGGAGTCAGTGTCTAACAACACCTGCAGTATTGTAAATGCTGATACAACCCAAATAGTTCCAATGCAATAGCTCTTGTACACCAATGGAGATTATTAGACAAGTCTTCTGAAGTTAAATGACTTTTACATGGAGCACTTTGAAGCCTGCAGGCATATATCTATATGAGAACAAAAACAACACTGAAGAAATTAAATTTTGCATGATTTTTTTTTTGGGGAAAAAAAAATCTACTTTTGTTCATCTTGAAAAGGGATGATTGAATTTTTTCAACTTGGAGGCAGGCTGTTTTTTATCAGTGGTATACATAGTAGCACAAAAATAGTACCATAAAAATAATCCACTGGTTTCAATTTTATTTGCCAATTAAATGCACACACTCCAGTCATAAAAATATAGAACACTGGGAGCAACAGGTTTTACTTGGATATCTAAAACTAGATTAGTACATCAAATGGTCTTGGTGGGGCCAAAAAGATATTTGTTGCCTTCAATTACTAGTTGTAGAGACTATATTAAAGTGCCTCCCACAAGACCAAGCCTGTAGCTGTCAGGGTAGTATTCTATTGAAGACTCTGATTACTCATTTCTAGGTTTGCTCTCTTCCTAGCCCAATACTATGTTCACTAAAGAGCAAAAATTATTTGCTTGCTATATTAAAGAGCTTGAAAGTTATTTCCTTCAAAACCATAGAACAAAAAATTCAAGGAAAGAAAAAATGCATATGTGTGTGTTTTCGCTAACACAAGGGAGTTCTTATGCAGGGTAGATACTTCCTTTTTATATAGCTATGAGAGGGGATATAAAAGTAAAAATTACCCTATGTAAAGCATGCACATTAATCAAAGTCTGTGCAACCTGAGCCATGGAAAGAGTAAGAGGAGCAGGGTAAAATGCATTGTATTTCATACTGATCAAAATAAATTGTTCCATGTCTGTTCAGCCAAACTGTATGTGCCAGTTTCTGAAGGCAAAATGAAGTAATGATACTGTAATGAACATATTTATTTTTCATTTTTCTTGTAATCTCCAATCTTTGAAATGATTTGTTAAATCCCCCAAAGCTACATATATAATGAACTTTTGATAGTTGAGGTTACGGACTCATTCATGCGATGGAGCCAGGGTTGCAGAATGTCTCTATTAATTTTTGTAGCACCAGCACTCTGCAGTCTTTCCTGCTCTGCTGAACACTCCTAATTTTGATTAATTCCATTGGCATTTTAACCTGAAGGTGTTGCATATAGGTAAAACCTTACAAAGAGAAGGCCTTGAAAATCATGGCTCAGGTCTGCTACTCTGGCTAAGCAGAAAAGGACTGTGGGAAAGAGACTCAGCTGAATTAGGGGTAGAAAAACAAGTTATGTAACCATTATGTGTTCACATCGTGGTGTATGGTGGTTGGTTGAATTATGTTTGTTATGATTTAAAACTGTGTAGCTGATAATGGGCTAAATGCTTAAAAAGGCCTGGGTTTTGCAATAAAGCAGCTCTCCTTTGCACCTGCCTGGGGACTCTGTGTCACTACAGACCCTCACCTCACATGAAAGTATTTAAAAAAAAGGGGGATGTTGCAAAGTCTTCAATAGCTTGTTGGTAATATGCCATCCTGGCCAAAAGTTTAGGAGTGACTTTATTCGTATTTCCTCACTATTCCATCCCTTGGTTCATGTCTGCAATAAAGAGAATAACAAAGCTCCAATCTTCAACAATTTATTTGACAATCTAAGAGGCACTGCATACAGGCTAATGGCCATGATATTTCACAAATTTTACTTGCATGCACTTCACAGGCTTTAATGGATGTGTCAGTGATGCTGGTGGTGCTTCTGGAGCAGATCACTTGGTTAGCCACTCCTCCCTCAGCTACAGAAAAGATTCTTGTTCAGAAAGCCTCTGCATTTCCAAGGGCTGAAGGACAGGAGTGTGCAAAAAGAACAGGTAAGATCAAGACTCTGTCTTCAGCAGAACTCATATGAGATTAAGAAAGTATCAGACTGAGTTAGACCCATTTTTCTCATCCTTGTAGACAAGGAAATGCTTCTGCCAGAAGCTGGTCCCCTCTACCCCCCCCCCCCGAGACCTTCTCCATTCAATACCAGTCGCTAGTTGGGAAGGAAAGGGCAGATAAATAAAAGAAACTCCGCAGGTTGTGGTAACATTTCCAGTGACAGACCCTGTGTCTCCCACTGTGTGACACCTTTGTGGTGCCACAAAGCCCAGAGGGCCTCAAAGAACAACCTTGGGAAATTTCCACAGGGCAGGAGTTCCTCCAATCACCCCACTCCTCAAAAAACGTGATACTGTGTTGCCCGTTTCCTTGGTCAAATACGCTTCTTCTTCACCAAACCATTTTAGGAGGAATGCGTTCTGGAAAACCCAAAGCATTTCTTCCACACTACTTCAGCTTCCCAAGGAATGAAGAACAGATTCTTTTTCCTAGCTCGCTCAGTCGCATCCGGATGTTTCCTAGAAAGTGTAAAAAGAAGCGTCTGTGTCCCCAGCCAACCTCTGAGGACACCTGGTCAGTGCAACTGTTCAGGCATTAGGGTTTCTATTTTGCACGCCTCTGGCCAAATGTTCAAGACAACATACCCATGGTGGCACGCTCACGGCTCACAGCCAGGCTCTAAGATGTCCAGAGGTACAAAGCATGAGCAGCTGCAACCAGCTGCACTCCTATCCTACTCCATGGACACCAAAAAATGCAGAACCTGAAACCTAGCAAATGGATGTATTCCAGGGATTTGTATGAAGAAATGGAATCCTTCTTCACTCCATGAGATTCTTGCACAAAGTAATATTGTAGGAAAGTTTCACGGCACAGATTAATAAAATGAAGTTTGATGAAAGTAGGTGCTAGACTCTGAATAATGTTTTAGATCTGTAACAGTTTCCTAATTAATATAATAACTTCTTATAAGAATTGGCTAATTCTGTTTTTAACTCTGATGATAGTACACAAGCAAATTTTACATGTAGTGGTCACTTGAACAATTCAAATTTAAACTAATTTCAAACTGATTTTATTACCCTTTGAGTCTTTTCTCTTGCTAGTTTGATTAATGACAGAGCAGCTCCTGCGACCTTGTGGTTTTCAAGTTTCTTTTACTGCTTGTTGTGTGAAAGTTCAGCCAGTAAATTATCTACCTCCTTTTCTTTCTCCTTTTATGAATTTGCTACCAAAAAAAAAAAAAAAAAGGACATAAAAGTAGTCAGAATTTCTCTGCATGAAAGCTGCTCTTAAGTTGTAAGCCCCTTAGTATTTTGTCATTTTCAATGAGTTTGTTGATTACTATTCTGGTAGGTATTTGGTTTGTATTTTTTGGAATTCCTCTGGCATGAGTTGAGTGCTAGCAGTATTTCTGTTCTTCAGGATAATGGAAAAATAAAATATCTATAACTTAACTGATACTCCTAAAGTTAGAGTTAGAGTCAGGGTTAGGGTTTCATCTCAGTGTGGCATAATAAATGTGAGATGAACACTTGTAGATATTTATTAGCAAGTCAGCTGTTCCACTCCTCATCGCTTCTGGAGGAGAGCCATCCAGTCCAGATGGTCACTGTGGATGTCTGTCATCCCCGGTCCTGCTGGCTCCTATTCTTGTCGTAATTGTGAGAGAGCCATCATAGTTGTGTTCTACTTCTGTCATCTGTGAAGAGGAGTTCTATGGCCAGGTTCCATAAACACTGAAATATTGCCACCACTCCACAGTCATCCACAGCAGCCAGAGCTAGTACCGCATGCTCTCTTCAAGTGTGATGGAAGGAAACAGAGGAATTGTCTCTTGTACTTGCCTAACTTCTCACAGACATTCATTTTAGGATGACACATATCAGCTTTGATGGTACATTTCCCTGTTCATCACTTATGAAAAGAGCCTATAATGTAATCTAAGCTAAATACATCACCTTCAAACACCTAAATTAAAGCAAATGGGTTCTACCCTTACCTTTCAGACTTTATAGAGAACACATACCAAGAGGATTTGGATATCTTCACAGACTCCAGCCTTGTCACAACCACTGGCATAAGCTCACATCTGATTCAGTCTACAATAAAAAAATGGAAATCGGTGCGCCCATATTTCCTCAGATTTGTGTAAAAGGGACCTGACAAAAGTCACAACAGGCACCAAAAAAAATTTCAAATCCATCCACACACACCCAAAAGAGTACCAGCATAATCAAGTACATGCTTTAGGTGTTCCAGTTTGGAGTTTATTGTAGCTGAAAAGTAGATTAAGTGGGCTCTCTGACCTATGGACTGCAGTAGACCAGCTAAAGGAAGAAATCTTGTTCCCCCGTTAAAGGGAAGAAGCAGGCACCTATTGAAATGCTTATAGCCCAAATCCTCTCATATCTTGACAAAGTAGGCAAAAAGGATGATTTCTGTAGCAATGATACCTACAGATTCTGCAAAACCTACAGGTTCAGGCAAAACCCAAAGTCCTAGCTATGCTGGACCCTGGATAACACCTAGTACCTATCCCAGTAAGCTCCCCTCACCCTCACTCAAGTGAGATAACTTCAACCCAGAACATGTGTGGAGGCATTCATGAAGCACCATCTGCAGCCAGTAACAATGACCAACACACTCAAGTGATGTGGCAGCAAACACAGTTACAGGAATTTTGGATGTCATGCTATTGACAATATCTACACCCAGCTGCTGGGAATGCATGTCCCAGGAGAACTTACCTTCCCAGCTTTGGGTCTGCAAGCCCTGTGCTTAAGACTGAGTATATCAACACCTCCCCACTCTACCCTGAAAATCAGTTTGCACTTGAGATTACACAGGTGTGTATGTCTGTGCAGCTCCTGCCCTGAGAAAGTGCCTTAGGTGAAGTGGAAAGAAGCAATGAAATGCATCCTCTCTTACTTTTGTGTTGATGGCAAATAAAGTTTCCATCTCCCCATTTACTCCTTTAACATAAAGGATGATTTTAGCAAACTGTATGGATGCATTCACAGTGGCATGGAATGACATGCATGTGTTGTGTGCTGGAAAGAAAGCATTTTCAGAGTTAGAAAGCCATCATCTGCATATGTACATATTCAGTATTTGCAATACACCTTGTGATACTCTGCTGGAAGCTGCCAGTACCACGGGAAGCATCCTGAATGCAGGTTACGGCCCCCAAAAGATTTCTCATTGCTAGAGGATTACCCAGCTACATTCAGGGACCCAGAAGCTCTTTAAATTCTTTTATTTGCAATGGATTCCAACACTGCTGATTTAAGTGATCTCTCAGTCACTCTTCCTGGTCACAAGCTTTACCTGTTTCTTCATCAAAGAAATGAGACCACAAAGCTCAGGTGCTGTAGAACCAGAGACTCTCTATCCCTATATGGATTCTTTAGAATCCCCTTGCTCATAGCTCTAAGCTTGTGAGCATTTGGGTGTTTCATTTTCTTACTTCTGCCACCTGTGGCAAGGGAGACAAAGAGTCACACAGACTAGCAGACACTCCAAAACTCATTTATTTTTGTTTTAAAGAAAGAAAATATTGGAAGAACTGTGCAAAAGCTAAAAAAAAAAAAAAAAAACAAGTGTCATCCTTCCAGTTCAATCTTTTATTTTCAGATGGTGTGGCACACATTCAAGGATGGATAAAGAAGGGATGAGGAGATGCTCTGTGATGAATAAAGGCATCAAATCAGTTCACAAACACAAAAACTGGATCATTTTCAAAAAAGTCAGGTGCACAGTGAGTGAAAGCTGTTCCAAGTCCCATGCTCATACAGCAGCCAACAGATGTTGCACATCCATGTCTGAGCAGCCAGCTGTCTTCCCATCAGTATTAAGTATTCAGTTGACATTAAAGGGACAGACAGAATTCAATCTGAGAGCTCAGAAACACAAACAGCTTTTCTGAAGCTTGCTATGTATACAAATTATTATATCAATGCTTCTTTTTTTCCTCAAACAAAAGTATTAATGAACACTTTAAAAATGAGAAGAATGATGAGAACAGTGGCCATGGACACTTAGACAGCTCAATAATAATAATATATTAATATTCTCCAGCAATAAACGCAGGAAACATATGAAAACAACATCATAAAATTTCAAAATATTAGTATAAAAAATACAGGAAAGAGAGAGAAATGGCTGCTAAAGATCTTTGAATACAGTCCTATTAATGTCTTCCCTATCCTGGGTTTTGTGACCTGTTTTGTAAAGAAGTTTCAGATTTTCAGACTGTGTCTGACAGCTCAAAAGATGCCACCACTCTTACATAACAAAGAGAGAGAGAGAGAGAGAGAGATTATTTGGTATAACATATGTCATAGATCAAACAACATCTACTATGTCAGTAGATATCTGACTCCACTCTGACCTGGGTGGAAAAGCCAGATGTTTGTGCTGCTTTTCCTTCCCTGGACATCTTTTCCACCCAAGACAGGCCTAGATACCTGAGAAAAGAGTGGGCAGTGATGTCTTCTGCCAGTTCCCCTCATGTGGGAAATCAATGACTATTAATACAGGATTTTTCCTCTAGTGGCCTGAACCATGGTTTTGATATCAAGGTAAAGAAAAACAATTGAAGTTGTACATTAAAGAGCTTACAATATCTTTGCAAATGTAAGTACATACTTATTTTTAATAAATTAAATTAACCATTCTCAATTTATTCACCCTGAACTGAATCAGTAGATTGACTTTTAGATTATTAGGCTAAATTTTAAATTACAAGAGTTAGGTGAAGAGAATTTCAGCATTTACATTTTTGCTTCAAAACTTCTTTCATTTTATATTAAGGGGGGGAAAATGCTAAAATATGGTGAATGGCTCTGATGGCAGATAAGCTCTGGGTAACATGTTGTAGCACAAAAGGTGCTGAGGGGTTGGAGGGAAAATTCAGGACATTTAAGGGGTTTCTGTATCATACAAATAATCTGATGTGGACTGGGCATGAATTGGGTTTATTTGGATACCAGTATCTCAGTCAGATGTCACAGTTTTTCTCTAGCAAGCTAACTAATTCTAAGACATTTGTGACTAATACAGATAAGTTTCTGGTGCTGAGTTCCACATCCTATACATTCTTTATTCTCCTATTTGTCCTGGTAAAAAAAACATGGTGTGTGAACACATATTTTACTGCTGGTCATTAGGTGAGAAGATATAGAGAAATTTAGATAAATATATTTAGAGAAAATAATGTAGAGACCATTACTTTTCAGTGCAAAGTTTCCAAAATACTTGACAGTGCAAATTCCTAAGCCTTCCTAACTTGCAAGACTTCTCCTTTGTATTTACCTTACCTGGCATTCCTTGAAATCACCTGTGGAGAGCCAGAGATGAGCAAAAACCTAGAAACAGAGAGCGTTCCTTTCCTTCTTCTATATCCAGCAGTTTAGGGACTTGCTGAGTTAAACCTTACCGCATCATGGAACAGCTCCTGCCTTCTATTTGTTTCTTTCAGGTATTTTCCATCAGTTTGTCTTTGAACTCCACACATTTATTCTCTGCTCTTTTTTCTTGCCCATCAAATACATCCTTGTCTTCATTTGCAAGAACTTCTGTGGCATGTTTGCACTGTGTTGTTATCCCTCACCCTCCATAAAGATGCCGATTCCAGCCAATAACTGGTCATGTCTTATGTTTCTCAGTGCATCCCTTTGGCACTTCCTCCTTCAGTCATCACGTTATGAGTGGAGGGTGCCACAAGCACTTATGGAATGAATGTGTTGTGCTTTTCAAAGCTTTCCAGCAAGAATCTTGAAACTCTTATGCTGCAGCTATGCTGGAAGTGCTGTACTCCCCATGCTGACCCTTAATGACTTCCCAATTATCTCTATTTTCCTGTCTGCTTGTTGGTACCCACTCAAGTGTTGTCTCAAGTTATAAATCTGATGATTAATCAGAAGAATTGTGCTGTCAATAATTATTACAAAGGGTATTGGAGAGAAGAAATATTTTGTTGAGTAGTACAGTGATAAGTATGGGTTACAAAAGATGAAACACTTCTCTTTCAAGATCTCTTAAAATTAAGAAAAGGAAGCAGATTCATAGCACTGCAGCTTGTCAGGCTGCTCTGTTTGCATGAACAGTGAGCTATACATCAGTCACTTTGCTCACCTCAAAAATGTAAGAGGCTCAGAAGTCCAGGCCCAGAAAATTCTGCAGGAACCTAATAATAACTTATGTAAAAGTACACTGCATTCAAGTATTCAAGATGATCCCTCAGTCCCTAAAATCCAGCACTGACAGCTACTGTTTTTGTGGAGAAATGTTTCTGTGGCATGCTGCCAAGGGACAGTGAGAGTCTTTCAGAAGCACATTTTTGCCCACAGCAGATGGAAGTAGCAGCCTTTAGTTGCAAACAGAAGCCTAACAACAGCAAGAAAGGGCAAGACCATGTAAAAACAGTGGCACAGACAAAGCTGGTGATGTTTTCAAGGCAGATGTGTACTACAAATACCTTGTGAAGGGAATGTGCAATGAGCAGTGAGGGACCAAGGATTTTCTCATGAAGTACAAGCCAGTTACTTATATATCCTCCTATATTAACTGATGGTATCTATTCTCAATATACGCTGTTAAGGATTTGTGTGTTCACATATTTTATGTTGAACAGTATGAACATACTGTATTCCCAGAAATGTTCTATGGTAAAAATTCATAGTTGAATTCTTGTAATTCTTGTGCAATATACCAAAAAGATTTGTAACCTTGTAAGTGAACTGTACAAACAAAGAGACAAAAATAAGCTCTGATCATGTCATTGTGGATGTGTTTGTGCTTTTCCTTTTTTTTTTTAACCTTTTGAGTAGAGAGTAAGCTAAAAGAGAAATACATGATGAACTTGCCCTTTCTCTTGCAAACAAGTGAGCTACAGATGTTAGTGCTGTAAAATTTTGTTTTAGCCTTCCCTATATGTTCCATATATAATCCATGTGTATACAGTGCCATGTCTTAGCAGTTGATAGTGTTTACTGCAGAGATATCCAGCCACTCTTACCAAAGAGCCCTGAGCCCTACAGGTCCTGTCCATAGCCCCATAGATGAGACTATGGCCATGATAGTAAGAAGACCTGGCAGAGAGGCTGTGAACAGATCCTTTGGCTGTCCAGGAGCACTTGATGCCATGTTTATATCCTTCTTGTGTCTATCATGTATAATGAGCAAGTATACAGGCAAGTTTTGGGAAATTCAGGAAGGTTTGCCCCAAAGGATGCATTACACTCAGTAGTTCCAGCCATCTGGTGTGTTTCTGGCTGGGCAAACACAATCATAGTTTCCCCCTGCCAACAGAGTTACCAGAGAGATGTGTGTGATTATTCTGTCTTAGGGGAACCCTGGGCATCTTGGGATGTACAAAATAGACTTGTCAAAGTTTAAGAAGTATCTTAGCAGCAGCATGACTGGGTCTTTGACAGACTGGCCTGGTGGGTGTCTAATTTAGGATGAGCTCAGAAGCTCTCCAGGCCCCAGTAACTCTAAGGACGTGATCTCCATTGCTTGAAATGGAACTTGAGATATGTGGCTCACAGGCAGTCACCTACATTTAATATCTAAATTTAGATGTCTACAATCTGGAGCTGAATTACACTCCATATTTCCCATTACAGCTCAGGACCTGGCAAAAATACTCAGTCAGAAGTATCTTCTGAAACTTTTTGACCTCCTTTATTCCCATTTTTTCCCACTACTCTGAAACAGTCCTCACACACCTCCACAATTAGGTCAACTTTGTTGTCTGTCACTCTGACCTCCAGTTCTGAGCCTTTTTACTCACACTGAATGGTCTAAAGTCTCTTTTACAAAAAGACATGAGACTTTGAAAGCCCAGAAAAAGCAAAAATTTTATCTCCAGACCCCCCACACATTAAATGTTCATAGGTTAATGGATCAATAGGTGTCCTTTTTTGATCCTAAAAGACTAGTTAAGAATAAACTTACAACTGAACAAGACTGGGAAGCATAATGCCCTCAAGCAACATGATAATGGATGTTGGCTCAACAGGGCGAAAAGCGGGGAGGGAGAAGAGCACACTGACAGGGCATGTCTGAGCAGGAAAAATTCAGAAACACACAACATAAAAACTAATAACCCCAAGCATCAGTTAAACCTGACAAACAGGTCTTGATACTACTCAGTAATATTTTTGTCTTGAAATAATGTGATGCTTTTGAAAAGTAACTGAGTCACTTTTGTAATCCCAATGATGTGTAACAGGCCAGAAGCTCAATAAACTTAGACCAAGAGGAAGGGAAATCAGTCCCCCTCTGTGAAAGGAAAGACCTGAGGTTTCAGCCTTGACCTACAGGTATCAGTAGGATAGTTAAGCACAAACCTGCAGCACTTCTTTTTCTCAGGTGAGTTTGATAAAAGTGCTTTGGAACCTGATAAACATGGGGTGGATTAAGATTGTGTCTGCACAGCTGCAAATGAATCACATTTTATCTCAAAAGAAGGCATTCAGTTTGCTGATTTTCCTCAACAGCTAACTCCTGTCTGCTCTAAAGCATTACAAAACAGCTCTTACAGGAAAAAACAAGAGTGATTAATTTTCAATTCCCAATGCTTTTCCTCCCCATTACACAGTTTCCTTGTACAGAGACAGTTGTGAATGCCTGAGCAGAAGGGGTAGTCTGATGAATCCTTTTTAGGCTGTTACAGCCTTAAAATGTGCCACTCCAGTTGCCAGAATAGAGGCAGGACCAGTCACTAGATGCCTCAGGGAGGTGACTTTTTGTCTATGCAAGGGGAATCTCTGCTTCTTGTGACAGATGAACTGATAAGTGGCTGGATGGGGACTGCAAGAGACAGCAATGGAAGGTGGATGTTTGCCATGCCAATATATCTCAGAGACCAGATGGAGCTTTTACTGAGCAAAATGTGTATTTTATTACTCCCTATGAATGGATCAAATAAGTTCAGCAATAATCTGGTTTCCATATAATGGGAGAAAGTCTTAATGGCCACTCAGAAGGCAGTGTCTTAAAAAGCTTTTTTACAGCACATAACTCACCAGCTGACTGAAGGCATGTTACAGATTTGGTCCCCTGATGTTACCAGTTGCAGGACCTGCTTACCTGTGACACGTGCAGTATTGTTTGGGAATGCTCAGCAATCCAGTCAAAGTGTGGGAGGCTCAGTGTCCAGCTGTGGTGCCTTTCCCTCACGTTCAGCATAGTGCTGGGATCCAGTCTACAAAAGAAAACACAGAGCAGGGATCAAAGTGGGCTCTACAGTGGGACAAGGCAGTATTCAAGAGAAAATAATGGGAAGAGTAGGGATACAACATTAGGGGTGCTAGCCTGAGGGAGTGGGATGTATCACTAAAGAATGGGCAAGGTAAGAGCAATGTCCTGGAATCATTTGCAGAGTGGAGGTAGCTGAAGACGGGGTACCCCCTCTCCCTGCATGGTGCTGAAGAGGTGGGTTACCATGTCAGGAGATCAGCCAACACTGCAGGCTGGAGATTATGCACAATCATATAGCACCCTCACTGGAGCTCTGCATCCCCTGCCAAGGTCTGGCCACCAAAGACACTCCAGTTATCATTCCGTCACAGTTTCCCCTACCACAGTACCAGGGCTTGGCATGGTTTCTTGCTAAGGTGTCCAAGTTTCACCACATACACCTCCTTCCATTCATCAGGATCCTGCCTGGGGGGATTTTGAGGAAGGGCAGGCTGTGTCTGCCTGACTGCCAGCAGCAGGAGCTGCTTCTTCTTGCACAGGGAGAATGGGAGCAGAAGGTCACTGTGGACAGCCGCAGTGCATGGCATGGGAAGGCTGGGGCCAGCTGAGTGCTGAGCCACAGTAGGGCTGGCAAGGGAAGGGGCTGAGAGCAGACAGGCATGAAGGGAAAGGCCAAGCATGGAGGGAAAGGCCTGGAGCTAGGGAGAACCAGTAGGATATCTTCAGGGCAGCAAGGCTTCCCCCTAATTGGATACTCATTGAGAGTTTAGTCTTAATTTAATCTGTCAGTGAGACTTGGGTTTGATGGAAGACACTGGTGGGAGAGAGCAGGAGGGGTGGGTTGGTACAGAGTGGTGACCCTGGCATGGGCTGTCTGAACTCTTAGTGTGAACCTGGAGGTGACAGCACCAGCTCAGGGCAGAGGGGCTACCTGCCTCTCTTCCCTCCCTGGCCGTGCATCCTCTTTCCTGACACATGGCATTTGGCAGACCGAGTCCTAGAGAGCCACCCATCAAGGCTGCCCTTTCCACACCCTCACACAAAATCCTTTCCCCTTTTGATCTTTATTGCTCCTTCATTAACTACTCCTCATGAAAATGTGCTAGTAGGAGAACTGGATTCACTGACATGGTGTGCCCTTCTAGAAGGGTGTTAAGAGTAATGAAGGATAGAAAATGGAAGTGGGGGGAATTGAAAAGTTTACTTCACACAAAAGGATGAGCTTCTTTGTGGAAAACCATTTGCCAAATTAAGTATTTTTTATTGTTATATGTTATTTGGGCTGGTCACAAAAAAAAATAGATCCTATTTTAATTATTGTGATAGAACTAAAGCAATGCAATTTCCCTCCTGTCTCAACTTCTGACATGTCAAGTCTATAGCTGTGTATGTATAAAGGTGCTTTATACTGGGATAGGTATTCCCAGTATATTCCCACAGCAAGGAAAATCATCATTTGGATGTGTCATCTTTATAACGACATAGTTATATCCACCCTCTTACCCTATTTTAGCTTTTTTTACATGACCTTCTCCCCCCACAATGGGATTAATTATCCCAGTAGAACATGCAGAGCTGGCCTTGGCATGGAGAAAATGAATTGTTGCTGCCCAAACACTTACACAGCTGTGGCAATCACAGGAAGTAATGATGTACATGCATATATGCTGACTTTGAAGTAGAAGATGCTGTAACTAAAACCAGGGTACGTGTGTTTAATTCTAATACCTGTAAATTGAAGTGCAGGCATATTAAGGACTAGAATATATTTTCTATATATGAGTGGTCAGGAATATGTAATAAGAATAGCTCTCACAGGGAGGAAAGAGAGCTACAGCTTTTTCCTGTGGGCAAAAAGATTATGCACAACTCCAGAAGCAACTGGAGGCAGACATCACCCGTGGCATTACCGCAGTCTGAGCCTGACTACAAATGTAAGGCTTAGGGGCTGCAGGGGAAGCAACTACAGAGTCTTCAGAGAAACCTGGAGACACAACTGCTAAAGTTCATATGCTGGATCTATGAGATAACTAGCAACACATTACAGGGGGGAAAAAAAAACCCAGGGAACCTGAAAGAGGAACCTTTCAGTGTTCAAATCCCTTTGTGAATACAGCATGTAGCCTTCCTCCAGCAGTCATGTTCAATATCCACTATGATTTCCAAAACTGAACTGAGCTGTATCACTTAAGGTAAAACTAATTTATTTTTTACAAATCTGTCCATCATTCTGAGTATTCATGTCTCTCTTAAATGCACACAAAACTGTTTTGAGCAAGGGGCTGACATCTGTATATGTACAATGGGTAAGATGATGCTCAGGCAAAGCCTTCAGGCTCAGCTACAACACAACTAAAATAATGCCTAAATAACATTATTTTACTGTTTTACTCAACAGTAAAAAACTCATATAAATTGTGTATTTTATAATAATAGCAGTCTTCTAAATTGTGTAAATTAATGGATTTGGCAGATGTTACATTTTGCCACCAAAGAACAAGATAAAGCATTTTTTAAAAAAACTGTATAACTGCCCAGTATCAACTTTCTGAGAGTCTCATTATTCCCTATTGGAAGAGAGGCCATTTGTTTTAACATTTTGGCTGTTGCTTAAGAGGTTTTACATAATTGTTTGCACTAGATATCAGCAACTTGTTTGAAGGATTTGGGTGAGCCCAAAAACCTTCTTCACTTCTACTGCACTACATAGATCATGCTTATTGCCTGCTCTAAGGAGAACACAAATCAGAAACAGCCTCTTTATTGTTTCCCTCATGTTTATTTTTTTCACCATTAACACCCAGCAGAAAGAGTGTTCACTTTGGGTAAAACAAAAATTACCTAGTGAAGCACAGGGCTTCACAAATATTATTAGACTGAGTATGTCTAGAAGTGATATCTGTACTGCCCTGGTAAGAATATGAAGAATCACAGAAGCTGTAGGGGCAAACTTTTAACATAGTATTTAATCAGGCGTATGTATGTTTCTTTCCATATACAATTTTATTTTCCTTTTTCAGCCCATATAACATTGCTGTTTAGTAAACTTTATAGCGAAACCAGAGCCAGATTGATGTGTTCTTGTAACAGCTTGTTGTCAATTGCTTGCTGCTATCCTTTCTCTTGAATATAAAAATACACAAAGTGAAGTGACAGGAATAATTACTATAGCTTCAGGTGTTCCTAGTTTCTTTGTGGCCTAGAGAGACATCAAACTTGTAAACTAAAATTTATACCATATAGCCACATTTTGTCTACTATTAAGATAAACATATTAGCAGTGTAAAACATGCTTATTCCACTCAATTTAAAAACAGTAAATAGCACTACTAATAACACCTGCAGGATTGTCTCTCTTCTCCTCACAACACTTATACATTTTTTGCCTTCTCTATTACACTATCAATTCTAACAGCTGCAATTTAGCTAGGTAACCATTCAAATGAAATTAGGACTTTCTTTATCTTTTTCACAATGACAGGTGTTTCCAGATTCCCATTTCAACAACAAAGAAATCCTTGGTGGTATTTTAAGGGCAGTTTCAATTAGAGTTACTTATTACTTCTTTGTTCTTCCATTACCTTTCTCCACACACATGCTTAAACCTCCTATTGCAATTATTAATATACATATGTTGACAGGCATATGTTTGTAATATTTATGATATTAAATGGTGATTCCAGTACAGGCTGCCAATTATTTGAGTGGAGAAAATGCAGTCAAAGGATGTTGCAAACTCTGCTATTGATACCTGCTGTCCACATTCACCTTGGAATAGCTTTGGTAGGCAGGGTTGCACAACACTTACCAAATGGGTGGAAAGGACTCAAGTGCTGAGTGGGTGCAAAGTCATCAAAAGCAAAGAGCCAACACAGATTTATCAGGAACCTAATAAAAAGATGGTCCTGAATGGTCACTATTCCGGGGTCTCCAGCTAGGGACATCCAGCTTACAGTCCATCCCTCCCCATACTGTTTGTTCCCAGCAAGCACCAGCTGTCAGTGACTGCTGCCATCTACTACCAAGTCAAACCTCCAAGCTCTTGTCTATTTTGACAGCAGTAGGACATTCTCAGGCTGGCTACTGATGCCTCTTTTTCTGTGTAGCAGGGGAGGTGCAGAGTTAATGCACTAATGAGGAGGATATGGTGCCTTGACAGTGCAGCTAGGGAAGGGTTAAAATGCTGGAACTCAAGGTTGAGATCAAGAGTTAAGGATGGAGGGACAAGAGTCTGAGGCAGAGGTAGGGGCCTGCAATAGGCAATGAAGCCAGAATGATATTAACAAAGAAGGAAATGGAACTCTGCAGTCATTCCCCCTTTCATGTAAGAGGGACAAGCAGAGAAAGTGACAAGAGTGTCAGAAAAGAAAGCTCAATAAAAAAAAAAATGGACAAGGACAGTATATACCCGAAGAAGTAAGTGCCTCTTGCAGCTGCTTTTTCTCTTCCTCTTTGGTGGGAGTGTGAACTTTTCCCTCATACACCTCCTACCTTCTGCAGTTCTGTTAAAGGCCCTTTTTCCCTGCCCTATCTGCTGGTTAAGTAGTATTGCTGCTGCTGCACTCAGAGATGGCACCAGAAGTTATGGATTTGTACTGTACAAGGTGTACTACACCAGAAGAAGGTACCTTGAGTTAGATACAGGGCAGGAGAATGTCAGAGGAGTGGCACCATGTTTTGCTCAAAGGTTTTACACTCCTGGGGTTACACAAAGCTGCTGTGCACAACAAAGCTGTGCATAACAAGCTGAAGAACTGTGGCACTGGGGAAGCCCACAGACACCCTTCTACACACAGATTGAGAATTCGGTCCTCCACAAACAACTTCTGATGCCTGCAGCATCAGAAGAATTCCCTTCCACCTCTGCTACAAAGCAAACCAGAGAACTCAGCAAAAAAAACATTACAACTATATCTTTCTTCCTCTCCTTTGTTGGGCACAAGACATGCTTTTGGTAGGGACACCTGATGGGATAAAAAAAACATCTGCATTATTCTTTCCCCCCTCTCTTCCAGACATTAAATCAGTGCTGGAGTTATGGGAATCTACACATTCATTATCCTTCCAGCTGGAATCAAAACATGTGTGTATGAAATGTGGTGTTGAACTTTTTTTTTTCTGGGTTAAAATTCATGTGCAAACTAAATGTGATTGTCTGTTTAATCTATCTTTTGAACTGCCACTCAGATAATCAGAGGGTAAAAAGCATTACTTGTGCTGACTGAATGAAAGGAAAATTTCACTGACTTGGTATTGGCTTTAAAATCATACCAGATATCAGGACCTATAGAAGAGCAACTTTCCAACAAACAAGTTAATACTTGACAGTGAAGTCATCAGGTATCCAAGGTCCTGCTCCGGAACTTGGGTTACTGATCAACCTGGGTCACTAAAAGTTCAGCTTGTCTGTCTCGTACTTTGCAGACAGCATGGCTGTTTTAAGCAATGCTTCTGAAGCTGAAAGACATAAAAACCTTGTGCTTGGGTTTGGTCCAGGTAACACCAGCAGGTCTGTTTGACCACAGTTTATATACAACACAGGCAGTAAAGGAAAATGTTGTCTGTCTTCACCCCTTCAAAATATTAATTGAAACACTGAAATTTTACTGCCAGTTAGGCTACAAGCTTTTATGGGTTAATAACAACACTCTTTCTTGAAATACCCAGGAGTCTAGAGCAGAAATTACAGCTGTTTAGAGCTTTAAAAAAATGTTGCAGATTTCTCATGCATATAATCTTAAGTTTCTCCTGGGTGACAGTGCATTTTGATTCATTGTGTAGATTAAGCAGGTGCCGTAGGAGCTGAGGTGAACATCACATGGTAGTTTCACCAGCTCTGTTGTGTTTTAAAGAAAATAATAATGGAATGCTGCTATAAAATCACAGGATCACACATGTCAACTAGACTACAGCACTAAGTGCCATATCCAGTCTTTCCTTAACCACCTCCAGGGACAGTGATTCCACCACCTCCCTGGGCAGCCAATCCAAGGTCTAATCACCCTTTCTGTGATGAAATTCCTCCTAATGTATAACCTGTACAAGCCCCTGGCCCAGTGTAAGACTGCATCCTCTTGTCCTGACACTGGTTACCTTGGAGAAGAGGCTGACCCCCATGTGACTAGAGCCTCCTTTCAGATGGTTATAAAGTGATAAGGTCTCTCCTGAGCCTCCTTTTCTCCGGGTTAAATAATGCCAGCTTCCTCACCCACTCCTCACAGGACTAGTGCTCTAGACCAGCTTTGTTTCCTTTCTCTGGACTTGCTCCAGCACCTCAAGTGTGCTTTGTGGACTGAGGAGCCCCGAACTGGACACAGTACTTGAGATATGGCCTCACCAGTGCAGTATAGGGCAAGGCTGTGTATAGGGCACAATTATGTATCTGAGCAAGAAACAGTGCCTCAGAAGCAAATCACACTTGCAAATGAGGAGTTTTCTCAGAAACACCTGGCGAGGTGAGGGGTGGGAAGAGCGTGAAACAATAAATGGTAAATTCCTGGGAGTTTATAACAGCTGCTAATTAAAGATCCGGGAAGACAGCCCTAAAGCGCCAAGCTTTGGCCGGGCCGGCTCTCTAAGCTCTCCCCTCCCGGGCTCTAACACACCACGTTCGGCGGCGGCCCCGCCCGCCGGTGGCTGCGCGGGGCGCGGGCAGCCCGCGGGGAGGCGCGGAGCGGTGCCGGGAGGGCGCGCCCGCCCGCGGAGCCCGGCCCGGCCCGGCCCCGCCGGCGCGGAGCGGAGGCGGAAGCCGCGCCGATGAGTTGTGCGCGCTGGGCAGCGCGTGTGCGGAGCCCCGCGCTGTGCCGAGGTAAGAGCGGAGCGGCCCTGCCTTGTCCCCGCCAGGATGTGGGGACGGGGCGCTGTCATCGCCCTGGCCGCCCTGGCCGCTGCCGTGGCCCTCTGGCTGCGGCGTGACCAAGGTACAAACCTCCGAGCGCCGGCCCGGGCGGGAGGCGGGGCCGGGTGGGCGCCGGGTGCTGCCGGAGCCCGCGGGCGGTCGGGCCGGTGCGCGCTCCCCGCGGAAGGAAAGGTCGCCGGGCCGAGCAGCCCCGCCGGGGGCTGGGCCGAGGCGGGAGGGAGGCGGTGGCGGCCTCGTGACGCTGCTGCCGGAGAGTAAAACCAAAGCGAAGGGGCGGCAGCGGGGCCCAGCAGGATGCAGCCCACCCCCGCCTGCCGCGGGGGCTGGCCGGGCCGCTCACCTGCTCCGCGGAGGGACGGCCGGGGGCGGGGGAAGCGCTCGCAGACCCGACCCCCAGCACCGCCGCAGGGTCTGCCAGGGGCAGCGGCTGCCGGGTCCCCGCGGGGCTGCGGGCGGCGCCGGCTGCGGCGCGGCTGTCGTGGCGGCCTGCAGGGGCAGCGCTGCCGCGCGTGTGTGCGCCGGTGCGGGGTGCGGGGGGAGCCCGCCCGCCCCGGGCTCGGTGACACGGCGGCCAGGGCGCAGCGATGTCGCTGCCCGCGCTGGCGCGGCGCGGCCCGGCACGGCGGTGCGCGGGGGTGAGGTAGGCGCCGAGCGGAGCTGCAGCGCCTTGTGTGTGGGGGTGTGTGTGTGTGTAGGGATCGCGCTCCACTGCGGCGGGGAGGGAGGGAGGAGAAGGGAGGGAGGGAGGCAGGCGCACTGTGATGAGCGGAGCCTCCAGGTCCAGCCAGCACCGTCGTCCTGTCGCTCCCAGCGGAGCTCGGGGCGGGGGAGCGGCAGCGCACGATTGACTGCCTGAGAGCGGGGGAGGAGAGGACCGCGGCTCCGCGCCGGGTGCCTGCTTGTTTATTTTTTATTTACCATCATCGTTTTCGGAGAGGGCGAGTCAAGGGGAAGAGGCTTTTTTCCTTTTTCTTTTTTTTTTTTTTTTTTTTTTGCCACCTCACTACTCCTCTTGTTGCAGGTGGCCGCAGCGCAAAGCGGCGCCTGGAAAGTTTTGTTTGCGTGCGTGCGGGCTGCGAGCGGCGGCGGCCCGGGATGCGGGTCCCGCGGCCCGGCTCTCCGCCGCTTCCCGCCGCACCGCGGCTGCCGGGGCTGGCGTAGGCGCCCCCTGGGAGAGCCGCGTGCGGGCATTAAACCCCCTCCCTCCTCCCCGCCGCCCTCCTCCGCCCCCTCCGTCCCTCCCTCTCTCCCTCCCTCCCTCCTTCCCTCTCCCCGGTGCGCGGCCATTGCAGTGACCCCGGCCGGCCAAGGATGATTACGAACACGCGGGGCTTCCTGTGGTCGGATCTGGAGACGCGGGCGCTGCTGGAGATCTGGGGCGAGGCGGACGTGCAGTCGGCGCTGGACGGCAACTTTCGGAACAGCCATGTGTACCGGGACGTGGCGTGCCGCCTGGCCGAGCTGGGCTTCGAGCGCACCCCCGAGCAGTGCCGCATCCGCATCAAGGGCCTCAAGCGGCAGTACTACCAGGCCCGGGACGGGCTGAAGAAGAACGGGCACGCCCGCAAGATATGCAAGTACTACGACGAGATGGACCGGATCCTCAGCTGCCGGGGGGGGCCCGACGGCGCCCCCGAG